>NC_135877.1:4400000-4770000 GCF_031162955.1 Sander vitreus | reverse complement strand
GAATGACAGGGGGCTTTGGTATGAGAAAGCCCCTCCATGCCATACCTCCCATAAAAAAATAGATGAAACCAGGCAATCTTTGAAAGAGTAATTGGTTCCCTAGTGACCACCTTGCACCGCTTCAAATTCCACCAAAAATAAAGCCAAGCAGACACCATAAAAGGCACATAGGAAGGAGGATAGTGGACGTGTGCATCTTAAGTGATTGCAAAATGATACACTTTTTTTTCCCCCATGCTTCCACAGGTTTTCTTGTATTTGTCCAAGATTTCAACAATCCATCAGCCCAAGGGCCGCTAATGGCTCGACAGTGTGACAGCCTCCTGACTCTGTGTGTGTGTGTGTGTGTGTTGACTGCCCACATGTGAGCTTTACAGATGTCATTGTAAATTCCATTTGAGCCATTTTCTACATAAAATAGGAATCCATCCGGGGCTCCACTCCACGTCTCGCTGTGGTTTAATTACTCTAACAGACAGCAGTGCAAATCAGCAGCGTGCTCACTAAAATGCACACGCCTGCATACTGACAAATGCCATCAACCGTAATTGCCTCCGAATGAGCAAATTAATGGACACAAGCGTCAATATCAGCACGGGAGAAATGGCACGGCTCACAGGCAGAATATGGAAGAAGTGTTGTGCTGTGATTTTGTGTGAGTTTGTGAGGGTGAGATAATGTCACCAAACAAATATGTGTTCATTAAACTATTTCAACATCGCTGGTGCTGAACCACTTCAGCGAAAATGCAATAATCTTTCATTAGATGAAAAATGTATTAAACAGCTGACATTAGTGTTATGATCCTTTGTCTGACAACACATTAAGCTCCTTGCATGATGGTCCTTATGCCTACAAGTGCACATTAAAACCCGCCAAGCTGCTCATCAGGTCTTTCATTATCAGGCCCATGTGGCTTTGTCCTAATGGACATCGTCCTCAAGCAGCTTTATTTGACAAATCCATAAACACATATCCTGTGGGCAGGGAATAAAACACTGTCAAGGATAATCAAAAAAAGGTGAAGATGGCCAGGGGTCTTATTTATAAACTGGGCGTACGCACAAAACGGGAATTAAAATGTGCGTACGCCACTTCCCACGCAAAGGTTGCGATTTAAAAAAAAACAAACTTGGCAGAATGAGCGGTCCTCCACGTAAACTGACGCATGCCTACACACATTTTGGAGACGATGTGAATTGGCGACGCAGATGGTGAGGTGGTGAACTGAAGTCAGACTGCAGAAAGTAAATGTGGGAATTAAGTATTGATGTCTCATGCACATTTCTTCACTCCATATAATTTTGCTGAATGTAATATCAAAAAGTTACACACTAAAGCTTTAAAATGATTATCATAAAGACACAGAAATATCGTCAGCATTCTGGTGTTTGGTTTTGATTAGCTGTGCAAGGTGTTTAAGGTGTCTTCACACATTGAGTGAGTGTTGCCCAGCAATGGTGATTTTCTGTATTTTGAAAACATATACCTCTGCTGGTAAAGAGGTGAATCATTCATGGCATTCAGATACAATAAAATCTTGTTAAAAGCCCCTGTATCATTTCTCTCGCTTTAGTTTCTGTGGTTGCCATGGTCACACAGCGACCCCAGGCAGCATGGCTGCCGATGCGTTTACACTGAAAACAACTGAAGCAGCTTTCGCTTTCTGTTTCACCAACCCAGCCTTTGCTTTTTCATGCACAAAAATTAGTTTGAAACTGCTTTAAATTGACGATTGTTGACACAGGTGATATAATGGGACATTTCTCATATACAAATGACCATTTTGCTACTCTATAATCAGTTTAATTTGCCATTTTAAACACTTTATGTAAAGAAGGCCTTATGGGTAAAAACATAGTAAATAAAGAAAACACATAAGCAAGAACAATATATGGATTATTTTAAGCAAAATAGGGGTTCAATGTTTGTGTGTTAGCAGATGCTCTGACGCCATAATAAATTTACATTTTAACTCTTTCAGTTGGCTGCTGTGTTTCAAAAAGGATCAATCTGTTGTTCCACTGGACTGGACACTGATACTTTGACCTGTGTTGTGAACCACAAAAAAGCTAATTGTTCTGTGCTTTAAGTACACTTTACTTTAAATTGATCTGAAGCACTATGGAATTAGCCTTTTCATTTAGTAGTAGTTTAGTAGCATGCAATCCTGTCAGTGTAGTGTAGTAATGTAGTGTAACTGAATGTAGCGCTGTCTGCTACATGTGTTTTTACGGCACATATGATAGATGGTTATATTTATACAAGTGTTTTGTGTTGCATCAGTATCAACACGTCATCTATATGTTGTGTCTAACTAGGCTGCACGTTTCTCTGTCTACTCTCAACCTAGTCTGGATCGATGACAATTCATTTACCGGATAATCTCTGGAACATTCGCCGGATGTAATTGCAAAATTCCGTTGGTTTCTGGAAACATCAACAAATTTCGAGCTAGCGAGCTACATGCTGAAAATGGCAACTTTTGAAAAGAATTTGGATCGTGGCGTTTCACCAAAACAAGTTCCTTCCCGAGACTATTTTGCAGAGCCACCGTCGCTGCGTCAGGAGCTTAGCACAACCCATGACGATTGTGACTGGTTTAAAGAAATGCAAACAACCCAGAGCGTTTTTAACTCCCATCCTATCAGTGTATGTGTGGAGGGGCCAGACCTTACTCCGCAGCGCTGTGGAGATACAGTAGGTCTGGCAATGCAAGACTACACTCAACCTAAAACAAACATGGCGTCTTCAGCCCACTTAGGCAGTGGCACACAAGACTGAGTTTGGAACTTTTTATAGCGGCTAATTTGCATCACAGTCTATCATCACCATATAGTTAGAATTATTGCCATTATATTTACTTATTTATTTTGTTAGGAATGGAGCACCTGCACTCTATTCTGGATTAATTAAGATCTCCATAAGCTCCGCACAATCATCTGCTGTCAAGGTTTTTCTTTTCAGCACTCAGAATTCTTTTAATTTTCTTTTCTGAATTTTATTTTAATTAACATGCCATCCAGCTTTTAAAGAATCTAAAGGGTGTTGCATATATGCATGATTTCCTACAACTGATAATCTACGATTCTATCAATGATATTTAATGATATATTCTGAAAGAAATCCTTTAATCCTTTAGCCTCTGTGTTGCCCCCCGACTGACAGCATACCAATGATGGTGATTAGATCAAGATGGATACCATGATGTACCCTGAGCCGCCGGACTGCTATCTGAAATTATTTTAGACTCTCTGCCCTCTCTGGAGGAGGGGGGACTCCGGAGCAACACAAAATGTGTACCCTGTGTGTATCCATTTAAATGACCCTCCCATAGAATGTTTGGACTCAATCTGATGGCTAATCCATTTTGACTCAACTTGGCTGTACAGAGAAAAGGATCAATAACCAGAGCAAAATTGGAAAATAATTGGGCTGCTCAGCTTCGGTTATGATCAATTTACCTTGACACAACATGACTGGCTGGCAAAGACGAGAACGTGCTGGCTATGACAAAACAAATCAGCGACGAATGGAAGTGACATCTGTGATCAACAAAGGTGGCCTTTCAGGAATTCTACTCCGCTAACACTTAAGGGGAGTCGAGGAGTAAACCTCTATATATGAGATCTGAATTTCAACAGCCACATTAAGACAATTACAAAGTCAGCCTATTATCACCTCAAGAATATATCAAGGGTTAAAGGACTTATGTCTCAGCAGGATTTGGAAAAAACTTGTCCATGCTTTTATCTTCAGTAGAATTGACTACTGTAACGGTGTCTTTACAGGTCTCCCTAAAAAAAAAATCACTCAGACAGCTGCATCTGATTCAGAACGCTGCTGCTCGAGTCCTCACCAACACCAAGAAAGTGGATCACATCACTCCAGTTCTGAAGTCTCTACACTGGCTTCCAGTGCCTCAAAGAATTGATTTCAAAATACTTTTGCTGGTTTATAAATCATTAAACGGTTTAGGGCCAAAATACATTTCTGATCTGCTACTACACTATGAACCATGACATGACAGGCCTGCTTTCTGTCCCCAGAGTCAGAACTAAACAGGGTGAAGCAGCGTTTAGTTTTTATGCTCCACATATCTGGAACAAACTCCCAGAAAACTGCAGGTCCGCTGCAACTCTCAGTTCTTTTAAATCAAGGCTGAAGACCTTTCTTTTTGATGTTGCCCTTCTTTAAATAACTGTTCATTTCTTATACTGAAGCTGCATTGTTGACACTGTATAACAATCTATATAAGCATATAAAGAGAAATTCCTATTTTATCTGCTTTTATATATTTAACCGTTTTAACTGCTCTTTAATGTTTAATTTCTTATACTGCACTGTAACTTTTATTCTCGTATTTTATCTGTTTTTAATTTTTTAATCTGTTTTCATGTAAATCACTTTGAATTGCCCTGTTGCTGAAAATGTGCTATACAAATACAGCTGCCTTGCCTTGCCTTGCCATATATGGGCGCCCGCTCTACCAACTGAGCTATCCGGGCACCCAATCAGTTCATTCTTGAGTCCAACTGGACATTCGTGCCAAATATGTGAAATTCCCTCAAGGCGTTTCTGGGATATCGCATTCACGAAATGGGACGGACAAGCTGAAAAACAATGCTTCCGGCAATGGCTGGGGCGGAGGCATAAAAACAGAAAGAAGAAGTGATGTTTCTGTTCCCAAAACCTGAAATACTTTCTTGCTTGACATGTATGCCATACACTAAATGCTAACATCTGCATGCTCACAATATCAATGTTAACATGCTTATGCTTGTAGGTGTAATGTTTACGGTGCCCAGCTGTTTTAGGTAATTACTGAGGCTCTTTTATGACTTCAGTGGGAACCAATTAACTTGGGGATGAAGTCCTACAGCATGCCTTCTCTGCACCAGCCTAATGCTTTAGAGCATGTTCTGTTATCTGCTGGTTTTGCAACAGGGTTTCATAATTTCCTTGTTTTATGTTATTTTGCATGCAAAAATCAATACTATATTGGGGTTTTGTGTGTCAGGGAGGGGCAGAGTAATTTTATCTCTGCAATATATCTATATTTTTCAATGTTTATGTGTTCATTATCTTCTGACTAACAGAAATAAAATATAATTGGTTCCCTCCTTTCCTAATTAGGCTGGTAGTACAATAACAATAAGTCAGACATGGTGTCGGAGGGTTATATCAAAAGATTAAATATGTAATTACAATAATATTTCCATTTTGCATAAAGATTGAATTAAAAATACACTTAAAGATGGTCAATATGTTTATAGAGGATTGTTATATTCACACAGTTATATATATATATATATATATATACACACAGTTAACTGTCATTAAAACCCTGCGTCTGGATTTTGTCAATAGTCATAAAGCCCAACTATGATCCACACAGTATGAGACTGTATAATTTCTCTTTTGGACTGAACTCATTGTGAATAGAAGTAAACATCCTCAGTTGAATAGCGAGTTGCTGAAAAGACAGACAATTGATTTTACGTTGCACACCCTCTTGTCATGCCAACAAAGCCACAAATGTCTGCTGAGGAACAGAGCGGATGGCGAGGGAAATTGCTTTCAGTACAGCAATAAAAAGAGCAGGACAGCTCTGCTGCTTACATGACTATAGAACAATATATAAGCCATCAAACAACACATATTGGATACAATACTGAACAGACTACACAGATAAACGGGTACTATAAACATGTGTTAACAGTGTTAAGCTGAGCGAAAGAAGTTACATATTAAAAGGTGCCATGTGCAAAGTGACAATAAAGTAAGCTGGACAAAGCTCAGTAAAGATGTATGCTACTGGCTCATACCCAAAATATAACAAACAACTTATCCTGTTTACCATCAGGACTCCATACATATTTCCAATATTAAAATTAGCAAATAAGCCTTTACGTTGGGCCTGGAAAAACAGCCACATCAAATTTCTCTGTTGTCCAATCAGATGAGAGCAGAGGCCATAGAAATAAAATGGATAGAAAGGCCACTGGACTGTTCGCCGTGGTCATTTGATGAGTAGCCTACAAAACAAAATGGCGATTGTTGTTAGTTGTCATGGTGACAACACTCGTCAGTGGGGCCGTAAAGTGTGTCATAACTCGAGAGCGGCCCGACGCAGCGAGGAGTGAGGACGACGGACCGTTAGACCCAACGGCAGTTGGTCAGCGGACCGTTAGACTCAGCCTGCTGTTAGACTCAGCCTGCTGTTAGACTCAGCCTGCTGTTAGACTCAGCCTGCTGTTAGACTCATTCTCATGTGCAGCATGAAAGCAAGGCGGAACCAGCAAGCCAGCCAGCAGACGACTTGTTAGTTGGCTAACGTTAGCTTGCCAACTCTGCCGTGCCCCAACGCCCAACCGGTCAAAGAAAACGAGCGAATATCCGAATATTTGTTCGATGGGTAGGTATTCGATTTTCAATTTGTTTAGTTGTTTTTTTTAAACGTGCATGCAGGATGAAATTCACTGTGGTGTTTTTTTCGGATAAAGCTGCTTGCCTAATGTCCGCTAGCCGCTGGGTTAATTTATGCAGCGCTAAATCGCTAAGAAATATGTAGTTATAAGCGAGCAGTCTGATATTTGTAGAGGCCTTTATGGTTATAATGTATCAGCCTGGTGTCGTTTTCAGGCGATGTGATAAAAGTAAACATAGTAACACGTTAGTTACGGCCGTGCACAATGCCAATACAATGAGTCGCCGGCTGGCTGAGCTTTCATTCACAACACTGCATCGGTTGTCACTCGTCAGACAGTCCGGTAAAAACACAGGTCTTTCCGTATGTTTTGAATGCCGGCGACAAAAGGTTAAGTCCGCAGAGCACCGACGCTTCGAAGCTCAAAAAATGGTATTTGGTACAGCCCTACACAGCAGTAACTCATCTGGCGATAGCAATGTGCTTTGTGTGGGTGACGCATTAAGTTGTTAAATCTGACTGATTTAGCGGCTGGCTCTCTGCCTCGTAATGTTACTACTCCACTGCCCGTTTGTCAGTTACTGCAAACCCTCACCTCCGCGACTTGCCGCAATTAGGTTTGTATGGAAGTTTATACATTGCCATGGCAATGGTACAGACAAAAATGGCTGCCGCTCTGACCATTCTTCTACGTTGATTTGAATGGCCTTTCTATCCATTTTATTTCTATGGCAGATGGCGGTCTTGTCATCTGTCTGTAAACAATAAAAACGAAGGAAGCAGTTGCTCATAATTGTTTCCACCCAACCTGCTTGCTGTAGGTCATGTTTAATTCTTATTTGGTTATCAACACTGCTAATATCATAATCTATGCAAGCTACAGTAAGTGACTGACAGCAGCTGAGTTAGCTGTTGCCTAGAGACAGCTGGGTGATGCTTCTGCATGTGCTGGCTTCTTAAAATCAAGGAAGGTGTGTGTAACTGGTGGTTTCAGACCTTTAAACCAAGTCCAGTGTGATGGAGAGCTAAAGACAGACATGATGACACATCTGTCATACTACTGAGGTTCCACAGAGCAAGGCATTAACACCTCTGATCTATGTGGTTAATGGAATAGAATGTGGTTGGACTGAGCAGCATCTTGGTGTGACTGCATATAACTGTGTCAAAGTAAGAAACACATCCTTGTTTGCCATTATTTGTCGACTAATTGCCATGCACGTAATTTATAGGCGATTAAGTGGATCGCGCAGCCATGAATCCAAGGTCGCTGCGGCTGTGACATGAATGAGAATCTTATAGCAATAAAACAAAGGGAAATATGGAGGTAGACAGTTTCAGGGAGCAGGTAGAGAGGCTGTTAAAGTGCGATAGGCCGGGCAGGAAAGGACAAGGTGAAGTGAGAGATAGCAGCTGTGACAGCCAAGAGAAGACAGGGAAAAGGTTTTTTTGTGCAGCTGAAAGTGTGACTCCTTCACCTACTTTTAAACTATATTTAAAAAAAGATATAAAGAAAAGACTGCATACTGCAGAGCCCATCATACTCAGAAAGGTCAGGAAAAACATTAAAAAAAAGTGTTAATTCTTAAACTTGGAAATAGTAGTTACCCACTTACTTGCTTGCTTGCTTTTCCCCAAGTTTCAACCAAACCCCAGGGTCTTCATGAGCAGACGCAAACTTCATGAATGAATGATCTCCATGACAACTAAGCAACTATCATCCGCTGATGAGGATGGTGAGGCTGAAAGCACAAGAAAAAGCTAGTAAGTGGACCTTGAGTCAAGATTATTTTGTCAAAATGTAAAAAATGATAGTAAAAACACACAAACAGCATACAATCTGTCAAAAACGTCATTTTTGTATGGTGAAAAACTATTGAATTCCCTTGCTTGCTCACGCACACTAAAAGAGCTTTTCCTCACCTATTTGTTGTTGTTTGATATATTTGTTGTCCTGTCCCTTTTCGCACGCGCACACACACACACACACACACACACACACTCTGAAGGACATAAGCGTGATTTCCTCCTTGCCCTCTGTCTGCCCCTCTCCCCTGCTCTCCTGGGTAATCAGCTATGAGCACATAAACATTCATCCATCCGCAGCCGAACACCTGCTGCAATCTGTTGACTTTGAGCGGGATCTTTCACCTGTCGCTCGCAGCTTAGAGAAAGCTGTGAGCCAGTCGGTCTGGAAATGTACCAGTTCTGCCTGGTCCGGTTCCATCGTGTGCCCAAATGTGAATCGTCAGGATTAGCTGACAGCTTTGAGAGCCATCACAGCAGAGGTGATAAATGTGCTGTAGCCGTGGCTGTCGGTGTCCATTTATTTTTCTCTGGATGGTTATTGACCTTATTGGACGTATTGATGTAGGTGTTAGATATTAGCAGTTCCAGTTATATGGGATGGAAGTGGAGGATTCTGTTGGTGGGAAGTAACTAATTTACTTACAGTAAGTACTGCACTTAACAATTTAGGAGGTACTTTAATTTAGTATTTCCATTTTCTGCTTTTTTTTTTACTTTGACTCCACTACATTTCAGAGACAAATATTGTCATTTTTTTACTACACTATATTTATTTTAGTTACTTACTTTGCAGAATCATATTAATAGTCACATGAGCAACAGATAAATGATGATCTAATATGATAGATTAAGATAAAACTGTGAAAGGCCACTGTGAAACTGTGCGGGATTAATAAAGGATTTTGAATCTTTGAAAAACTCGATTGACCACCGGGGGAATACACAAGCTGCCAACTAAGTAGTTAAAATTAGCTCCATCTTTACAAGCTGCAACTAGGCCTGCAACTAACGATTATTTTCATTGTCGATGAATAGGTTGATTATTTTCTCGATTAATTGATTAGTTGTTTGGTCTATAAAATGTCAGAACATTGGGGAACAATGTGGATCAGTGTTTCCCGAAGCCCAAGAGGACGTCCTCAAATATCTTGTTTTGTCCACAACTCAAAGATATTCAGTTTACTGTCACAGAGGAGAGAAGAAACTAGAACAATATTCACATTTAACAAGCTGGAATCAGAGAATTTTTACTTGAATGCAGGACGTTAACTTGTAACAGAGTATTTCTACACTGTGGTATTATTATTTTTACTTAAAGATCTGAGTACTTCTTCCCCCACTGGAGGATTCTGCTTGAGTCGCTCTGATTCATTTGGTTTCCATGCTCACAACCTTTATACAATATGATTCTAACACTGCTTTGAACGCTGTTGTATAAATAACGATTTGGATATAATAAAGATATTGATTCCCCGCCCTCACAAAGTCATGCAGGTAGCCATTTATCAGTGCAGCCATTGTCTGCATTGATAAATCCATTAGGATGGCTTGGCTACTGTAAGTCTTTACTGGGTAAACAGAAGACTGAAAATGCACACAGTCTCAATCCACCAAGAACAGCAAATCACTATGCAACAATACCCCACAACTGCGAAGGGGAGCACATTATCTACATACACCTGTAGCAGGAACACAGAAATCAGTAGCAACCTCCATGTAATGTTGTCATTTTCCCTGCATAATTGGCAATTACAGCAAACAGAGGAAATCCTGTGAACAAACGGCATCAGACGCCAGTGATGAGATTTTAAATCTGTAACAGTGCCGATCTCCATTGGTAATCAATGGAGGCTAAGAGGCATCTACTGATCTGCATGCAGATGTCCTCATCACGTGCCGGCGATAATCTAAAGCTGCACACAGCGCTCAATGGTGCTGGTCAACACCCCAGAGGTGACCTGGTGGGATCAATAGCATGTTGTACTGCACCTTGGCTCAGCAGGGTTTGCTTTGAAGGGAATTAAGAAGCAATTACTTTAAAAACATTCCAAACTGAAAACCTTCTCAATCTCAATCTTCTCAATCGGCTTTTTACTATGAGCAATGTGGTCCTCCGTGAACACATACTTTCACAAGAGATTAGTGCATTTCTGTTTTTGTCCTAGCTTTTCTCACTGGTTTGTGTGAGTGGGACTCAGCTAGAAAAAGGTCCACTGAGTCTAAGTTCACCATCCACCCCAATACCTCCCTCAGGCTGTTCTCATGAACCATTCATACATATAGCTATGACAAGTAATGCACTGTAATTTGTATGTACTCCAGATATTTATTACTGTACGCATCACATTGACTGCTGCTGTATAAGAGTGTGAAGATCCTAAAACACGGGGCTTTCAAACGGGGGAACAGAGTTTGTGTCACGGAAGAAGTTAAGGGGAAAACACAAGCCTTGTGTTCATGTCCCGGGAGTACTACTTAAGGGGACACCGGTGTTTCAACCCTCCTGTTGTCCTCGGGTCAAATTTGACCCGTTATCAAAGTTTTTATAATCAGAATTGTAGGTTTCCTTCAACCAAATTGCCCAAAAACAACATGGATGGTTCCCTACAACGCTCTTCGCAAGGAACATTAATCAAACAGTGATCACTGATGTTACTTGCGAAGAGCGTCACTGAATTCTCGGTGTTCGATATTATAGCATGTGTGGTCTTCCTAGATAACAGGTGTGATTATGTGCTGCCATTTAAAAAAAACGAAATGGTTTCAAAACAGTATTCCTGACCGAACTTTGACATATATTTATATATGTCTGTGATTATCCATCAACATATGTCCCTCATATCTTAACTATTAGTCCAAATAATTCATATTTCCTAAGTACTCAAATTATGCTCATTTTCAGGTTCATAATTGTATTTAGAGGTTGTACCAGAATAGGTTTATGTGGTTTAATTTTCAGAAAACACCATATATTTGTTGTGCTGCACATTGCTGCAGCTCCTCTTTTCACCCTGTGTGTTGAGCTCTCTGTTTTAGCTACAGAGTGAGACATCTCTCTTCTGTTCCATCTTTGTTGGGAGTCGCGCATGTGCAGTAAGTACTGCTAGCTAGACAGTTGCAGAGTATGAGGGCGTGTCATGCTAGCAGCTAGGCGAGCATTATAACGTGTTCCAAAGTGACCACGTTTGTCTCTGAAGTAAAGGCTGGACTACAACAGAGCTGTTTGGAGCAGTTTGTGAACAGTGTTTTCTGTTGGAGATGGTAAGTCCCTTTGGGGTGGACTTTGGGCTTTTTCACTTTTGTAAACCTATAACGTGCACAAAAAAGATATATAACGCAATGAAGGAAAGGGAAAAATCGAAAAAGCATAATATGAGGTATAATTTCATATAAATGAGGTTTATTGACCATGGATTCTAAAAAAGAACTGTGTAAAACTACTGGTAATAAGTTGGAATGAAGTTGCCAAAGAAGATGTAACACAGAATTTGGTGATAATTTAAATTTTACAAACAGGCAAAACAAAAGACAACACAAGGGTTGGTGCCTAAAGAATTGTTGTGCATATGTTTGCATACGACATCATACGTACATGAGAATGCGTTGCACCTCCCTACATGTGTGCAGTACAAAAAGTTGTCAAATCCTTTAAATGTTTTTAGAGTTAAAACTCAATATAATAAATAACTAACTTTAACTGTGACTGTTGCTTATTTAGTTATGAATATTTAATGTTGTAGAGAAAATACTAAAGATTTGCCATCCCTAGCACAAGAGGCAGAGCACTTCACGGGCACAAACAACACTTAAGTCCTGCGGGCGTGCTCAGGTGTCAGCGTCTACCCAGAATCCTCTGTGGATGGATGCGGGAGCCGTGATGGACGAGGTAGAGCTGAGGACCCTTCAGGAGCACAGTGTTCCATTAGCCAGGCTGTGATGTACTGCTGGTCCTCCTCAACATACACACACACACACACACACACACACACACACAATCTGAAACCACCATTCAAGCCTGTAGAGGAGCACAATGTACCTCTTCATTCAGCTTCTATTAGTGCATTTTTCCAATTGGACTGAAAGTGGCTGGCTCGATTTTTCTTTACATGTTTTTTATCTTAGAACTTATATATCCTTTAATCATTGTCTTTTTTTCTTTTTTTTTAAACAGGATTTGTCATATTTTTCCCATTTAATCCTATTGTAGGTAAAAGAGCGGTTTGATTTTTTTTTTTTATTTAAGACAATTGTGTTTACAGTCCCCTCCACTGTTAGCAGCTGGAGTCCAGAGTTGTCCTTGAACGTGCCCGACCTCGCACATCTTCATTCTTCACTGGCAGCAAATCACCAAGGACGATCTCCAGCTCAACTGCCCTCCATACAGGAGAGAGCGAAAAATATTAGCTCGGGCAAAATATAAACGCCTATTCACTTATCCTCCAAGGACGGCCAAAGAAGCAAATAGGCTTTGTTGGTGCGAGGTGGCTGTTGGCTGCAGTTGGGAATGCAGCACACGCTTTTGTCTTCATACACACAGCTACCAAAGTGGTTTCGGGCCTGAGGGAGCGAGTCAGCGAGTGAGTAAGGGATGAAGAGAAAAGTGAGAGAGTGTGTCAGAGACAGAAACCGAGAGGATTAGAGGTGATGAAAGTGTAACAAAAGAGATGGATGCTAACTCAGAGGCATGGAGAGGAAAGGTGAAGGAGACTGAAAAGAAGAAGATAAAGTCAAAGAGGAAAAGCTTGGGTGCCATCTTTGTTACCACACCTCACAACCGCTGACGACAGATCAAACTGATACACTTCTCAGAGTCACTGTTTTACAGTCACAAGAGCAACACTTTGGAGAAAGCGCAGTTAGCTTCACAGAATAGATCCACAGCTCTGGTTAGCAGCCAAGCCCAGCTAAAGCAGAACAGCAGTGAGGTTTTGTTTTCTATTCACCAATGTGAGCCACCGCCTCAATTAATCAAGACAGTCTGCTAAACGCAGATCAGACACATATTCACACACGTACTCACATTTACAACTGCTGCCTGCTGCAATTTAGCTCCACTGAAGTGGTTGCAGTGTTTGGTGCCTTGCTTAAGGCCATCTTAATAATGGCTGCAGAGGGAGGGTATAAGTCATGTAGGTTCAACTTATTCCAGCTACTGCCGTTCCAGGTACATGATAAAATATAGAATATATGTAAGCTAAATAAACCAGACCACCACAGATCATCCTTGAACAGTTTTACAGCATTTTTTTCCTCTCTCAAATACACACAACCACACTTGGGTCATCTAACACCTTGGCCAGTTACATTTGCTGAAGAAGTTCATGACATGCAGTTGGGTTAAGTTAAGTCTGTTTCTCTCTGCTGTCGTTTTTTTTTCACATAGAACCGGGCTGGTTAAAGTTAACGGATGTTATGCTGGTCTGCTGGAACAAGCGTTGCCGTTCCCTAATGGCAGCTATCGTAGCTAACGCTAACTGTTCTAGGTGAAAAACAATGGCAGAGAGAAGCAGACTTTTCAGAGCGATTTGGGAGTTCCAGGTGAACTTGTGAAAGCTGTAGCAGTAGATGTACGTTAAAGCCGGAACCTGCTGCGGTCAAGCAGTCAGTGTGTGCACGGAGATGAGGCGGTTCTTCCGTGCTGGTAGGCGTACTTCTTTTCGGCATTTAGTGACAAACTACAACACTTGTAGGCGTATATGCTGCCCCCTCAGGCTGAAAGAATAGCATCCTCCGGTACTGTAAAAAGTTCAAATTTGCCAAGTTGATATGTAATATCACTGTTCTCCATTGAACTGGTTTTTATAGACGATAACCCTAGGAGGACCTAAACAACTCCATCATTTTATCGGATTTTTTTAAAGTTGTTAATCTGTTAATTGTTAAATAATCTGTTGTTAAGTTAATCTTGTCTGTTTGCACAGAAGGCTGCAAATCAATCAGTGTCGTCCAGTCACTTCTTTTCCCTTGGAAGTTTGCTATCCTTGAGCTGAGAGGCACCTCATTTACAGTAGATGCATGCTGCTGGAAGATGCACACAGAAGCCTGTTGCAATGTATATTGTTTAATACTATACAGAACAACATCACCAGTCTGGAAAATAATCACGATTTGAATCGCTATATTGGTGAGGCTTGCACTTAGATATTTCCCTCAAATCGTTCAGCCTGTATGTGTGTGTGTACTTACTTTGAAGAAACCTTTTAATTTCTAGAGCTGCACTAACCACATCACTGTAAAGCTCATCATCCTGGGTTTTAATGCTTTAATAATGCCCTATGATCCAGGATCAAGGAGACGGGAAGCATCTTCCTTTGTAGTGTCCTGGTAGATGGCCAGCACATGGGTACAGAGGGATCACATGGTTTAAAAGGAGCTATCTGACTCTGCCTGCCAGCCTTACAGAGAGAGGCAGAGAGACTGAAGCAGAAAATAAAACCCAGACAGAGAGGGGGACAGAGAAAGCCAGACAGGCCAGAAGAAAAACAAAGCCAATTATAAAGAAAGGTTTGAAAGACAAAAAGGGTAGGAGAGAGATGAGGAGGTTATAGAGACTGACAGAGAGCAGGAGATAGAGACCATGAGGGAGAGCCAAGCAGAGGGAGAGAAAATGAGACAGAAACAGAGAAATGAACAGGACAGACAGAAGCAAGCGAGAAAGAAGAAAGTGAAAAACAAGAAAGACAAGACAAATGTAAGATCAGACGTAGAAAACTAAATCGGAAAAGAGAATCAGAGAGGTGAGTAAATCAGACAGATCCTTAGAGGGTGGCAGTAACCAGAAGGTCACTGGTTTAAGGCAGTCACACTAACTGGTCTTTACTGGGCAACTCAGAATGTGTGATACAGTATGATATGAATGTGAAGTAGGGCATTGCTGAATAAAACAAAAAAGCAGCAGTGCTTAGTGCACTGTCCTAAAGCTTAAGCAAGCAAGGAAATTGGGAAAAGAAGGGCTGGGTATCGTTAAAAAAATGTCGATACCGGTGCCGAAACCGTGACTTCAATACCGGTTCTGAGCGATACCTTTTTCGATACCGATTTTACAAAAAACATTTGAACAAAAAGAAAATTACAAAATTAAACATTAAGGTACAATTTTTTTCAGCTCCTTTACACACGTGACACACGTTAGCCCGTCTAATGTAGAGTTTTCCGTTACACAGCATATCACCAGCATTATTAGATCTGGTAGAAGCATGCTGCATGCTTATTGGCTCACTCATGCTGATGAGGTTTACTCCCTAGGTATTGAAATTTTTCGATACTTGATACTGAGGAGAAAATTCGGTCGGTGCCTGGAAGTTGGATACCCAGCCCTAGAAATAAAACACATTCACGTAGCAGAGGATGCAAAGTAAAACAGGGCTAAGACTACAGAGACATGGATAGGAGGATGTTGAAGCAGGGAGCCAGAGACAGCCAGATGCAGCCCGAGAGGTGACAGCTGACTGTTTCCAGCTTGCGTCCAGACAAACCAGACCAGCTTCAGCTTGGAAGAGATCCAAGAGGAAGCTGAGGCGATAATGAGACAGTCCTCATTTCCTCTGTCCAGACTGACCAGCCGGAGGATGACGGGGAGGAGGAGGAAGGACAGGAAGGAAAGGCTGCAGGGTCAGAATTGTCCAGCCAACATTAAAAACAGGCAGGAGGGGGAGCGTCTGAGCAACCAGCTGTGATGGAAAACGCCTGCAGCAAGGAAAGCGAGGAGCACAGCGACATATTGTGTTATCTACAGCGAAATGACCATTCAGGCTTTCCTAGACAGCAGGAGAAGGCGGTTCAAGCCTGTGGCTGTTCCACTGCTTTTCTCCATATAATATTCATACTCAGACAGCCAGCTCAGGTTAATTAACAACCACCAATGGAAGGTGTTGTTTTAGATTAACTCTGGTGCTGTGCTGCTTGGAAAGGGTTCAAAGCTGGTGTATCTCATTGATGTAAACAGAAAACGAAATGCGTACATGTTTTCAAGCACTGAAAGCATGTTAATGTAACTGTTACAGTCTATCTTAGCCATCCTGAACTGCATAGAACAATGGAAGTTCATGATGGACCAGGGCTGGGTACTCCAGCCTCCATACCTTTAAAAGGTACTGAACGAAATAACTCCGACCTAGAAAAAAAAGACTATTTGTATGGTTTTGCTTACAGGCAGTCACCGCAGGCGTTCTTCGATTTAATGTGACGTGTGATTGGCTCCAACCTATACAGTCTGTGGTGAAGTCCAGCGCAGTGTATTTGATGGAGCTGGCAGTTCAGTGTTTAAATAAAGTACTCTATTGGTATCTGTATTACTTTCTGGGTACTGGTATTTGTTCAGGTATCATTTTTTAAACAATACCCAGCCTTATGCTGGTTAAATAATGACATCTAAGTTCTGATAAGCTGATAGGCAGAAGACGCAACTTCAAGGAGCTCGGGGTCGGACCTGGACTAGCTACGAAGTATGCTGCCTTCTTGATATTTGGGCAGATAGTGTCTTGTTCAGGACCGTCTTCATGGGTTTACTTTCACAATCCCACCCCAGAGTCATCGATGTTCTCCTTGGCTTTTAGTGTTGCATTTTGGTTCGCTTGAATTTCTTTCTGCGTTAAAACAAACTAAACCAAGGGGGAAAACAGACCAGACGCTATGGAACTACAGGTTTGAAACGTCCTAAAAAGGTGTACAAGGAGAACTGATGCAAAAACTGTGAAACAGTACAGGGCGATTAAGAAATGAAAAGAGATTATAGAACAATCAAAGGAAAACAACACACATCATTCTGTTTGTGGGTGTTCATTCAGTTGGATTGAGTCAACCTTTGCATAATGCATCTGCAACCAAGATCCTGTGTTTTTCCTTTTCTTTTATCTTATCTACAGTAGCTCTCTGTGCAGTTTCCATGAAGAACATCATAAAGTGAAATAAGCCAATCTCAGTGCATTGGCTCAAGCCAATCAACATTTAGCAATAGTAAATTGAGGAGAGTCCTTCCATCACAACAAATATCTAGTTTGTGCATTTTACAACACTCTACTACACGAATGGATAATGTAACAATTTATGAATGTTTGGTTAGGGATGCATTCATAACAGTAACTATTTGAAATGAAGCATTTAGAAAACTTCATTGAAAAATAAGCGAAATATAAAAAAAGAGGTAGAAAAGACGGCGACTAGCTCAGTGATCTCAGATACTCAATACAAACAGGTACTATATTCAGTATGAATGTACAGTGACTGTGAAAAGCTGGTGAACGAGTACAAAAGACAAAGTTAGAGATGCAGGAGAGAAACTGGGCTGAGTTGTCTGCCATGGTCATTGTGATCAGACACCAATGTGTTGCAGAGGAGGTGGTGGGGGCTCAGTTGGTGCACTGCACCTGCAGGCAAGCAGTGTTCATGCTTCACTAGAGAAGCTGGATGACTTCACCATTTCCTCACGTTTCACTCTCTCTCAAACACACACACACCTCATAGCCTTTCTCCCATGTGGGGAAGGTGACTTCACTTCCACATCAGGTAGGATGACTTCATTTCTCTCTATCTCCCATAGTTTGCTCCCTCAACCCGTTTTCTTACTTGTTTTCTTTCACAAAATATGTCTTTATTTTTTAAACAAAACATAAACCACTCACCATAGGCAACATTTTGGTTTAAAAGAAAATTGTTTCAGTCTATCTTAAAACATTGCTGAAATGCCCATATGTACATTGGAAGGGATATTGGTTAGTTTAATTGTTGTCCCTGTCCATACTGGCTTTGCTCTGTAAAATGCATTCTGAAGTTTACCTGAAGCTTGTATAAGGCATCAGCAGCCTGTGTTGGACTAAGCAAGTGGTATGAAATCCCCTTGTTGTTTTACAGCAGACAGTAGGGAGGTTCAGTAACACAAAGTGAGACCTTGGCACTAATATGACTCTATAACATTGGAAGATTACCAGTTGATTTGTTTAACTCAGACTGCTCAATATTATAGTAGATTTAGTTGAACTTTTGAATGGCTTGGTCTATGGTCTACGTTGTCCCCCATCACCTACATTAACATTTTGGAAGGGATTGCGGACGATTACAGAGAACAAAAACTCATGTGAGTAAAATGTGAACCTGTGGTTTACTGATCTCCTGGGTCCCTATTTAACAAGTGTCACAGTCCAAGGAGTCACGCTGAAAGTTGACCTAGGAGTACTCGGACTATAGGACTTGAGGGACAGCTGGAACACACCAGGCGCGTAGGTGCCGCGTAGATTAAATAAGTGCCTGATTGTGCGCCTGGCCCTTCATACTTATACCCATATGAACAGAGGGGTATGCTTAATAGTATGTAGACCTGCTGTATGCTAAAGGCCCATGATTTTGTATATGTATTTAACTGCACCTATAATATGTATGTCCCTGTAAAATCCAATGCTTCAAAGTAGAAATTGGGATAAAGTGGTGTATTTTTCTGATAATTGCAGTTTCAAATATTCGCTTAAAAAATTCAAAATGCAGAAAATCTCTGTTTGTATATTTGTACAGGCAAATAACTTCGGTAACTAGTTACCAAGATTATATATGCAAAATATCATTTGTTTGTGATGTCACACAGTCTTGGGAAAAGTACTTTAACAATATGAAAATATCTCTAAAATGACATAGGACCCAAAAATTACTAAATAAAGTGTAATGTTGTGAGGACATTGGTTTTGGCAGGGACCATATGTATTGTCCTCTGCATCCCGTCCAAGGTCCGTTAAAAACATAATTTGTTTTTTGTCAAAATAATTTGGGTATAACTTCACTGCCATCAAGCGCTCCCAAAGCATCTCTCCTCTTGCCGAATCGCTCTGCCCGATCGCCGTCTCTTGGCAACTCCTTACAGGTTAGGACATCGCTGGAGCTCCCTTACATTTCAGCAGAGATAGGTGGCATTTTCAATTTAAGGAAGTTGTTAAAATGCTCTTCCTTCTAATCTAATGTAGGACCAAAAATATATAACTCTTTTGTTAGTTTTGGCCAGTAAGGAGTGGTTTCCTCCCTTCTTCCACGGAGATTAAAAGGTCAGGGTTTCTGATCATCATTATTTTTGTGAGTCAGTTGTCAAAGCAACTTCCAGAAGAACAAAAAGGCCTGAGAGTCATTACCTGAGATTATAACTAACACTATAAGGTGTTTTCTGTTACCTTGTCCACCAAGTGTACAGTGGGGTATAACTGTAGGTAATAAGTGACAACACATAATGGTGAATCATGGTTTTGTGCTCTTTTGCCGTTTCTAAAATAGTTTGGTCCTCATGAGGATTAAGACAATAGCGGAAAGAGCTGAGAGAGAATTGGCTGCGGAGTTATTAACTCGCAGCTCAGAGAAGCAGAGATCACTGCTGCCAGCCGCGCTGAGAGGCACATCACCAACACCTTGTCCACAAGATAAGGGAATTAGAGGCGACAAAGGCGACCGTTTTTTGCACCGTTTGCCAGCATGAGCATATTGGTGCTGTCAATGTGTCCCATTCAGGCTGTACCGCTTCCCCTGCCCGCCCGCCCCCCCCTCTGCACCACCACCACCGGGCGGAACACAAAGACATGAATGCAGGAAGCATTGAGGAGGAAAGGAATACAACAGGCAGAACATGGAGCCCGGTGTGCGTTCGAGCCTCCTCTATAATACTCGTCTATTTCTCTGAGGATGTGACATTTCCACCGGCAGACCTTCATGAAGCCCCGCACTCACAGCATTTCTGCATCAGGGCTGGATTCATGATCACCTCGCTGATGAGGAGTGAACACAGGAGGATGACTTGATTTAACAAAAGGAACATAAATATGAGAGGTGAGAATACATCAAAAAGGTATGGGCAGGTCTCAGTAGTGTTGGCTCATATACAAAATCAGATCTAAAATGTATATGACTGATCGATTAATTGATTATTTATTTCCGTGTCATGCACACAAAGTGCCCATGGGTTTATAAGACACTAGTCTATATCCACAACGTTCCACTTCCGGGATTGCTCCGCCAGATTTCACTCTTTTCAGCCAGATATCCGTTACCTTCCTCTTTCTTTGTGTTGGCGTTCTAAACTCCGGTGGATTTGTGAGGACTATGGTTAACTGCTCCTCAGATCTCTGCAGGGTAAATCCAGACAGCTAGCTAGACTATCTGTCCAATCTGAGTTTTCTGTTGCACGACTAAAACTACTTTTGAACGTACACATGTTCCACCAAAACAAGTTCCTTCTCGATGCTATTTTGCAGAGGCACCGTTGCTCCGTCCGTCTTAGCGCTGCCAAAGACAGTTGTGATTGGTTTAAAGAAATGCCAATAAACCAGAGCAGGTTTTTCTCCCATCCCAGAATGCTGTGTGGACTAGCCAGACCCTCCTGTGCAGCACTGTGGAGGAAGGTCTGGCAAAGCGAGACTAATAAGACCCCAACATTTCACAAAACTAATCGGTTATCGTACAGCTCGTTCTTAAACAAAGTCTTCCGTCTTCTCACCCAAGCTTGGCAAATAAAAATCTGCTACAAAAACGTTCCTTTCTTGAAGCATAACTCAATAACTCATAGTCATCCGACCATTGTACATTGTATATTGTGCTTATTTAAACATCCACAAATGTGTTTACTGAGCATCACAATCATTCATTTGGAGTTTGTGTTCACCTGACACGTTCATTATTCAGTTAAGGGCTATGATCAGTCCCGAAAAAACCAAGCCCGATCCTTCATGAACCTGCATAGTTTCTATTGAAGCCTGACCCGAGCCCGAACCACGGCAGCAGTTTTTAGGGGTCGGGGGGGATGTCGGGCCCAATCGAGTTCGGGCAGAGAATCAAAGCTAAATACTCCACTTTGTTCACCAGCTAGTCTCTAATTTTCTGTTTGCAGGTAGTTGGCTGTTGCAGTTGAAAGCAACATTGAAGAGAGCAGCGAGACTGAATCAAACAGTGAAGTCGTGGGCAAAAAAAACAAAACAAAAGACACTAAAGAGCTCTGTAGAGCTGAGGGGAACTGTGGGGTCGGGTGGTAATTCTCTGAGGGTTTGTTACTACAAGCTACTACACTTCATAGTTGTTTGATCATTATTAATACAAAAACATGTATTAGAGCAAATTTAAAAAGGGATCTGGCACTTATAAGCAAAGGAGTTCACAGAGCTTCTTCGTCCTTCCGTTAGCCATATTTTAAAGGTACTGACATATTTCTCCCTCATACAAGAGGGACTACTGTCTAAAACTACACCTTACAGAGAGATTAAACATGGAGAAAATAAAGCAGGTAGGAACATTCCTGCCTGTGTAATGCTTACATTAGACTGAAGCAAGCAGCTAATTCATAAAAAGCAACACATGCTATATCGCGAGCAGGGGCGCCGCCAGGAATTTTGGGCCCCATGACAAAAAAATCAAATTGGGCCCACTCTGCGCAGCTGTTGTCACCACTTCTCTAGGACCTAACCGTCCCATCAAAAGCTTTACATAACTCTAATTAAAGGCGTGCAACTGTCTTGTAGTTCAATACTAGTACTAGAATTTGACAAAATGGAAAATTCTCTTAACAAAATGATTATTATTATTATTATTAATGAAAGACAGAGAAATCCCCACAGACTCCCTGCAGTGATGCTAACTAACTGGCATGTCATTGAACACAATGTTGCTCACCTTCTTCACTGGGACAGGGAGGGGCACAGTTAGGGGGAGACTGGGCTGCTGCTGACTCATCTGTTGTTAAGTCTGCTAAAAGGGGCAGTGACAATGATTCAATATGAATATCTTGCTAAACGTTTCCCTGCACTGATTAAATGGTGATTAAATGTTAGGCTAACACTAGTCTGTAGCTAGCTAGCTTATTTCACTATGGACATTAAGCCAACGGGTTAATACCACTCACAGACTATAGGCTACCCACCTTTCTTGGTGAAAAACTGGGTTACAGTTTGACACGCTTTCCTTTGTCTTTGCTCTTTCTCTTTTCTCTCTTTCCTTTTTTGAAAACCAGATTTTGATTTGACGTTACTTGGCAACATTGTGGTCACTGTAGTTCTGCCGCATCTACTGACTGCAACTAAACACTGTCACTGAGTGCGCTACAGCAGGACCAAACCATTTCATGCAGATACAGGGGGGTGGTCGGTCTATATGGATGTTTACTTTTTGGTCAATGGGGATATTTAACTTTTACTGCCAAAAACAAGTAAAAACTAAGAGATCATTAATTTTATTATTTTATTTGAAATATACTGAATGATGATGGTAATAAAATTAGTTTTTACCTATTTTTTGGGGCCCCTGTCAGTCATGGGCCCTTGGAATTGTCCTAACTTTCCCCCCCTATACAGCGCCCGTGGTCGCGAGGGGCAGGCTCCATTTAAAAACAGATTTCAAGAGATCCTTAGAACCTATTTGTGGAAAGTCAAAATTTGTGAAATGAACTTTTAAATTCTTCATTACTTTTTGACTCTGTACTCTGAAGCCACTCCCTCCATCATTTGCTGCTGAAATGACCCAGATTCCCCTCAGGGATCAATAAAGTGCATCTTATCTCATTGTGTGTGAAATTTTCTCATCTCACCAGTATTGCTCTACAATGTCGTACAGCCGGAGGCGTCTCAGCAGACGTTATCACATCCCAGTCACTTCCACGGCGTCTCTCCACCTCCCCCATAAAAAACTCGGCATTGTTTGACCTCTGCACCTGCCTGGAGTGGGGACGCCTGCTTGATTTGTTGGGGGGGGGGGTGTCAGCCAAGATTCTCAGCAGCAGACATAGCAATAAATCGAAGGGGTGGCGGCGGTATGGAGGACGAGTGAGAGGAAAGATAGACAGTCCCTTAGGAATTTCAGGGCCGGAGCATCGGAAGTGTTGAGGCACTGCAACCTTCTGCTAAGAAGCCACACAGACACACAAATATGTCCATCAGCGGTCCCTTTAGGTTCTGGGTCACGCCTCGCTGTCTGGGTGCTACTCGCTTCACACTCACCCCGGAGGCCTGATGTCCAATTAGATCATACAGGGCAGCAGGAGGCGAGCTGCTACTGAGGAACTGGAGTTAGGTGGGGGGGAAAAAAAGACAAGTCTCATTCCTCCAAGAATGCTGTAAGGCAGTTTGTAAGGAATGAAGTAAACATTTACAAATGGACCTTGTTTTTAACAAATGTAAAGCTCAAATCAGTGTATAAACAGACACATCACTGACAGATTATTGTTTGTCATGCACACACACACACACACACTTGTGTAGACACCCTCATCGTCCAATATTGCGCAGTCTTCTACAGCTGAGCTTTGGTATTGAGCAAGAGAGACGGGTCAAGAGAAATACTCATTTCATGAGGGAAAATATCCAGACGGAAACACGGGCTAATTAAAAGGAGGTTTCTGACCCCACATCTCTGTTGATACATCTCACTGCTTTCACAAGTAAAAGGGACACCCAGCAACAAGAGGCAACAATTCAACTTTTTTGAAAAGAATGCAATGATCAAGGATGTCCCTACACATCTAAAAAGGTTTCCAGGGCTATCCATCTCTTGTAGAGCTGAAAGATGTTCTAAATCGAACCTTTGTGTAACGGAAACGGACATATCTTCGTTTAAAGCCCACACTTCCACCCCAGTAGATATTGTCTACTCTATTAGCACAGCAAACATCATAGTAGTGCAATCAGCTGGTCATCAGGAAACACCTCTAATGGCTTTGGGTGGTCTGCAAAATGCTCCACATCCAGCCCATTCTCTTCCTGAGCATTTGTATTCAAAATGCACTGCGCGTGTTTCACCTACTCCTACGTTATCCGACAGCTTCATGCATATTGCATGCTCGGGCGTCAGCCGTTTGCTGCAAGGGAGCTCATCGTCAGCCAACAACAAAAGCACTATCACAAGAGTCCAGAGAGCAGCATCCCTGTACAGTACATCAAACCAAAGTGAACACAATGCCCGATGATGTGTCAGTCACAGAGCGAGGCCCCGCTTATTGTTTCCAACACGGACCTGCGGTGAGGAGAAAACATCTCAATTTGTAAATAGCGAGCTTCAAAATAGGTTAAAAAAAAAAGGACGATGGACGCCACATGTGTGGGGAGATTGATTTTTTTTTAAAATAAGATTTTTTTTTAATCTTATTTTAGTCCTGCATTTGTCCTGAGAAAAAAAGATGGTATTTTCACTCATATTTTCATAGATTACATTAAGAGGACGACATAACAAAAGTAATATCTGCAGGAACACGTACAGGCCCATGCAAAAATGTAAAGGGTATGCATAGTTCTACATACACACACACACACAAAAATCTGAACCACATTTGTTTTATTCCTGTAGCTGTTTACATTAAATTACATCCAATAATGACCAAAGGTGTTCAACATTCCTCAGTAAATCAAAGTCACGATTTGTATCTTGCCAAAGATTACAAGCTGATTAAAGCTGTAAGCACAGCTGCTCCACATAAACCCAAGCGGTGCAGTAAAACGAGACCACAAACGGAGCTTTCAGCGGGTGTAAATTCAAACAGAAGCCTCACACGTCCCCTTTCAATCAGTCACGATGAAGTCGGCAAGGAAGTGAAACCATTCCTTCCTGACGATCCTAGCCTAATGTCAACAGCGTGTGAATCTGCACAAACCATTCATTTCCAGCTTTCTTTTCTGAAGCGTTTGTTCAGAGGCAAAAGGAAGAAATACGGGACCTATTGAACTTTCTCACAAAGCAAATCAAAGGTGAAAAGGGCTGCGGCCTGCCCTGAACCTGCAAACACTACTGTACCCTGCACACATCTGAGAGAGTGATACAAACAGAGATCCTTCTTCCATTTGTCCTGAACAAACCTGAACCTACTCTGACAAAGTAACAGAGAGTGCAAAGTGAAAACTAATTGTTGGTACTTTTGAAAGAGACATATGACTTAAAGATTTGCATAGGTGAAGTCTTGAACCAGAATTTCCTTCACTTAGGGTTTAACAGGGCTGTCCTCTTGCTGTATTGCAGTAAGTTAGCCCACAGAATTAGATGTGCTGGAGCCTTTCCGAGCTCTCGCTTGAAAATGAGACCAGAAAGCAATTTAAAAGTCTTTCGGATCGGTGGGAAAAAAACAACAACAATGGAAAAAAATAAAGATCAAAGATGCAAAGATGTGGTCAGTCACAGAACTCACCACAAGTGGAATAGGAGAAGTCACATCGAGGCGTGCCAAGTGATGAAGTCAACCATTCCGGGATGTTGGCAGGAAAATGACCAATTAGAAGGCTAGGAGCCGTCATCGCTGTGCCCGACGGCGAATCACGCAGAGGAAAGGGGAGGAAGTGAGTGCCTTTGATGGGCAGGTGATGAAAGATTGTTGCCGTTACTGGTCAGGAGACTAAACTAGTCGGGGCAGGTTGGGTGCAACGTGAACTCTTGACTTCACACAATAATAAAAAAGGATGCAGTCCCAGATGGAAACACAACTCCTCTGAGGAGCGTCTCAAAGTAGTTGCTCTCACTTAAGGAAAAGAGCATGTCAGATTATTTTTTCACTTTACTTCTTAAGGCTACAGTCTTGCATGCTTTTATGACCTCAAATTATTGTAATTAACATTTCTCTTTTAGTTACAGTTGGTTTTTTGTGTTAGCATGAGGTCTTCATGGGTTCTCTCTTAGTTCTTAGTAACTGAGCACTGGCCCAAATTCTTCTTGCCCATCAACTTCTTATTGCCCATGTCCTTCCATTTAAAATATCCACATTTGGTACTGTTTTGCCTTTCTATGCAAATTGCAGCATAGATTAGCAGAGAAAGCTGTTGTTGATAGATGTCCATTTTTGTTTTGGGACAGGAGCATGCAGTAATTTGTGTTGTGGTGAGATTCTGGGAGTCGCTCTATTGAGTCATTCATTGTGTGCTCCTTTTTGACTTTCAAGCCTAATAAGATCTGTGTACGTTGGTGGAAAAAGTAAGGTGCAGGATGTCTGGTCTTACTAGCTTTCCATAATCTTAAAGTCCGTCCCTTGCTTTAATTGACTATTTTATGTCAGCAGTAGTAGCAGTTGTAACTGTTTAAGTTGTAGCAGTAAAACGTTTTAGCAAGGATGGTCCAACTAACAGCACTAGCAGTATTTGGTAGTAGTAGTAGTATAAGTAATATTAGTAGCACGGTTAGTTGTAACAGTAGTAGTATTGTAGCTTTCACTTCCATTCAGGATGAACATAAGAAAAGAGGCCAGTCCATCAATTACACAGAAGGCTGGCCTACTTCAGAGAGCCCAAAATACTCATCATAATCTAAAATCATTTTCTGCAATCACCTGTCAGAATAGAACCCACTCCTACAACAACATTGTTAACCATTACCAAAGCTATCTCTCTTTTCAAAGAGCTCACCTAGACACAGAAAGGCACAAAGGACGTCCATGATGAATGGTGCAGTGAGAGTGCAAGGCAGCCACGTGTCCCCATACAAGCTATAGAGAGCCACAATAACAAACAGGAAGTGACAGACATGGCAGACATGATGAATGGATATCCATGAGCAGAATATCTCAGCAACTCCTAAAGGCCACACATGAATGTTAAATACATTGCCTGGCAGCATCCTGTTAGCAACATGGGGGTACAGATGTAGCCACTGCATGAGTCCTCCTTTATACTGTACGTCTGCTTACTGAAACAACTGCTGGACTTCATCCTCAAGAGGAATAGTGGGGGAAGATCTAATTTAGCTCTCTTCTCAGCTGTCTGACAGTGTAAGGGATGGACTGTAAAGTAGCCAGCTCAGGGAAAATCCAAGCTCTGACTCACTATGTATATGTATATAGTGGATAGATTTATAGAGTTGTCTGCAGGAGTAATGTTAGACACCTACAAAATAAATGCAAGGGCCACTGAATGTGCTTCCGGATTGAGTCAACTGAATCTCGATTGTTAAGCTCTGCAACGTAGAGCATGAAAGTTTGATTTTAATCTTGGAAATATTCTACTCTAATCACCATGTCTTATTTATTTTAATAATGGAAACATCGGCTAAACAAGCAAATAAGCATGATTAGACATGCATATAAATGGGACAAATGCTGTGGTCTCACCCACTTCGTCATAGAGGCCATTCACATCTGCCAAAAGATGCCAAAGACTACCTTTCGGAGAAACCGGGGTTATGACCTGTTATCATGTAACCAAAGTTCCATACTTCGGTTATATGATGTCAACAGTTCAAATATATATATAAAAATATAAAAGAAGCATGTATGGTCCCTGGTGGACTAATCCTGATGGCATCAGTACTTCATGGCTAAAGAAACTGCTAAACTAACATTCCCTCAACCGTGTTTATAGCCGATTTGCATATCAACAAATATTAGCCTGCTAACACCCTGAACCAGTGATTAACACAGTGAACAAAACCTGCTAAACATCAGCATGTTAGCATGCTTTTATGAGCATGTTTCCATGACAATCACAACCGTACCAATCCCTGCCTCAACTTGAATTGCTTGTAGAGGCCCTACACACCCGTGGTCCAATCCATAGACTGTATATAAAGATGGACGTGTTGATAGCTGATTGCCTTCTCTCTCTAGTAGTTTTGTCGCACCTTGTTATTAAAGTGGTAGAGGTTACACATTTATCACTCTTATTGGCTCCATCCAACTTCAACGTGGGCAGAAGTCTAATTAGCCAGAATTTTTTTAAAAAAAAAAAAAAAAACACCTGTGTGGGTGTGCAGGCCCTGTAAAATTGTGTTTTCTTTACAAATGAGCATTACAGCATCACAAAGTGTGACCATAGACTTTTTTATTTTGTTGGAACCAATAAAAAGGTGCTGATCATGCTCAGATCATCATGCATCCTACAAAATCTGTATTCCTTTATGAATGTTGGTCCATGACCAACGTGACAGACTGGGACACTTCCTGAATTGAGTCCGGACTGGCTCGACTTGCATAGCTGGTGATGAAGATTTGTGCTGTGATTTTTGTTTCTAAATTATGTATTATTATTAGTAGTAGTAGTAGTAGTAGTAGTAGTAGTAGTAGTAGTATTACTCATTGTATTGTCATTACTATCTTTTCATTTTGTGTACTTATTTATTTTTATTTTTCATTTATTATTATTTTTTATTCATTTACTTATTGTCTATTTTTTCCTCTTCTCTTTCTGCTAAAAAAAATAAATAAAAAAATGTTGGTCCAAATAGTCAATAATATTATACTACAATGTGCACAGTTTATTGTTATGGAGATATGATATGCTGTGTATTTCCGTACAATGTATTTCTGTATGGTGATAAATGGAATTACTAAATGGAAAATAATCCTCACAATCTGTTTATCTGATTTAACATTTACAGGTTGTTGTTTATACAGTATGCCTGTTTGGATTAAACCCAGCGAAATGGGATGACGGATATGTATTCCTTCCTGCTGGCAGTCCCACTGGTCTGCAACCAGAGACTGGGCCAATCTACCGTGTTGTTTACTAGGAACCACTGCCAATGACTGTCACAAGCAGCAGAGTGATTGGCTGTCTAATAACTACACACTGTGTGGTATTACTCCAATCAAGTCCATATTAGGTCCCATAAACTTCCTTGTTTGCGAGTAATTTATCTGTTTGGCTCCAAGCCAAAGTATAATGAACACACTAATCCATAGACGCGCTTCTATCCACCATCAGGTCAATAAAAACAAAGGAGGTGTCTATGTTGTTTAAGTAAAGGTGAACTCCACCTTTAGCACTGTCCACTGATGCTGGAACAGTCTCTGATCACACATTTTGATTGATTTGTGACAAAAAAGCTTTTCAAGGTTTGTTTCAGCTAGAACTGCAGGTAAATTTCAAATGAGATGGACTTATGTTACTGAGTGTAAAGCTTTAATTAAAGCCCCATAAGCCTAAACTAGACTTTGCTGTTGCTTTTATTGCGGTGTGTAAATGAGAGTAGCTCATTCTCACTGGACTATTCTGTATAAACAAAAAGGTTAATGGAAGAACGAATGACACCACACACAACCTGCCTCCCCCCACCACAGGTAGGCCACGGCCGGATAGACCACCACAGAATAATCACCTGCAGTGATGGGAAATCACTGTTGCTATGGAAACACCATTTAGGAATCCCATGATCCCAGGCGCACACGCTGCCTTCAGCCTAATTTGCCCAAATTCATACCGGGCCATCTTCACGTTTGGTTATGAGTGCTGATATACATCAACACTAAAACACTCAGTGTGCAGCCATTTGAATTAGCAGGATTATTATACTGAAGTGGGCTGCCTAATCACTATTGGCCTGTATAGTGATTTTGGGAGAATACGCTCTCTCTTGGCGAGAGTTTGATAAGACGATCAATACCACTGTTAATGAGGGAGCTTTAGTGCTAGTAAGGGGATTTTGTTAGCAGTTTCCCAATGTTTCGAGTCTTTATGCTAAGCTAGGCTAACCCTCTCCTCGCTGTAACTTCATATTTCACGGACAGACATGAGATTGGTATCAATCTTCTCATCTAACTCTAGGTAAGAAAGCTGTATTTCCCAAAGCAGCCGGGCTCCAAGTGCACCACTGCATATGAACGTGAAAGATAGTTGGAGTGTGTGTGTGTGTGTGTGTGTGTGTGTGTGTGTGTGACTGACTAAATGTGTAAAACAGTGAGTTTGCTAAACTCTGGATATTGGGAGCAACCTAAGTGCTAAATGATCACACACCCTTGAAATTAAGCCAATTGTGGAATTTAACCACATCTAAATGTCTCAGGATAACACGGTGTAGGCAGCACCGATTGTTTTAGTTTTTCTTGCTACTGACAGCACTCCAAATTTCCAAACAACAGAGCTACGTGTTGAAATCGACCGGAATTCTCCTTTAATCAATTTAGTGTTTACAGCTAGTTCCGCTGCCTCCAAGTGGCAAAAATGTATCATTGCTTAGTTAATGTTTAATCTAAGCGCTTGCTAGCAGGCTACATCAACTCATTTGAACAGATTTCAAGGCAAAACCAACTAGTGAAAAACAGACGATAAACCTGTTCAAAAATCACAAGAAATTGCTCTCAAACTGCCCACAATCAAGTCAGGAAACAAGTCAGGAAACAACCCCTCAACCAAAATTGCTCACACCTTTCCGATTTAGCGGGACAACCTAATCGAAACACACCAGTTATGACAAACCCTGTTATTCAAACTAGGGATGTCACGAGAACCGGTACTGCGGTACCAAAATTCTGAAAAAGTGACGGTACTCATTTTTCTACAGTAGCCTAGGTACCGAGGGATGCAATTATTCCGGAGCAGACGGGGGCAGTATACAGTAACATTACAGCTACAGCAACAGCTTTCGCGACTTCACCTGGAGCTCCCAACCAGAAAGTAAATGTTTCTCTCTGCCGTTGTCTGTCACAGCCTAACGTTAGCTACGATAGCTATTGACATTGTTTTAGTGGACCTCTAGAATATCCATTAAGTTAACTTTAACCAGACTAGTTCTATGTGAAAAACAACAACGGCAGAGAGAAAAAGACGTAACTAAACATGCGTGCTGTCTGGGAGTTCCAGGTGACAGAACTCGTGACGGTACCGTACGCTGGCTGTGTGGTGATGCCAGGCTTCAGAGTAGCGGGCTGTGGGTCCAGAAGACTGACGTTTTCTCCAGATTACATGGAAATCACACTCTCCTTGTACCTCTTCCCTAAGTGTTATCCTCATCCTAAAATGCACGTTATAAAGGAGCACATGGGATTTTTTGTTTTAGTTTTTTTTACCGTGGTATCAAATTGGATATGGATGGATGGATGGATTCACTGGCATTGGTATTTTTTTTTACCCACCGTGATATCGACTTAGGTATCGAGTATCGTGTACTTTTGATGGTATCAGTACTGACTAGCCTACTAGATTTTTGTTATCGTGACATCCCTGTTACAAACAGAACGGCATCGTATCAGTGTGCCAATTTGTTCGGAGAGCAAACCTTGAAACTTTGCCTTTGTTGACTGAGGCTAAACCGTTACATAAAGACTGAGCAGAGAGAGAGAGAAAAGATCACATGCTGCAGTCATTAATGCATCATCTGTCATCAATCCAATAAACTGTGCAGCCCCATGAACTCTTTACTTTCCTCCGAGGTCGCCTGAGGACCAGGCTTTCACATGAAAATGACTATTTTCCTCCGTGACACAGGCTCCAAGTCCCGCTCCATTGTCAATTCATATGTCCTGCAGTATGTAAACAATTATCTCGTTCTGCAATTATTGCAGCGCTGGCAGTGACATGGAAATGTGGATTACAGAGAGGGGAAATAACCACAAAGGCAGACTTAATGAACGACTGGAATTGCCGAGTACACCAGTCAGAGTTGCATGGGGTTAAACAATTAGCTAATTAGCCTACTGGATAAACAATGTGGTTGTGTATGTTTATTCAAGGGGATGTTCGGAGACAAAGACTTTGAAAAGCAGTGTGTGCTGATGCTGTGCTGAGTCAGTGTTAGGTCTGTTTGCAGTAGGGGTGGGAATCTCTTGGCACCTCACATTTCGATTCCGAGGGCAACGATTCGATTCTAAGCCGATTATCGAGGCATCTCGATGCAACAATTTTTGCATCGGAATGACACCACAGGCATTTCCATGCATGGTTTTTAAAAATATACATATGAATCTGAGTTTGCTAATTACTTCCTAGACAAAGCAGCTAGACAAAGCTTAGATTTTGACATATACAGTATTTGTCACACACAAGTTTTAATGAAATGTTTTGTCTACGGAGGTTTTTGTTGTGTAGTCATTCCATGCTTAAGCCTTAAACATGCTTGTCAAAGTCACCTTCTCTCCCAGTAATCTTCCATGTCAGAGGCTCAGTCATGTCTAAAGGTGGATAATTGGCTTCTTAGAACATGAAACATGAGGTGGTCAGATGTAATGTGATAAAGTAGATGAACAGCCTATGCGTGTTTTGCCTAATTATTTTATGTACGTCTTATTAGAGCATGTGTATATATACAAAATGTATTAATTTTTTCCTTTTGGCCATTTTTGTGTTTTGTGTGTTTTTTTTCTGCACTCTTGTCGAAACTCTAAGTTGTTGTCCATTATCCCATCCTCTTTCAGTCCCTCTGTTTTCTGATTTGTACTTGTCTGGAGACAGTAACTTTTAAATAAAAATCAAATCGATTATTAACTTATCAGAATCGATAATCGAATCGTTCTAGAGAGAATCGTGATGCATCTAAGAATCGATTATTTTCCCCACCCCTAGTTTGCAGTGCTGCTAAAATAAGTGCAGCAGCTGGAAAACAGCACCGACGTCAAAACAGCCGAAGAGCTTGTTTCAAGAAATTTAACACTGGGGCTCATGTCAGGACAGTCTGGGCGCAGGGAGACGGAAATACTGGTACCAACACAAAGAACGGCATGGCTTATAGCAGAGTTCCCATACATTTGCATGGTAGAAGAATTACATCCGCTACCCAAAGAATCATGATCATGCGAAGAAATTAGGCATGGGCACATCAGAAGGAGAGAGCGACGGATGTGCAAGGGGTACAGCAAATTCGGTTACATCCAAACTCATGCAATATGGAGGAGGTAATCATCACTGTGGCAATTTCAAAGTGGGTGCTTTTCAGAAACAGCAGGAGAGGAGAGCATTAGCTGTTCATTAGCCAGCGGGCAGGGAGCCATGAGCACTTTGATTAGGTCTGTGAGCAGCACCAGGACCCAGGTCTGTGGCCTGTGGACATTAGAGAACCTCTGTTTCTCTCACACTGAACTGCCAAAACTGCATTTTCTTACCTGATTCATCACTGAAGACGCATGTATATTACGGATAAACTGTATATGATCAGACATTAATGTGATGACATAACCAGGGGTTTGAACCAAGACACTCCACTGGTGCAAATCACAAAGCAATCTCTCTGCAGGTTTGTAGCTATAAACACAAACCCTTAGGAGTGTCTGATATGTGTCGTTTTATTCACTTATCATATTAAGAGTAAGGTCTCCTTTCACTGCTCCAAAGTGTGTCCTAAAGTTAAGGAATAACTGGGACTCATTTGCTGACATTTGCTTCCTTAATTCGCACATGTAATAAGGTAGTGCCATAAGCTGCTATGGACTTTAAATATCTTGGACTTTTACCCCTGCCAAGAAGTTTACAGTATATTTTTAGCTCAGTTTGTCGGTTGGTTTGTCTGTCTGTCTGTCAGCAGGATAACAGAAAAAACAATTGGCCTGATTTTCATGGAATTTGGTGAAGGGGTGTAGCATGGGCCAAGGAAGAAGCCATAACATTTTGGAGTGGATGTGAATCACGGGGCGTATACACACATCATTTGTTACTTTCGTAACAAAGTCTAAAGTCTGTCAGCATTCGTGCTGCAAAATGCATTGTCTGTATCCATGAGGCACGACGCAAAAGCAAAGTCTATCAAAATAAATAAAAAATTAGCAACAGTGATGCTGTAACCTGCTAATCTTTGGTAGTGTTACTTAATTACTGAAAATCAAACCATAATTACTTCCACAAGTAAGATTATATTTGCACGTGTGGGTCTGTCCGTCAGGATATCTCACTAGTTGCTTAGCCATGGACCAAGGAAGAACTAAATTAATTTCTGGTGCACGGATCAGAGGTCCGGGTCAAAACAACGGGACACTAACCCTAACCCTCCTCACATATGTGGCCTAATCTTAATCTACCAGCACTTGAAGCAGCCATGTTCCTGTCTGATAACAGCCCATGTGGAGAGGCAGGCTTAACACCCCCCACTCCAGACCTCGTAATCACTCCATTTTCGTGCACCCACCCCCCATGAACCTCCTCTGGCAGTCAGTGTCAGGTCTGGCTTGCTAGGAGTCCTTTCGCTGACATAGGATGAGATTCACCCCGGCTATCTTCCCTGTAATGCCTTGTCCTCCCACCTACAGTGCTGCTGCTGAGAGGGGAAGCATGATAATCCTCAAAAGGCACAATATGTGGTGAGGACTTTCTCTGTGAGCAGAAATGTAGCCTCAGAGGTGCTCTCCGCTCACTCAACATGTTGGTCAACCTCCTCCGACTCCACATGACCTGAAAGGTTTACTCTTCAGACAAAAAAGTTGTACCCTTTTACACTCAGAGCACTTTTTTAAAAAGGTACCACCGATGACACTTGATGGGGAAGTGCCAACTATCAGCTGCAGAACAACACAAAAGCAGACCTATAAAAGGTTCCGCAGTGTTTCCAGATGGAGCATTTTGTATAAGCCTAATATCTAGAAAAGGTGCTATTTCTCTTGCACAAATTAAAGCAAACTCCAATGTCCAAACAAGCTGCTGGCGCGGGGTGCAAACTTTAGGCTTTGTCACAATATGATTTCAATTTGTAAGACCACAATTATATTATTTGGCTGTAAGAGTCCAGACAGGGATTTATCATGGGTAAGACCATTTCAATTGACAGTAAGCTGGGGTTCCTCTGTGTCATTTAGATTTACCGTAAACGCAACAACTCAATCAGTGCAGCTACTTTTATCCTCTCTTTTGCCTGTTCCTGTCCCTTTAACGGAGCATTTACACCAGCGTTGGCCAGTGTTCTAGAGGACTCTTATTAACGCTTGTTATCATGGCAGCAGCCCCCTTTTCTCCTTTGCTCCTGCTTTGCTGACCTGACCTTCCACTGTCCATTTGTCTGTGTGTGTCTATGTGTGTGTGTGTGTGTGTTTGTGAGAGAAGGGCAGTGGCAGAGATTATATGGCCCTCCAGGCAGCTGTAAAAGATGACTTATGGCACCGTGGTGTTCCAGATGCAACAGTAGCTTCTCCTGATATTGGAGAGAGGCAGGGGTTTGGTGTTGGGATGAGAGAGAGAACTGATCTGCTAGGAGTTGGAGGTTGAAGAAAACCAAAGGAGTGATAGCGGGTTCCTTTTCATGTACTGCAGACGGATTAGGGCTTAAGCTCCGGCTAGTCGCATGGAAAAAAATCTCAGTGGGCCAAGAAGGGGATTGAGTAGGAGAAAAAGGAAGTCAAACAAGGCCACTGCGTGAAGCACTTTTCTTGCTCACTTGTATTCCCCCGTGTGTGAAAATATGGCAATCCAATTAGCGCTCCATTTCAGACAATCTGCGGCTGTTCACTGAGTATCAAACCGGAGAGGAAAAAGGAAAAGGGGCAAGGATGGAGCCTTGACATTTCTGTTCTGGGCATAAAGGGTGGCGTCAGCTGCTGCTGACAATTTAAATGCATGTTGGAGATAAATCACTTTCTTAGGTCCAATCCAGACGTCTCCTTGTTTGTGTGCAGTCAAGGAAAGAAGAGAGGGCACAGAGTGAGCTAACGAAAATTGATTCTTAAATGTCCGAAATTGTACAAATTCTGGCAATCTTATCTCGATCGATTGCAGGTAAAAGGATAGGAACCCTTCAGCAGAAAATGGACTAATACTTCAGTTCTTTTAATAAACAAAATTTCACTTGGCACCCAATGTGTAACACAGCTATTTATTGGTTGCTATACATCGCCTAAGAACGAATTATAAAATTAGAAGGGCACTCGGCGAGTGTAGACCTCCACCAAGGCCATGCCCTATCTCGAAAAGTAAAAAGTAATTTGTGTATCCTGCCTGTGATTTGGATCTGCTCCAAAGTTGAATGGGTTTCTTGGCCCATGGCCTATGCTACACCCTTCCACCAAGTTCCATGGAAATCAGGGCAGTAGTTTTTCCTGTAATGCTGCTGACAAACAGTCAGTTCTCACTTTCTACGATATCTGTATAGTTAAGACTAAGGACTGATCGCAGATATGGCTATGGTATGGTAAGTATTTTTTGGCAAAACGTCACCTTCTTCTAAAGTGGATAGACGAGGGAAATTGTCTCAAGAGGTCATCACTCTGGCAACACTTATATGAATAAAGCACAACTTTATTGTGAGACCAACACATTTCAGCTTGCGGCCTTCAACAGTGTCATCGATGACCGTGTCTGGGCTGGACAAGGCAAGACAGTGGTAGGATGCAAACCCTGGTTTCCTGCATAGAAATCTCTAAATTTGCCTTCACACCCTGAATTTCCGCCTCGCTACATAAAGGGCACACTACCTCCTTTAATGGCACTGAACATTGTCACTGGATGTAAATCACAAAGTGCAGAGTTATTCAAATTTAGCACTTGTTTAGCCAATGTTTGTTCCTCAATAGCCATGTGTCCTCGAGAGAGATACCAAACCTGCATCACTGAGAACAGCACAGCGAGTAAAAGCCACATCTTTATGCATAAAATGTAAATGTAATCTCCAAAAAGTGTGTGCTTATCCACAAACACTTTGTCTCGCTGCGGGCGCCAGCATAATCTGTCTAAACCGACATGCACACACAGAGAAATGAGCCAAACTTAGCAAGCCTATTTGACAGCTTTTACCCCTTTTTTCAGCTGCTCCTACTATTTTTACATTTTGACAGTCATCCGTGCACAGATGCAGGGGTGTGACGGGGGGGTGAAGCTACTGTAATCAACAGTTTTCCAGTGCAATGAGACCAATCTATGAAAGCCAGTATCACTATTGATGTTTCTTGGCAGGACTCCAACCCCGCTCCCAGTGATCTGAGAGGGACTCGGACAAAAATACTGTGGGATAGAGCCAGGCTTCGACAGCCCATGCAAAACTGGACGAGCCATAAAAGATTTTGCCACTTTATTGAACAATCAACGGTTCAGAATGTGTCAAATCACAATAAAAACCAAGGAAGTTTGTCAAACAGCCAGTGGTTTACTTGTCCATAAAGGAGCTTTGCTGGGTAAAAATGGGCGTCAATCAGTGACAAACAATACATCCTCCTAAGCTCATACGGTGTGCCAGATAAGGAGATGTCACTTACGTTACTTTATTTGCTATATGAATGAGTTTAGCTAATGCTCAGTGAAATCTAAAAAACGTGTTGAAACAAAGCCGGCTCTCACTCTCTCAGCTATATCGTTTATCCCACATTTCTTCAACCACGAACAAACCAAGTCTATCCATCAAGGGAAACATTTCAGGACCTCTGTCTTATCTGTGCTGTTTGTTTGGAAAATAATCCAATCTCGGTCTGAGCTAGCGCAACACCTGGCACTGAGGCAGATAAAATCCTGTAGCACAGACCAGTCTTTCATGGAGCAAACCGTTAAAATAAGGCTCGGCTATCCTCCTCACTTATCCCTTCTTCATCTGTCCATTTTTAACCCTTTTTGTGTTTGTGGTTTTAGTTGCAAGGACCTTACATTTTCCAATCAGCTGCCCTTGAATAGTGGCAAAGTGGGACCACTTGATAACATGTCAGAGCTAACACAACCCCCATAGTCCTCAGCTCCACTGACTAAATAATAAAAAGAACACAAGTGAAAAGCTGCCAACTAAATCTTTTGCTATTATCCAATGAGCAACATGTTGCTTAGTATTTTTTTCCCAAATTATCTGTTTATGCCCAAAAAGCCCTCATCATTTGTCCTGCATCTGCCAGGCCATGCTGAGACCTATGAACCACACTCATGTCCAGAAATGCATGTGAGCACATGAGCGAGTCAGATCAATGCTAATTCCAGCCACACTCTCAGCAGGAGTCCATCTGATGACCCTGCACTGGGGAGGGGGGGGGGGATAAGCCCTTTATCCTCTCCACTTCACACTTCTGATTAATGACCTCGGACTTTGCAAGTGGTGACCTTGTTGGCGTATCGGAGATGAACTTGTGTGATAGGAGCTGTGTGTTTGGGGGTCAGAGGTCGAGACAGGCAGCAGAGGAGCTGCCTGTGGTGTCATGCGGGAAGCGTCTTGTGATCTTAAAGTGGAAACGGAGGGCAGCTGTGTGGCGTGGCGATTACATGTTGTGTCCTTGATGTGAAAAGTGCAGGCTCAAGCCCCTGTGGCAGCATACGTCAGCCCTGCAGAAGACTCGCCAACCAGTTTGCTTCTCTGTAGCTGAACTCAGTGTCTCTGTGGATGAGGGTAGGATAACATTCCAATTTCTGCACACTAATCAATGGAGTTTCAATTTTCAGCAGTGCTTATTTGCATTTGAGTTGTTCAGTTTAATGACCTTCTTGGGATAAATTTGCATAGCGTTGTTATCCTGTTGCAGGAGGCTGTTGCTAATTCCGTGTGTGAACATGTTGGCTGCGATATCATTTCCAAAATTCAAATAGGAAATTGAGTGGCTGTGACCAATATTACACAGCATCAAATCATATGCTCAAATTGGATGGTTTGAGCATAGACTTCAGGGGATAAAATACGAATTATTTTGATGACTGATTGTTCACATTCATCATATAAAGAAGGCTGTCCTTGGGGGGGGGGGGGAACTATTGATGCAAACCCTTTGTGACAAGGAGAGGGTTAGAGCTGCCATCTAAGCAGGTTATTTCAACCAGCTCTGATGAGTGCATCATCAACAAATTCTGCCTGCCCGTGGTGTGACATCTCCCCCGCTGTTTTCAAATCGAATCACTGATATTAAAAAGCCTAACCAGTGACGAACTGGGAGTACGCTGCGGAAGAGATGACAGGTCTCCTTCCCAATTTAGTCTCTATTGTTTTGCACCAGCTGCACCAACCCAAAGGCGGATACAAACTCCAACCTCAGCATCATACCCATCCACTCTGACAGACAACTCCCAGCCCCTCCACACCCCATAACACCCATACCCTATCCTGTAACTGCCACCATCTCAGTTCGTCTTGCGTGACACGTCTGGCAGTAATGCGGCTATCCGTCAGCGGCAGCGTGTCATGGCGTAAATCATTGGCAACGCTCGATGAGCTCCAGACGTCACACCCACCAAGCGTGGGGAGAAAGAGCCAGACGGAGAGCAAGAGAGAGGGAAAGAAAAAGTTGAAGGTGGAGACAGGAACAAAAAGATTATGGAGATTGGCAGTAACCATGGTGATTGTGTTCTCTGTCCAAACTCTCCTCCCTCCATCACTCGTCTTCCCTCCCAAGAACTGGTCAACTGTTTTAGCATCAGACAAGGACAGTGTTGGATAGGAACAATGCAGGACCCAGGTTTATCTAAGGCACAGTACTGCTTTTGCTCTTTGCCAAAAATATCTTCCAAGCTCCGTAATTACTCAGCTGATATTCTGATTTGATTGCTTGTACCTGGCCTTTTGGGTATGACCTTTTTCATTAGTCCTATCATATCATACAACATGGAGGATTGCCAGAAAACCTCATTTCGAGCTCTGAAATGTATTAGTGCAACCTACAGGCTTGGTCATTGGCTCAGTAGTGTGCATAATAAAGGGCAAAACCCTACTGAAGATGTTTATTACCACAAAAAATCTGTAAATCTTGCCAGCATGGTAAGGGAGCCCTCAGTCTGCACTCATCAATCTCCAGAGGGAAACGGGATCAGAAAATGTTCTCAGAGCCTAGGCCGGCAGATTTAATAATCGGTTGCGTTCCTGTATGTTTTCCAGGCCTCGCAGACACAGGACAAAACAGTTTGCTTTCCAAAAGGAGGACATTGGGCTGTTGAAAGTGGTCTGTCACATTATTGCATCCCGTCTTCGATTCACTGTCCATGCTTGACTGGCTTGTTTTAATGGCTTCTTAGGAAAAATGGGGTTTCTTTCTTCTCCGAAAAGATGTCTTTCCATGTGCTCGCTTAACAAAACGAATCCAAACTCGCTGTGTAAATCTAATCTCTTACTAGATCTAAAGAAACCTAACCCCGACATTAAATTGCTCCCAATACAATGGAAAAACAACAGCTCCTGCTGCGTTTGAGGAACAGAACAATTATCTTACATGCATCTAAACTTAGCGACGCCTCAGCCAGTATCTGAGACAGTGTCTGGCCTAATTCTCCAGTCAATTGCCCTCATGTCGAGTGGATAAATGTGTGTCATTTTAAGGACAGCTCTCCAGTGGAGGGCGGGGGGGGGGGGAAGAACAGTAGCTCTGGGACAACATGTACATGCCAGCTCCACAAATAGGCAGATCCATTCACTGCAGGCATGACATGTCTTCCTCACAAGCTCATGTCTGTCTGTCTCTCTGTAGTACAGCATGTGTTATGATAAATGATCCTCCTTCAGTGACAGGGATGCCGCCCTTGTTCAAAGTCACAGCCCTGAGCAAGTTATCACACCTCGGAGAGCTGCCCTCTCATCCCTCCAGCAGGCCAGGGCACACCTGTGCACGAACACCGACGTATCCTCACAGATAAGACAGCAGTAAGCTCAGATCACACACACCAATACATACATACATACATACATACATACTCACTCAAGCATTTACATTTAGAGATACAAATGTGCTCACATACTGTACACACAGCAGACTGGCATTATTAGCATTCAGGGGTCTTGGCCGACAGGCGGCAAACAGAGCCGTGTGTGTGTGTGTGTGTGTGTGTGTGTGTGTTGTCGCTCCAACCTCCCATTGGCACAAAGCCTGCATGGATTTCCAGAGGCTATGCAAGCATGGAGGCTGCTGTGGTTTGTTTCCAATTGTGCTTTTATGAGGAAATCTGAGAAGAATAAAAGGATTTCTTAAACATATGTAGTATCTACGTATATGTAACAAATCTAAAAATATACTGAAATCAATGAAGAGCTCATTTGTGACTCTCTGAAACCTAACCCCAGGAGCCAAACATATAGACACTACAGGTCACAGTTAAAAAATGATGTCCTCTACGTCTATAACTAAGTGTTTTCACGTTGATCAGTGGATTGGATTTCAGCGTCCAAGCTCCTTCGGTGAATTACCGATGACATACAAGCCTCCAATCTCAGCAGAGGCGTGCTGAGAAATCCATTAAAAGCTCCTCCGCGGCCGCGCACATTAGTAACATGTTTAGTGGAAAGCCAACCAAGGATTGTAAATGTCCTTGGGAAAAACTGTAAGAAATGCAGCAATGAAAGCCTGAATGGAGCGTGCTTTTAATGGCAGCCATGCAAGAGTCCCACTGCTGGAGTTGTATTGATGTCAGTGGTAGTGGTTATATAGCTTGAATAAAGAAAGATGCAGCTCATGCTTTACTTGATAACTGTAGAGAAAGCTCACTAAATTGGTGTTGACGAGGCCAGACAAGAAGTATCCAGGGAAAAAGGCTTGAGATTAGTCAATAATGACGAGTGACAGTGGTTATTAGGTAGATTTTTTTTCTACACAGAGACACGCTTTACATTAACGCTGAAAATCCCCAAATACTTACAATATACTATACAATATGCTTTACAGCTCCCATATCATGCTCATTTTCAGGTTCATATTTGCATGTTGGGTTTGTGCTAGAACATGCTTTAATTATACTCATACTGTCAGTCTGAATATACCTGTAGTACCTGAATATACATGTTTCGTTAAGCCCCCCCCCCCCTCCCAAAAAAGCCAAGTGTGCTCTTATTGGTCAGCATTTATGGGCCTTCAGCATTTGCAGTTGGAGTCTATACACCATCATTGCAACCGGGGAATGACTGTAACTCCGTAACTGCACTGTAGCAGCACATTGTACATATATGTAGTATAGTTGTGACATCACAGCTCGTTTAAAGGCACAGTTTCTGAATATAGGCTGTGTGCATTTCTCTGTGGATTGAGCATTTCACAGTATTTATATAGCAACTCAACCTGCTTTATAATAAAAAAAGACATGAAAAAATTGTCACTTTTCATCTTACATAGTGACAAATAATTCACTTAACATGGCTCCAATGGGGATCCATAAAAAGAAATTAGGAGATTGCAGCTGCAAATATGAATCGAATGAAGTCTGAAAAAAAACTGAAAATGGCTATAAAGGGTGAAAGAGTGCATAAAGAAACGTATCATTGCAAAATAAATCCATTTTCTTTTTTTGTTATGCAGATCCCACTTAATGCAATTACAGGGTATTAATGCTTGCTGCTGGAGGCCTGGCACACAATATCATTGCTGTAAGTGAATAACATTACTCGTAATCCCATGTCATGTCTTGAGCATGACAGCGTAACAAGCTCTGCTGCTATGATGTCATAATGTATGCTGAAGCTCCACAGTGTGCAGACCGTGATACCACCAGGCTGCACTGCACTCATCCAAGCATTTTATTGCATCAGGAAGAAGCACTAAGGCTGAACAATTAGCATGATCATCATAATACTACTCCTGGAAAATGTACTCATTTAGCAGTTATTAATCACAATAATTAATCTTAATGATGTGAAGACAAGTTCACCACACGACACTTTGGTTATTCCACAATCGTACAACTCTAAATTAAATGATTTAGCGCCCATATGTTATCGTTTATTGATAATTAATGCAGGGAATAAAAATTGCATTATTATGCACAATCAAGGGCGCTTTCCTAACAAAACAAAAAAAAACTGGTATTGTGTGCTTTCACTTGAGCTAGACAGAGGCATAAATGCCCTGCTGATGTTTTTGTTTTGTTTCAAAATTAAGTAAACACAATCGCTATAAGCAAAGGAAGTGGCCTTGTGTTGGGGTGACCTCATGGTTTGGTATAACATCCTACAACCAGAGGACCACATGTTTGACACAGTCTCTGTATCAGTGTCAAAGCGCCCTTCCGCAAAAGAAATAAAGTCACAATCCTTAAAATGTCTATCCTGGTGGAAGAGTGACTGGTCTATCTGTTGACACTAAGTCATTTTACCATTACGTGTCTTGAGAAAGGTCTCTGGGACCGAAACGTCGATAAATAAACCAAATGCAGGGTTGAAAAGTGTGTGCAGGAATTTTATTTTCTTTCTTTTTGAAATCGGGAGATTTAATTCCCTGCACCACCAAGGAGACCAAGCAAGTGGTGTGCGTGTTGCTGACTATTCATCTGTACAATTACAATTAGTAATTTCCGGTTTCCAATCAGCTGCCGCCTGTTTCCCAGTTTCCTGTGAATACCTCATTCATAGGTAGCCAAATTGAGTCCAGCACAGGATTGGCGGACTCCGCCATTAACAATAAAAAGTACTATATACAGAGGTAGGCTAACGAATGTAAATACATAGACTGGCTATCACTGAAAAAATGCCAATGTCAAGTAGAATCAAAAATGGAATTTGATTTTAGGAAAATATTAAGGAGTATAGCTTTAAAGCAAAATACGCGTATTTCTTTTCTTGCAAAAGATTTGGTGAGAAGATCAATACTACTTATCTGGATGCTAAATAGAAAAAAAATACAGCCAGGGGATGGTTAGCATACCTTATGATAAAGACTGGAAACAGCTAGCCTTGCTCTGCCCAAAGGTCAACACCTTTTAAGCTCCCTAATTATCATGTTATATCTCCTTTGTTTAATCCATCCACGAAGTGAAGTGTAAAAAGCATAATGTTGAGTTTTGGGATCATCGTAAGGTTGCCAGGCAACCGGTGGAAGCATGACCCTTTTTCACCGTTGGACAGAGCCAGTGTAGCTTTGTCCCTTTGCATCCAATCTATGATCTATAATGAGTGGTATCAATCTTCTCAGAAGCAATCTAACTCTGCAAGAATGCAAATTAGTATATAGCCCAAAATGTCAAACTGTTCATTAAAGGTTTGTTTTACTCCAGGAGCCTTTGAAACAATTGAGCGGTATCAAGCATGTGGTCCTCTGGTAGTGGGACGCTCTCCCAAACCATGAGGTCACCCCATCACAAGATCACTTCCTTCGCATAGCAGTTGTGTTTATTTCAGTCTGAAGCAAATTAAAAACACCAGCACTGTATTTATACCTCTGTCTAGCTATAGTGAAGCACCGAATATCCATTTTCTATTCAAAAGTGACTTCTTTAACCTTTTCATGATGATGAATGAACAGAAACGTAACCTCTCTCTCATTGGCTTGGGCAATTCACGCTTTTTTAAAGAAGGAGTCATGAGTAAATTTCACCATCAGCCAAAAGACAGCCAAGCTGCGTTTTTCTCTCTGTGCCATCAAAGTTACCAGCCAACTCTCACAATCTAGTCCAAAAAGATAGAGATGAAGTCATTCTCATTGCAAATTACTCACTGGTAGCGATTACATTACTGTGTTTCATAGCAACCTCCACAAAAAGCTTACCTTAAAGCTATGGAGCATCTCTCTCTCTCTCTCTCTCTCTCTCTCTCTCTCTCTCTCACCCCCACCATTTATTTTCCTCATTACCATTTCATGACTAAGTAAATCCACACACATACCTTTCACACTGCCAGGTGTGAAAATCTACTTGAACGCGATACCTGTTGCATTCCACACAGATCTCAAGGTTACAGTTAGCAGATGTTGAAAATATAAAAGGCATAACAATGCACTATACGACACACAGATAATAAAATTGAAGGGAGGGGATGGAAGATAATGTCTTGCCATGTGGCCTTGGATTTGCTGATGAATGTTTTCTCTTCTGTCAACAGTCTTATATTAATGAGCTGCAAAAAAAAAAAAAAAAGGAGGCCTGCAGCGAGATGGATCATCAGAGACTGGCCACATACAGCTCCCCTGTGCCATGTGGTGGATGCCTTTATCCAGAGCACCATACTGTGCCATGATTGCATTTTTTTCCAGATGGGAGGAATGGAAAGATAATTGGACAGTGTTGAGTGGAGCCATCTCACCCACTGAGCTATACGAGGCATGGAAATATACCCAATGTACATATGTGTGTACACTGATCAAATGTGTTTAATCTCTTCCACTAGAAAAGATGATCTTATACTAATTATTTAGAACACGCAAAAAAAAAAAAAAAAATCACTTATTTTTCGACACTTGAAGGCATCGCAACAAACTGTAAACATGTCAAGGATTATCACCTAACAGTTCATATGGAAAACACATTAGCAAACATTAGCCTATTTATACATCTAACAGACATGGAGAAAAACTGGTATTAAGGCTGTCCCAAATACCATTTTTGGGGCTTCAAAGCTTCAGTGAGAAATATTTGAATATATATTCAAAGCTTTGATGAGTTGGGGGTGCGTAATGACGCTAAACAACACCAACAGAGCCCCACACTGCAGTGAAACAAAGCCTGAGGCTGAAAAAAGTTTCCCTTTAATCAGCACTCGTATAAGGACCTAGCAGAGCCAAATTATTTTTGGAACTTATCAACTACAAAAAGCAAGCAGTAGGGCTGTGACGATACACCAAACCCATGATTCGGTTCGTATCACGATTGTTGACCCATGATTTGGTACAAACCTCAGGGTTGGAGGAGAGTTCTACTCAGTAAACGTAATACAACTTTTTTTCTGCCACATGGCATCTTTTTGTCATTGATTACATGCCACTTTGCAACACAGTAATACAACAGAGACCTCATTTATTGATATTGATTGATTTCAATATCGATCAATTGCTGAATTCCCCCCCCCCCCCCTTTCGCATTTAGCCGTCTTTACAGTTAGCTAAATTTACCCGACAAAAGGGGGATAAGGCACCAAAACGACTAATACTAATAGTAATTTAAAGATGTGGTAGCATTGGATCTGGACGGGAAGGATAACTCTGGAAGTTGGAAGGGGTGTGTCACGATTCTGCCTTCTCACACCGCGACACAGGTCCGTGGATCTGAGTGTTGCCATTTTGGTTTCATATCGCATATCGTTACAGCCCTAGCAAGCAGGCAAGAAATCAAACTGTGACCAAAGTGACATGTTCTGTTTGTCTGTCTATCGATCTCCGTTTCAGTACTGCACACACAGCAGCGCCGCACCTACACCTGCGGGCCGTGGCACACAACCAACAGTGCTATCTGTCTGAGAATATTAATAATAATTCATGTTGATGCATAATGAATAATGTTGGATAACTATTTCGGGCGATTTCGGGGGTAATGCATATGTAACTATACTGTTATCCCAAATTAGTTGACTTTTTTTTGAGAAATTTGCGTGGAAACCCATCGTCTTAAACCGTCTTAAGTTTTTACACAAGGTGGAACTTAACAGGTTAAGTTGTATTAACACAGAGCGGTAAGTTTATGCAGTAGAGAAATCAAGTTTACATTAGTAGTCATTACTAAAAATCAGCATTTGGCTGGTTGATGGTGCTAATTTTGAACTCTGATGGCAACAGTAGAAGATTTAAAGCATTCGGGTCAGCCTTAATTATTATTCATCTGTAGTCGTGTTTCTGGTCACCTGGCGAATGTCCAATATTCATTCTCCTTTTAGCTCCGTTTTGCTCTCCACCATCTCCTAAAGGTAACATCTGGCTCTTTAGCTGCTCAATGCTCCACTATGTTCACCAGCTAGTTGCTGAATTTGTTTGACACTGGACTGGGCTGGACTCAAAATCCATGCCTTCAGTTTGTAACGCATGCTTTCTGCTATAAACCTCTAGTGTCCAAGACCAAAGCTCAAACAACCCGGACATCGCCAGTGTTATGTTTTCTGACTTTAGGAAAGTCACCCAGAGCCACCAAAGACATTACACAACTGTTTTCACAGGCCGAGTAATACTAATTAAGCCTTCAAGTGCAAAATTGGTAGCCTACACCTTTGACAGCAAGTTGCAAACTCAAGAACAACAACAGTCAATTATAGGACAAAATGAAGTAACAGGTGCACATTATTAGACAAACATAGCTAACTGTGTAGCCTATTTCCCATTCTTGATATTATTTGAGTTCAGTGTGTTAAAGTGCAAGTAAGCTTCCCACGTGGGCTAATTTAGAAAAATTCAGTACAAGACATGTTTTGTTGTTTCTAGGTTTCGCAATTTAGAAAATTGTACACAAGTTACCTACAGTATGTGTTTGTAATACCTTGTTGGCCAACTTTTGTATTAACAGCTCACACACTGACATTAAAAATATACTCTTGACGTGGCAGGTGTTTCCAGCACTGTAAAAGAATGAAAAGTTCAACCATTCCACAATACACAGAGCTGTGAAAACCACAGTATGAGCCACAGTGTCACTGTGACTGACAGGTGATAATGTCATCATTACTCAGGTTTCACTGGAAAATCAGTGCACATCAGCTGTGGAAGCTTTATGACGTTTCCTACAGCTTTGACGCACTTCAGGGAGAGCGAGCACATATTGAACCAGTCAGTTCTAATGCATGAACTGACTTTTAAGCAAAGAACGTGTAGCCAATACAGCCTAAGCTCTCTGAGGTATATTAGCATTAAAAATAAAGCTCTCAAGACTGTGTTGATGGAACAGTACCTGTTTGAATCCCACTTTGGCTCTGCAACGATGCTTCAAGAGAGGCGTGGACTTGGACATGAAAGTCAAGAGCAAAGCTGCCACTTTGGACCACTCTGATCCCTAGGCCTTAGGTTGGACCGGCTGTTCAGAGGAGATGGCGGCTGTCCACGTTTTCCATTGTGGAAAAAAAAACCCAAAAAAAAAAAACAGAGTGGGATGAGTGGACGGAAACCGGACAAGTTGCCTTCATCCCTCCACCCCTTGATGCCAACAATTCCCTACGCACATCCAAATAACAGGGTTGCCTTATAAATAGTGTCCAGAGATGGCTGACGAGTGCTTTGCGGCCACCATTACAAACATCCTGTCACATACGGTGCTCAGCCGAGCATGCCAACACACACTGTGGCTGGGCAAATATGTCTGCAGACCTGGGGTCAGGACAAATTGCCTTGCTGGGTGTCTTTGCCAGATGAGCGCCGTGGCTAATCAGCAGAGATGTTCAATGGCGTGGGCGGATGGGGTCAACAAATACAAGCTCTGAGTCTGCTGCTTTCAACATTGACCAAGTGAGAAAGTGAAGATGGATGTCACTGCAGAGGGGCAGCAAATCATATGACTTTCCTCTCAGTTTCTGCAAACTAACTAAATGTGGTAGCATAGAATATAAGGCTAAGATTGAGCCCATAATGAGCATGTATGATAAAGCAGTGGGAATCAGGCATAGTGTGACTTCAACTTTCTGTGATAGTGAAGTGGCGTTACAAATAGAGATGTGGAAGTCTCACATTAAGGCCCTGTAACATTCGTGATTTACTCCTTTAGTTCAACTACAAAAACGAGAGGGACATTTTGAAAAAGTTAGGTTTTGCTGCAGTTTTGGTTCATTAGCCTGGTCCCAGACTTCTTAATCGCAACCCACATCGCCTTCAGCAGGTCACAGCAATTCAAACAGACTTGGTGTCATACACATTGAAAGTTTTTTCCATTTATTAGAGACACAGTGGACCTTTGTAGGTGGAATCAAGAATGGGAAAGCCCGACCTAACAAGCCACCTAACTAGCTAGATTCATAAAAATAATGCACCAAAAAATGAGGGGGAATGATAGACGCTGCTATACAAATTGTTATAAACTGACTCACAGAAATAATGGTAACTAAATACGACATCCATAATGCCTTCATAAACAGACTACCGTCACAAGTCAGGATATCTATACACACACCATCTTACAACTAAAAAGGTCACAGATCTGATAGCTGCAACAGCCTGTATCCACGCGCGACCCTATTAATTAACTTACCCCCCACCAGCTCACTCGCGCTCCAGGTAAGAGCATCTATTAAATGCCATTAATGAAAAATGTAAGACTACATGAAAGGAGGACAAGAGGGCTAATGCTAATCTGAGTGACAGCTGCTCTGACTTTATACATTATGTATCAAAGAAGTGCCAGTACCCTGGTGTTCTTCCACTGTGTTCAATAAGAGGTTAAAAGAACAAGTGATGTTCTCCGACATGCACTGCACTGTCTCTGATCAAAATCACTGCAACGTGTTTAGGAACAGTAGCTTGACCTGCTCCTGGGTGCACATACAAATCAATTAGAGCTGCACAATATATTGTTTTTGATCGACATCGCAATATCAACTTGTGCAATAAACACATCGCAAAAAGCTGCAACATATTGCAATAGACATTATATATTATGTGTTTTGTGAAATATATCAGCAGAAAACTGCACTTTAAAATGTAACCGTCATTCTTTTTTTAGTGGTGCCTTTTATATTCAATTCAATGTTCAATTTGTTCAATAGAAGATTGTTGGACATGATTTCCTTTCATTTGTTTTAAATTCAACAAACGATTTGTTGTATTTAGCAGAACATGAAAGCAGCAGAAATGCAGAACTGAGGACACTTTTATATCTGTTTATTTATCGCAAGTAATATCGGTATTGCGATATTTAACGTTATCGCATATTTTCCTCATATCGTGCAGCCCTAAAATCAATACTAATGAATATAATATCCAGCTTGGTGGAAGACTAAATACAAGTATACGAGTGAAAAAGAAGGGGAAGGCAGAAATCAAAGAGATCTGAAGGTAAAAGTGGAATATCAGGCATTGAATCTAAAGAGTGGAACATTATAGATGAGACAGCGCACCACAAATCCACATAATGATGATTCATGAAGATGAGGCAAATGTTGGGTCAGATATTCTACACCTGTGGCCAAGCCTGGCATTGGTAAACTGCATAAACACTGCAATTACATGGTTACTGCAGATGCACTTTTCCACGATAATTAGCAACCCTCCATTTCAAAAGGTACTTCCACAAAGATTCTGGAACACAAACAAGTACTTTCCAAAGATGGTACAACCCATTACTGTATATTCCCAGGCTGGAGGTGAAGATTACGTACTGGTTTCTGAGGCTATTGCTTTGTTGGCATCTAAAAAGAAAATTAACTCAAACATAAGCCTTCCTTCTCTTGAATTTAGTACTGGTGCAGTTGATGATACTGACTAAGATGCCCTACGACTGATTGAGAGGGCCATTTGATATCAAACAACCATGGTCCATGGTTCAGTCTAATTCTCTTCTGTCCATTGTATCTTGGATGCGAGAGCAGTGTCATAAACTAAATCCATCAGGAATTCTTAATCATCAAACTTGCAATCCGTGACTACTTGCATTGTAATAAAGAGGAAATTCACTATTTAATAAAAATCGGAAGCATATATACTGTAAAAGTGGGATGTCGGTCAAGAAACATAAGTACAAAGCAGGGTGACAGTTCGCCATCGGCCCAGTGTAGGCAAGTCACTCAGGCTTTAGCGGTCCCTAGTCAGTCCTTTGTTGGCATGCCACTCAGAGAGCAAGCAGAACATATTGGTTTTATGGATCAAAGGCTTGTTGATTTGTTCATTGGTAAAGTAACTGACAGCACCAAAGCCCAGAAAAGACATAGCTGTCTGTTACAACTGGGCTAGATTATGTTAGGTTTTTAGAACCTTTAATTCATTGGCTTGCAATGATATTTTCAAATTTTCAGGTTCTACAGAATGTCCTGTACCAGTTCCTTAGCAAAAGTGTTAATGAAGTGAATTCCTTTTCATACACTACAGTGTTGTTGCATGGGTTTACAAGTGAGATGCCAACACAGTAATGGCCACTTGTTTCCTTCCTTCTGAAATATCTAAAATGAAATGTATAAATATTATGTATGTTAAAGGGGAACTATTATATAGCATTTTCAGGTTCATACTTGTATTTGTACTAAGACATGTTTACATGCTTTAATGTTCAAAAAACACTTTATTTTTCTCATACTGCCCATGGCTGCTGCACCTGTATTCACCCTATGTCTGAGACACACTGTAGGAGCAGCCTGTCTCTTTAAGCTCCCCTCCCAAAAAAGCCCAGTCTGCTCCGATTGGCTAGCGTGTTTCCGCATCTCCGAGTCCCCGAGTCTCCTGGAATCTCCGCTCCGCAGCCTCTGCTGTTGTTGCACTCCGTTGCAGCTGGAGACTGACTGCAGCGGAGTATATAGCAGGACTTCACAAAAATCACAAATAAAGGCTTTTATACCAAATACTACATAACCGGAAATGTTTCAGAAGTAATGTGGCCTGGAATTGGGGAGAATTTAACAACACTGGCAGCCAAGATGACATATTTTACTGCCGTTAGCATGTAGCTACATGCGACAATGTTAACACAGCAGTAGCTTAATATAATATAAAACTCCAGTAGTTCCTGCCTGGAGCAGATGACCAATCCCATGTCCCATAGAAGGCCGAAGGCGAAGTGTTACGTGACACTGAGCCGAGAGTAGAAAAAAACGGTTGAAACTGGAGCGTTCAGAACAGTTTACATCATTATTTGAAGTTTTGGCCACGTTTAACACAACACTATAACATTGTACATATGACAGAAAATACGGAAAAGCATAATATGTCCACTTTAAAAGACACGCAGAAGAAATACAAAATTGTGCCCTTTCTTTTGCATCTTTGTTGGCATTTGCTTGGTTCTTACTGGTTCATCCTTGCGTGTGTTAGGCTATAGCAAAGGGGGGGAAAAAAATCTGCCTGGCATCAATAATTGCTGTGTGGTGACAGAATACAGTAATGGAAAGCATCTCACTCAACCACCCGTCCTCAACAGCATAAAAAGACAGAACTAAGGCATGTGAGTGATTTCCAAGAACCACTAAAGACAGAACCACAGAGGCCTGCGGGGGCAAGAGCAGCTAAATGACATCAGCAACCAGCAGCAAGAAGAGCTTTCCATGTTACATTTACATTTTTATGTTTACACGGTCTGCATGACTCACAGCTTGAGACGATTCAGTAGTCACCTGATTTTCAATCACATTTCTCCGAGTTGCGTGCATAAATCACTGCAATATCTAATGGTAGGTTCCAGCCACCGTGTCTAACCAGTGCTTGCCGTGGCGATGGATTGATATTTGCATTCAATAACTTCAACCATCCGTGCAAGTGTGTTTGGTCATGCACTGAAAAAACTGGAGACAGAGAGGAGGAAACACAGACTCAAAGAGCTGAGAACAGGAGTCGGTAGTTCACATTAGTTTAGTTTGGCATGCATAAACGGTAAAAGCACACATTTTAAACCTCAAGATAATCCGTGTCACAGATTCAAGAGATACTTTGAATTCTGAAAGAATGACAACAGTAGCGAGCACATGCTTTAGGCTTTAAGTTATCAAAATGAATTAAAACGGATGCAAACGGAGAAAATGTCAAATGTAAATCATAGCACAGGTTCCCAGTGAAGCAGAGACACAGGAAGTTACTCCTCCCCGCCAACAAATAGTCCGGCATGTAACCCCCATGTAACTTTTAACAGTGTTTTACTTTGCCAATCCATAGAATCGGTCTCAGAGCCGATCTGGCCGTATCAAATGTCACATCAACAGGATGATATTCTAAAGCTTGTTTTACAGTTCTGCGGAGGCTCCACGTAGCCTACGTAAGTGGCCTGATGTTTATACTTGTGCGCTGGTGTGTGCATCGAGCCGGCATATGTGTGTGTGTGTGTGTGTGTGTGTGTGTGGGTAGAGGGAGAAAGTGAGATAGTGACGGTGATTAGCTCCGGAGCGAGTACCGACTCTAGAGTCATAGTGAGAGAAACAAAGTGTCTCCCCTGTTCTTTCTGACCACTGTGGGAAATCCTTAGCAGGAAAAGTTAACCCTCTCCTTGATTTCATGTTGTTTATGGAAAAGGAGAACCAGGAAATGAGTCGGGGGGGAAATGCAGCGCTACCAAGCCACGGCTGAGCGACGTGCGTCGTCGCAACGTGTAGTTACATTTTTCGAGAGGTGCACGTCAGGCTACGGCGTAGGGTCCGGCGTAGACGCAGAGGGGTCTGCGTCTATGCCGGACCCTCCGCCGTCGATTCGACGCTCAACTATAAAAAGGCCTTAAGATTGAGGCTGCTGTCACCCAAAATTCTATATGTCATTTCTTTCCATGTTTTACTGACTGACGGCCCTGAAGCTGCTGAACAAGTCTTACTTTTATTTCCATCCTATCAGCAGCGGATGAAGAAGCAAATATCAACCGGATATATTTAACCAGGTCAGCACATACAGTACGCCTAACCAGGTCAGTGTCCTGACAAATAGGACAGAAGTAAAGACAGAAAGAGAAAAAATGAGTGAGGGAGAAAGGATTTTATCACTGTTGGAGTTCTGTTCCATTGTTTATTAATTCCCTGACCAAAGACGCATATCAGCAGGCCAGATTGTTAAGTGCTGGCATGTGCCCACTTGGCAGAGGCTTCCTCGACATCACCCCCCCCCCCATCTCCCTAGTTCTGTTCTCTGTCTGCTGTCTTCAGTTAATGTGCGGTCTTATACGGTGGTTTACTGGCAAACCATGGTGTTTTTAACAAACCAAACAGCTCATAATTGCTTCCTTATCTATTGTTAGAGCCAATTATACAGTAATACAGGAGTTAATCCAAAGGTTTTGAAAAGGAAGATGATTAAAGTAAGGCTGCTAAAGTATGTGAGGTTAGTGCTTCTATTGCCTTTCAAACTAAATAGCTGGAGTTAGGCATTCACTTCTGAGGCCACAAGTTTATGCTGAAGTTTTGGGGTTATTAAATCTGTGTGGTAACAAAACTGAAAGCATGCATACAACAAACTTTTCTTCAGATTTATAACTAAAAACTTCAAATGTTCGCTGACACATCTGTGGTTAACCTTGTTTTGAAGAAATGTTCTGTAACAGCCACACAATTTGACATTTTGCACACCAGAGCTTATTGGTTGTGCATTTGCAACATCTTCCCACAGCAACAAACCAACCATTGTGACATTACACTTCACTACACTGTGATTGATCACTACAGTTGGTCTAATTTCTAAGCTGGCATTCATTATTCTTATTCTACATTAATGGGGGGAGTCATGACCGAAAGAACAAGATCCAGGGTACAAGCGGCCGAAATGGGTTTCCTCAGGAGGGTAGCTGGCGTCTCCCTTAGAGATAGGGTGAGAAGCTCAGTTATCCGTGAGGAGCTCGGAGTAGAGCCGCTGCTCCTTTGCGTCGAAAGGAGCCAGTTGAGGTGGTTCGGGCATCTGGTAAGGATGCCCCCTGGGCGCCTCCCTAGGGAGGTGTTCCAGGCACGTCCAGCTGGGAGGAGGCCTCGGGGGAGACCCAGGACTAGGTGGAGGGATTATATCTCTAACCTGGCCTGGGAACGCCTCGGGATCCCCCAGTCGGAGCTGGTTAATGTGGCCCGGGAAAGGGAAGTTTGGGGTCCCCTGCTGGAGCTGCTACCCCCGCGACCCGACCCCGGATAAGCGGATGAAGAAAGATAGATGGATGGATACATTAATGGGCCATTTGGAATGAAAACTTATTATTTTTCAGAACAACTTTGCAGTAAAAACAGGGTGTTCAGATGAACATATTGTTGACTTTATATACTGTAAAACTCTGCAGTAGCTACATGGCTGAAATACTAAAAGGCTTCAATTTTTGATGGCATCCCACTCTTTGTCATTATTATATGACAATAGCTCTGCTAACTCATGCAGTAAGTCAATGTCCCCATGGGGTGATGCATTCAAGGAGGTGTACACATTCGCTCGTGCCATGTTTATTTTCATAGCACAAATGTCATGGGACAATATCCTACGCATCTAAGGAGTGTGTTTCATGGTTCATTGTTTATTGGGGTGTAAGAAAAAAAATCGATACACGAGTATCGTGATATTTTATTTAGCAATATTATATAGATTTTCTAAAACGCAATATCGATTTTATTTTTATTTAATTCATTTAAAAAAAAGATTTTTTTAAATTAAATTAAAGAAGAATGTAGTTTACGTGCAGAAATATTCATGTAAAGACAGTGGTTCATGTTTATGTTGTGTTTAAACCCCCTACCGCTAGATGGCTATGCTGAGACACCACTAGTGTCCTTGCCTAGCAGTGCCTGACGTTTTGCTAGCTAACAACGTAGCTATGGCTGAACTTTGGCCTACTTTAGCATATGAACATTAGCTCACTAAGAACCTGTGAACCACAATCCCAAACTGGCAGTTTGATTTTCTGTGTACTGAATAGTTTACCTGAAGTACACTTCTTTGACTTTCATGCACATCATGTCTTTTTTAAATATTATTTTTTCTAAAATTATACTTGCCAATTTATCGCCTTACGCACAGTATTGAAATATATTGCAATATATTGAATGGTGACCCATGTTTCGTGATACGTATCGTATCGCCAGATTTTTGCCAATACACAGCCCTAATTGTTTCATCTATAAATGTGGTTAAGCAGATATCTGTGTTAAAGCAAACTAAGTTCAATTAATTTATTTATATATATATATATATAAAAATAATGGGAAATAGATATAATGAAGATAAAACAGGACTAGAATGCATTGAAAATAAAAAACAAGATAAAAATAAGATGAAATAGCAAACACAGAATGCATAACAAGTTGGAAAATAAAACCCACTGAATTAAACTTAAAATATTAAAATCAGTAGCCATATTTGCAGCATGCTCATATACATCAATAAACACTGCAGCAGCATCAAAAGGTCTGCATTCTCTTTTATTCTGTCCCTATCTTTCCTTTCCTACATCAGTGGGGGAGATTTGAATACTTTTTAAGGCAAAAACTCTGTATTTCACCTCAAGTGCACTCTCTACCAATCAGCGTCTAATTAAACACAACCTACTTTTTTTTGATGGAAACCAATGTAAGCCTAGAGTATATCTGGCATCCTAGCAATCAAATAGAATGTACTTGCATTCACTTTTTAAGTTATTATTAAAAATAGATCAATGAGCACTGGTCTTTAAGGTCATGACAGGAAATGCAAGGCAATTTCAACATAACCTCAAACCCCATCAGGCAGCCAGCAAGTGTCTGACCGTCCTGCATACAAATCCTGTCAATCCAATCATATATACCAAAGCAGAGGATAGATAAATCGATTTTTATTAATCCCAAAAAAAAGGGAATCAATCAGCAGCAAAAATATAAGACACACATCACACATACAGAATATACATGAAGTAAAAGAATACAATATACATTAAATAATAATAGGATAGAATATAAGAACAAATAGTTCAAAATATCTATAACTTGGGAATAAAAACTGTACAACTGTTAGTATTAATAAAGCTGAAGGTAAACAAACCTATTGTGCAAGTTGCAATTAGAAGCCTATTGCAATCAGTATCTTCTGACGAGCACAGAGTCTGGGAAAATAATTGCTGAATCAGTAATTGGATCGGATGGAGATGCTTAGCGGTGTGATATGTGCGCAAATGTATGTGTGCATCAGTCGGTGATTAAAGGGTTTGCAGTGTCATCTAGACCCAGAGGACGTAAGCAACAACACCACTGAAATGAGAGGGAAATGATAAACAAATTAGAGTGCATTCTGTATGCATGAGTTGCTGCCCTTGGGCCTCTGCAATGCTGTATTTGTCCCATTTTCACATCTTTTGAGCAAATACAGCCACATAACCCAAGTGGACGGTTATATAGAGCTTTTGATAGACACAGCAATATAAAATGTTCCAAAACCAATGTCTCCAAAACACATCCCTGTAAATATGTTGCTCTCTGTGAATAAAGTTATTGTGTTGATGATTTTGCTATAGCGTAGAGGATTTCTCCCAGGACATTGTAAAAAAACTCACTAGAGAACATTAGCCAGTCCATAAAGAGGAGACATTTTTCATCCCGAGTCGGTATTACCTTACTTCCTGGATCAGTTTCATCTCTCTTCATTGTGCATTGATGTAGCCAAATTCCTTGACTTTGTAGTTGTTTTCCAACACATATCAGTTAAGCTTTACACCAATACTTTTCAATCAGACATCGCAACGTGTTGCTCTGAATTCAAAGTGCACATACGTGATTGATCAGTCAATCACCTGCTGAACTGAATCAGACTCATCTGAATATCGCCAAATATAAGAAAAAATAATTCCCCTCTTTTCCTCCTGTAAAACGCTGAATGACTCATCTTGAACTCAGGGGCGTATACATTAATTTATCCAATCAAATGTGATTTGGGCCCAGTCAGACTGTAAAATGAATGTTTCAAGTCTTCAATATAGCCTGATGTTCATTTAGTAAATTATGGTCCCATTTGTTTTAAAATGGACAATAAAGAAAGGGATGCTTTAGGGCATGGTATCACACCAACCTCTAAATCAGGACAGAGGATTAGCCCTGTGTACATACACAGTGAACTTGTTTTGGGTCGCTGTCCATAGTTTCGTCTTAAACTTTCATTCCCTCACTGTTTTTTTTTTTTTTCACTTCAAAGTTAACTGGAACATTTTGGTCGCCTAAAAATGGTAGTTCACAAACCAATGGGTGACATCACTGCTGCTGCGTCTATGGGTCCAGTAGGTAAGCCTCGCATCATATAAAACCCCACCTGAAAACCTGTTAGCTGGTGAGTTGCAGTAGCTATTAGCAACATCACGGATGCAAGGTTTGTATCGACGTCAGACACTTTGCTTAAATTTCCATAGAATGTGGTTGAGGTCTTTCGTTTCGTTTATTTCTCCCTCTGCCTCCGTCTCCAGATCTAACAATGAGGGTGAGGGAGGAGGGCAAACAGTCCTCCGTATCTCACCGCTGTATTTGCTAAGCCACGCCCATTCTTGAGCAATCCAATCAAATTGGAATGATCCTATTTAGAGACTTTGCGTAACTAAACCCGTAACGCAACTTTGTTTCACTCAGAAATACCACACATTATACAACGATCTAACCTGCGTTTCACTACTAATACTGCCGAAAACGCTGGTATCGGGAAGTACTGGAGTTTATGCACCGATCCGATACCAAGTAATAAAGCCCTAAAGAAAAAATACGTTAAAGTAGTTTATTTATGTTCTTTTTCCGTTACAACTGACTGTCAAACTGCAGAATAAAAGAACGTTCTGTGGCATTCATGTTTCACAAAAAGTTTAACCTGAGCCAGGCCGACAACAAAGATAGAAATCATATCACATCCATACAGGGATAGTAGTATACAGTTGTTAAAACATAATAAAATATATGACACACTTCAGGTATCGGAATCAGTATCGGGAAGCAAAAAATGGTATCGGACCATCTCTACTTTTGACACTCTAAAACTGTTCATTGGGTCTAATGTTACTGAATATGCAGAATGCAGCATATTATAGAGTGCCCCACTAGAAATAAGGCCATTGTTTCATCAATCCTTGTCCCATGGGTGACAGTCTACATTCCATCTACCCCCCAAAAAAAAAAAAGTAGCCTTCTTTACTTCTATTGAACAGTATACAATATTACAAACTGTGTGTGTGTGTGTGTGTGTGTGTGTGTGTGTGTAACATGCAGTGGGATCAGTGATTTTCCATGTAGCCTCAAGCCGTTAAATTCTTAACACAAAAAGGAGAGGCTTTCATCCTACACCACAGCTCACAATTTCAAATGTACATTGAAGCATTAACATGTGGCCTTGCTAACTTAAGTGAACTCACATAACCCCTGGAAAGGTCATGATTCAAGCGAGCCCACTTCAGTTTACCCGCGGCTAACCCCAAGCACTAACCCACCACCGCTTTGATGGTAGGATTGATGCCATGGCGATTGTTGTACGAGGAGAGAAAGCGGTTGCCTTCCCTTTATGTCAGCAACATTCCCTGGCCGGGGCTGCAGCCAAATCTTCCCCAAGACATGCACACATACACCACTACTGGTTATGCGAGTAGAAACACACACACACACACACACACACACACAGTTGCCTAAGCATAAGTGAATCCAAACACTAATTTCATATACAAACTTGCACGTACAAACAATACCAAACTCAATCCCGAGCTCTGAGAACCCTTTAGGGGCACAGAAAGGATTTAATACTCTCATAATGACATGTTGCATTGTGCAACGGACAAACATGCTGAGAACAGATTAGAGCTTCGCAAAGTCTTCAGGCTTTGCTACCTTCCCATACTGAGAAAGATCGACAGCAGAAGGAGGCAACTAGGTTAGCGAAATGTGTTCATGGGCCTTTGAACGCCACCAACAACCATATCGAAGATCCAAATGAAGATGTAATTCTAATTGGGACTGAAGCTCCTGGATGATGTGATGAGAGCCTATAATGTGGAGTAGTTGAGCCAAGAGAGCACAACAGCACAGTGCCTCATGTTCAAGAGAAAGGGTAAGCTCGCAGAAACAAAAAGGAGCCCTGTAAAATGTAAATTGCCCCGTTCATTTCCTAGAATAGGTGTATAGATGTATATGTGTTAAGAGAGCAGGCTGAGAGTGCCAACCCCTAAGGGAGTCAAAGTGAACATGTTGAATTCTGCTACATGTTCATAATAATAAAAAAAAGGAGGGAGGTGTAGTCACAAGGGAGGGTTTGGGTTTTTTTGTACGTAGGTGTAGAAGGGATTTAATCCCCTTTATTCCACAGATCATTCTTTTAATTGAGGTGGAGGCTTTTCATGTGAATGCTGCAGGCTTCTGGCAAAAGTCTATATTCATCTCCCTGCAGTTAGCATGTAATGTGCCTGCTTCAGCACTTGCCTTCCCGCTACAAGATCATTAAACGGCCATGCCATTCATCATGTCTGATTCGCTCCTAAAAGAGCATACGGTACGATACAAACTCAAAGTCTCCTTTCTCCTGTGTTTAATACATACCCGTTTCAATGTCAAACTCAGCTTAAAATGAGTGGGGAGATGAATGAGCCAGATGTAAATAAGACCCAAGCACCTATATTTCTCCTTGCCTTACTCCCAGACTGCCACATTCAAACTGATGAGTTATCAATCTTGTAGCAAAATGACATAAAAATGCAGATTCATACCATTTGTGTGGTGCACAGCAGCGAGGTTTCATATTAACACATTAGCATGAGTCAGGACTGAAGAAGGTCCATTTAGCCTACTGACACATGAGAGGAAGTAGATGGAGGCTCTGTTATCTCTTCCTGTGCAGCTTCAAGCTCCAAGTCGAGTTTCATCTTTTCTTGTGTATGTCCAGCTGTAGCTTGTTCCTGTCACGTCGCTGGCATTTTGGGCATCAAAGTAAAGACCCTGTTTTCAGCCCTGCCAATCAGAAGGAATGTAACACGTCTGTAGTCAGCACTTCTAAACAGCGTTAACATCAGACTCGATGAGGGCTCAGCTGGTTTGGATCAAAACCACAGTTTGCCAGAGAATAGAAATTTTTAGAGCATTTTATCGATACAATGACACTTTAAACTAAGCTAAATCTAAAAGTTACTGCTGAGGCAGCCAGCCACAGAGGACCAACCCCACTTTTCCTGGTTTTAACTGAATTAAAACAAGAGCATTGTTGCACTGTGGTGGACAACATTATTTAATATTGGCAGTTTGAATCCCTAGATGGCCTGAGAAAATGTCGCTGCAGAACTAAAGAACGAGCCACCTCCCCCTCAGCTACACTCGCAGAGCTGACCAACGGTCGAAGAACATGTTTGCAATCAACAGCTCCGTTTTCAGCAGACTGTCAATGTGTGGGATTGTGTGAATCTGGAGTGGGATGCTGCTGGCAAAGAAAACACACTCTGTTGGTTCTCTGGACCAGTAAAGGTTAAAAGAGACACTGGCCGATGGAGGCTGTGGCATGGAAAGGTGGAACTATGTCAGGTGTCAACAAGGAGCTGGTGGAATTGTGGGTTGTTGGAGCAGCTGTTAGAAAGGTTGGTATCACCAAACAAGCAGATTGGCAAGCAATGTTTAAGTCAAGCCTTACACATACTGTAAAAGAATGAACCCAGTCACTTCCACACGGTGAGGCATACAGCTTTTTAAACACTGGTATCGGATCGATACTCGGTATCCCCGATATCAAAGCCCAGGTCCCGGCATTGGGACTGAAAAAGTCGGATCCTGCATCCCCAATCAAAACCGTGCTTAAGTTTAATTTGACTCAGCCACCTGTTTTCCCCTTACCTATTCCCTTCCAGTGTGGCCTCACCTGGGGGAGGACTTAATTTCAAGGAGTGTAAATCTTCATTTTCCACACCACCCTTACAATCTCTCATCGTATTGCGAATGTATCCACAGCTCCGGGCTGCAGGGCACTATCTGTCATGACAAGTTCCTTCAGCATCTTCATAGAGCAGCTTTACAGGCCATCGGTGTCGTGGAGCTCTCTGCCATGAGCACTCACTGGTGACAAATAATGCCCTTCATACCCTCTCTTTGTGTCTCTCATTATTCCCTATTCTCTCTGTGTGCAGAGACACGCCAGCCTCTCCCCTCTCTGAAAAACAGAAGACGCAGCCGTTTGTGTCCTACACTCTCTCTGCTCTTTGATTACACAGAGCTTTTGACTTCTATCCTCCTTTTTGAAAACAGCTTTGAATTCTGACTCTTTGCTGGTGTCAAAGCTGTTTGCAGTCAACTCTTTGACAGCATCCGCAAGTAGTTTGCAAAACAGAGCAGACTTTTATGGGTTAGCCCAGATTCACTGCAACAACGCATGACGTCGCAGAAGAATATTCAGCTATTGATTAGTCAGTTTCGAGATAAACTAACTCTGAATCTGTGAGGGCATCAGATGGCGTTCCTCCAGGTACTTCTTAGGGTCCGATTAATCAGACGAGACTCCCCCACTAAAATGACAATGGAGCTAATCAATGCTGATGGGAGAACATGTTGCTGCTCTCGATCAAGGCCGTTAAACCCTCATCTGCAGAGGTTCGCCCTAACTCAATCCGACACTTTAAATGAAATATCTTCAGCCGTCATTGATCTCAGTGAAACGCTACCCTTGTGATCCAACACAGACACGACCCAAGGGCACGAAAAGACGTAAAATGAAAGCTGTGACATGAAAGAGAAGGAAGGACGGGAAATGAGAAGAGATTGGAGGAGATGGGAGAGGAGAAAGAAAGGTGTTACGTGTAACGCATCCATGTGGCGAGGATTTAATGAAGAAAAGGAAGAAAAGGAGTGGGCGATAGGACTAGAGATTGAATGGAAGTACGATCAAAGCAGTGCAGAAGACTGGAAGGAGCAGACGATGGGAGCGACAGTGATAATGGAGAGCTATATTGAGGGACCAAAGCTGGAGATGCAGGTCCAGTCCCTCGGGGTTCACTATCAGATTCATGCAACACAACCAACTGCTCGCAATCAACCCCAATGAACTGTTAAACCCCCGACACATACCGGCACCATATCTCATCACTGCAAAGCTCATGCCAAGTACCAAGTATCTTCTACTCATTTCAAACACGCTACTGCCACAGATGTTAATTGCATTACTTCCTTAGCAGCAGAGAATATATGAAATGACATATTTTAGATACTAACACCAGTATGAGACCCAAGTTTAGATCATTTTATCTATACCTTACAATGAGGTTTTTCTACAAAAAAATTGTTTTAGTTTAACAGAAGACCCCAAAGTTCTAATTGGTTAAAATCTGCCTAAACACAAACATACATGTACATGTACAAGAACTTTGCATGAATAAAATATTCTTTCGAATCTGACCAGAAAGCAGAAAACAGTCATAGATCAAAAGCCTAAAGCCAGAGCTATAGAGAAGATGACATTAGTCAATTCAACAAGCAGCTCCACTGGAGTTCAAAGCCAAGACCACATTCAAACAGGGCTGAGACAAAGTAAAGACAGAAACAGAGAAAATAAAATGTCATCACCACAAATGTGCTGGCTTTTATTGTATCGACCGCATAAAAGGAGTTGGTGTCTTTTTCCAAATGTAGAAGAAAATGGCCAGATCAGAGACCAATACAAAGTCAACACCTATTAAGCTTCAAATAGAGCACTTTTTATTTGAAAATCAGAACTGAAACTGGACTGAATGGGGGAAAAATATGAATCTTCAGACATATTTGAATATAAATTCAGTGTAGGCCCATTTCTAAAATGCACTGTCCATCCATTGCATGCCCTAATGAATGGTAAGCTAGGGTATTGCTATAGTTGTTTTCTTTGCTAATGTAAAAAGGGAAAAAACTAGCAAGCTGAGCTAAATTGACAATCAAACAAATAAAAGCTAACAGTAATGTTAGCGTGCCGCATCAGTTAGACAGCAGTGGCACTGAAAATTAAATAAACTTAGGTTTGACTTCATACAACTAGAATTAGGAATAGAATTAGCTTGCATTCGATTTAATTCAAACACATTAGTTGTAATAAGATTTTTTTATTTTAATTTTTTAAAAGTTAGAGCCCTAATCTACAATTGGGGTTAGGCTTAGGGTCCATAGTGTTTTAAGGGTTTCAAAAGAATGATCAGAGATATATCTACAATATATCACATATGATTTGAATGCTAAATGTACATATGAAGCTGCTAAGATTAGTTGCTTAATTAAAATGAATCTGCAACTATTTTGATAATTGTCACGTTTCAGCTATTTCATTTTATTTTTTTAGCTTCTGAAGTGTTTTCATTTATGACTAGCTTTAGCTTTGGGACTGTTGGTGAAACAAAACAAAAACATCTCTGTGGGCTCTAAGAAATTGTCAATGTGAATTTTTTCTTTTTTTTTTTTTTTTTTTTACATTTTATGGAGTAAACGATTAATCAATGTTCTTTAAAATAATCAGCAGAATGATAATTAAATTGATCCTTAGTTGCAGCCCTTGTAAATATAGTCCACAGAATACACACAGTCTAAATCTAGTGCTGATAGAAAATATAACAAGTTAGGAGTGGAGAAAAAGTCTTAAAAAAGGATTATAAGCAGAAAAATATTGAATCATATGAAACTAGCAAAGACCAAATCCATTGCAAACACACTGGACCCAAATATACTGCAGTCCTGTTAAAAGCACTGATAAATAAACCTGACTTGACAACCACACAGCCTACCTGCTGGCCTTCAGAGCAGCATTCACCACAGTTAATGACTTCTCGTGGGCTAATCAAAGTGCTTACTAAGGCAGCTTCAATCACCCTACCAGACCACATCTACCACCAACATGACTACAGAGTGCTGGCACGCCATCACGCCTGCCTATACTGGGTTGATGGTGAGCGAGGCTTAGACAAATCTCTCTGGTAAGGTTATTAGTATTCCCCGGGGATGAAATCCTGAGCCCCCTCAATTCTGCAGCTTCTGGTTGAATGAATGAGAGGGTTAACCCTATCAATGAGCCCACAGCCAGCTCTGGCCTCACACTGGTCCTGTGGGATGGGACACCAGATGCTGCAGCATCTCACTTGTTACACAATCACGGGAATAATTGGTGGGCCTGACTTGGGCGTGTAATTCAATTAGGGCAATAAAGAAGCTGTTATTATTCTCTGGAACCAATACAAAGAGTGGAACATGGCAGGAGCTACAGCTTTCTCGCAACCCGTGAAATCAAAAGAAGCTTAAGAAATACGCCCATGGGCAACTTTAGGAAAATTTGGATCTAATCCATTCCAAGCAAGATGAAAAATCAGAACAAATTCCCAAGAGATTGCAGTTTACAGTTACCGCGTGATTTCTTGTTTTGTAAATCTTCTCTGGCATCGCAATATTTGTATCGAGACTAAGGTTTGCTATATTTATATGCAATCCGTTTTAAGATTACTATGGATTTTTTGGGTTTGTGACATTCGGTTGCATTGGTTTCTTATCAAATGACTCTACACAGCCTCATACAGACAAAAATCTATGCTGCAAAGCCAGAGGATCTATTCATCCATCTATTATTAAAAAATGTTCCAGGCATGAATGATACTAAATAGATTAGGATGAGCCCTAATCCATGCGTGATAACATTTCAATAACAGTAATTGTAAAACCTATAGGAGCATCCTCAGCCTAGAGGTATCGTCCAGACGTTATAAAGGGAGCAGAGGGCAGTGGGATGGATACAGCTGTCCATGCGGTCTGGAAGTCCACAAGTGCACGTCTACTGCAGCTTCACATAAAGTTTGTCATTATCTAGGGAGGCCGACACACACAAAACACCAGGGATGTAGCCTACTGGAGGGTGAAGGGCACCAGCTTTACGTCTCTGAATAATAAGTTTAGCTGCTTAAATGTTGAAAAACTAGTGATGCATCAGTAAGCAGTATCAAGCTGATATAAAAATGGGGTTTTTGAAACTGAAAATCTGTTTTAAAAAGGCACGACTCCTGTTAATTGCCTAATGATTGTCACCAACTGTAAGTCCCAGTTAGTCTGCGTTTTTACACACAACTGCATCACTCGCTGAGAACAATATGTGAAGATGCGTTCAAGCGCGGCTTCAGAAATAATTATCACTTTCCCGTGCATCACCAAACCGCCTTGTTGATCTGACAGCACCTTAAAGAAGCGGTTAGTATATTTGACACCCAACAACCAGTCACACTCATTTAGAGCAGGTGCAGTCTCTCTGGAACAATCCATGTTGTGCATTCCCTTTTGTTCATTCCCACAAGCCACTCTGAGGGCTTTAGCAACAAAACACTAAGTGGCAAAATCACACGTTTCTCATGGCAAATTGATGGTAAATTGTCCTACCTGGTATCTAGCAGCTGAAGAAGGGAGGCTCTCTCTCTCTCTCTACTCTCTTCACCGCAGCTCTTTTTTCACACGAACAGACCAAGGCGGCTTTTCAAAGGAAGCACAGCGTCTGGTACAGCAGTTTTAGCTCTCCTTAATGATGTTTCCGGAGTGCGGAGAGGACGGCTGTCAGCCCGGGCATCTGCGGGAGAAAAAGCTCTGTTCAGGCTTAAGAGAAAGCGGCAGCAGCCTGCAGATAACCGAGCGCCAAGCCCGTTTGAGCGCTCAGCGGGGGAATGCAGAGGCTCAGCCGAACACGAGGTGGCGATGTAAGCACACCAAATCCCTGACAGGGGTTACCTGTGGGGAGGGTGCTCCATGGAGGCCTACTGTATCATCTGGGAACCGAGTAGAGACGATCACAGAGGTCCTGAAAAAGGATTCATGGGATTAAAACGAAAAAAAAACACACTTAAAAACACAGTAGGCTACTTCCAATCAAAGAATTCTGGAAGTGGTTGGTTCAAGAGGGTCCCAAACTTCCCACAGAAAGGTTCGAACTCCTTCTACAATGCACGACACTTCACACGATATGTTGTGACTTAACTACAGTGAGGCGAATCGATTGCTTTTGTCTGAACATCTAAGATAAGGTATAAATAGCCCAATAATAAAATACAATATAAGCATATTCTTTTGTAATGAGATGTGTATTGTGCAAGTTTGTAATTCAGTAAGATGCTGTCTTCCCTAAACATCCGCAATGTTAAAGCAACTGCACTTAAAGGATTCAGATTAACTATAAAGTAGGCTACAAATGCCACAATGTATGAAATACTTGTAGTAAATTAGTACAAGTCCTATCAGCAAAGTGTAAGCATCAAATGTAAAGGTGTGTGTTCTGTTTTATGTATTTTTATGATGTGATGGAGATTTTTATGGAATGCTATTTTCTGACTAAACCACTGAATGAATGACTGAATAAAACATGAAAATCAGAGCAATTGAGACATTTAAGAGACCATTTTGCTATCTGTTCAGAAATGTCAGACTGGGGCTGAACAAAGAAAGCTCAAACTTGACTCAAGAAAATGTAGACTAAATCACTAAATGATAACTACACACAGGCAATTTACAAGAAACTGTCTTTATTTTGACTGCTCACACACTTTAAACATACATTTACTACCTTAAAAACCATGCGCCTCTGTCTGCCCAGCTACTGTCAGGCACATGGTCCCATTGCTCACAATTTTCTAACAGACTAAACAATCTCTCACAGTCCAGGGTCCTGGCTCTGTGGTGGGTGGCAGTCCTCCAAGGGTCCAGCACGCTACTGCATATAGAGGGAGAGTGATAATTAGTCCAACAAGAATCAGTTGAGACATTTAACTCACCTGGCACTGCTCTCTTCAGCTATCCCCACACCTCTCTCCACTGTAGCTGATTGCAGACCACACCCACCTCCACAGAGTAAATTTCAATTGTTTCCCAACTTTTACCAAAGTGCTTTGTTTGCCTGAATCTCACAAACGACTCAGGCTACAAACCCATGGTCTGCAGTGTCAAAGTCCTGCACTTTGTACATCCATCCCAACCACTTCCTTCAACTGGCGAGCAGTGCATCACTTGCGAAAACTAGAAAAAAGTTTGTTGAGTAGTTAAGTCAAGCTGTGCAGTTTGATTATTGGACATCTTTGTTAGATGGGGATTTTCTTTGTTTCCACAGGTAACAAAGAAGTAAATATATTGAAATGACTTGTTCACTAATCTAAAACTGACTAAAACCACTTGACAATTTCAACCACTCAAAAGAAAATGTTCCATAAAATCACTTTCCATCAACAACCACATACAATACGTGTTTTCAGATTCTGCCATCCATATACAAAGCCCTACTATTCTTCTAGTAGCCTATTTAAAACAAATCAGCCACCATAAACTCATAAATTTAAAAAAAAATGCATTTGCCTGCAACATTTACAAAGGAACTTGGTAATGTGAGCTATTAAAGGTCCCATGGCATGGGAATTTAACTTTATGAGGTTTTTTAACATTAATATGAGTTCCCCCAGCCTGCCTATGGTCCCCCAGTGTCTAGAAATGGCGATAGGTGTAAACCGAGCCCTGGGTATCCTGCTCTGCCTTTGAGAAAGTGAAAGCTCAGATGGGCCGATCTGGAATCTTCCCTTTATGACGTCATAAGGAGGAAGGTTACCTCCCCTTTCTCTGCTTTGCCCGCCCAGAGAATTTGGCCCACCCATGAGAGAAAGAGAGACATCATGGCTTGAAAACAAGTGAAGTGGCCATTGGTCAAGGCCACACCCCCACCCTCCACCTTGCCCCCCCTCTCTCCTCCTCAATAGCATTTAAAGCTACAGACACAGAAATGACACATCCTAAGGAAAGCTCATTGTGGGACTGGCTCTAGTGGCTGTAATTCTGCACCAAGGCTGAATTTCGGGAAAGAGACTTCAGATACAGTATTAGGGGACCACTAAGGTCTATATAAAAGAGACTTCAGATACAGTATTAGGGGACCACTAAGGACTATATAAAAGAGACTTCAGATACAGTATTACGGGACCACTAAGGACTATATAAAAGAGACTTCAGATACAGTATTAGGGGACCACTAAGGACTATATAAAAGAGACTTCAGATACAGTATTAGGGGACCACTAAGGTCTATATAAAAGAGACTTCAGATACAGTATTAGGGGACCACTAAGGCCTATATAAAAGCATCCAAAAAGCAGCATGTCATAGGACCTTTAATGTTAGACTTCACATTTTATTACACTGCATCTATTTGACAAATATATTTACTTTTCATATTAAGAAAACACAAATGACTCATCTTATAAAAGATGACGTATTGAACAGTAGCCTACAAAAAGTGGTAAAGTGGGACACTGAAAAATGTACCTTCTGCATCATTTTTAATTATGATCCAAATGTCTTAGCCCCTCATATGATACTATTGTAAATAGCTCAAGGCAAGGTTAGGTTGTAAATGTATGTTTAAAGTGTGTGAGCAGTCAAAATAAAGACTTGCTTGAATTGTCTGTGCTTTGTGCAGAGGGTAATCCACGGTGGCAGCGAGGTATGCTACACACCCCAACGTGGGTGACAATACACTAGTTGCAACCATATGCACATTTTATAACTATGCTTTGGTTGGCTTGTTTAGCCAGAATCACATCTCAGCATTGTAATGTAACATTTACCATCAGTGTTTGTTTCCTGTTTAAATCAAAACACAGACAGGTATTGTTCAGTTTAGTTATCATTTATTGATTCAGTCTTCATCTTGAGTTCATTTTTAGCTTTCTTTGTTAATACTTACCCATTCTTTCTTTTGTTCTTGATGTTTTGTTCACTCATCCATTCCTATGCTTTCCCAGGAGTTAAAGGGGGTGGCAAAGAAACACTTCCTGTTTATAAGCTTTTGCCGATGTCATCAATGATGTCACAGGTTAGATTTAGGGCGCGTTCCAGGCAACCCGTAACTCTTGTTTTCACAACCTTCTACCCGTGAAAGTGCCCTGGAACGGCAGTCAAACCCGTAACTTACTACTCGTGAACTCGTACCAGATTGTTGTACTCCCAGTTACAGTTTACAGTACCAGTAATTCCGCACATTGTTATCAAAACAATACACATATGATTGTGTACTACTACAGGTTATGTTTATTAAATGAAGCCCAAAATATGTCGCCGACTAGAAATCGCTAGTATCAGCTAGCTGTTAACCTAACATAGCTGCTAGCTAATGCTTGCTAACGCTAGCTAGAAGGGTTTGTCGTGACTTTGCCTGGAACGCTACCAAGTCGTGAGTTGTGACTTGAAGTCGTAACTTACGGGCTAAAAATTGTGTCTGGAACGCAGCATTAGTAAAGGGGGATTGTATTAGGTTGAACATGCGTGGTCATTTTGATTATTATTTGTGTGATTTGTAATGGTTATAAAGTTTATATGCACATTCAAACGTTGAGACATCGCCAACTGTTAAGATGATATAGTGAAATTGTTATCAAACAGCTGCCAGCAGTTTAAATAAGGATTCAAGGGACAAAATTAGCTGGGTGAGAATTAACAGGATTATTTTGAGCTGTTAACAGCATGTTAGCTTGGATTAGTTAAGCCACATTTGAAGAACAGGCCAGGTCACCAAAGACTGTCAACACTTTGTTGGCGCCAGCCATCATATCTACTTTATTTAAAATGGAAATCTAATTTCGACAAAGCTGTTTATGATAATATTCAAACATTCAATGTGTAAAGCTAGACATTGCTAAGGTCTTCTCTAGTGCTTCTAGGTGTATATAATTATTGGACTGAGAGAGGAGTTGATGAAATGCTGAAAAAGGCATTGAGCTGCATATATGCAACGTGTATGGTGTAATCCAACAGGTGTTGATAAAAAGAGTGATTTTTCCTTTAAAGGTCCCATATTGTAAAAGTGAGATTTCCATGTATTTTTTAAAATATAAAACAGGTTAACAGGCTTAAATTACTGTGAAAGTATCAAAACGCTCAATCCACAGAGAAATGCACACAGCCCGTTTGATGTCACAACTATGTAACTCCTGTCCCATGTAGCTATATAATCTCTAGTGTTGTAGTACTATGGTAAGGCGCCTGGGTTATTTATTTATTTTTACTTTAGATGGCGCTATTACTGGTACTAACTAATACTGGTTAGCAATCTATGTTTCTCAATAAAATTAAAATAACTGGCGGTGCCTCCAATATGAATTGTGTTAACCTTGTTTACTCTTTTAAATTGTAACTCAGAATGAAACCTCATGTAAAAAATCTAAGATACCCAACAAGTATACTTTAAATACAATAAACACAGATAAGGGAATTTATTTAGTTAAAGTACAAAAATAATATGAAAGCACATTTATGGTGTATTAGAAAAATGTGAGGCCAATATAAATAAACAAAAGTACTCCCTCTTTTTTATGACACACAAAATAATATGTTGCCTCAATATAGCTTTCATAGTATACTATAAATTGTTACCTCTGCTTAGGTTTCAATAAAATAAATGCATAAAACCTGTGTGGGTTATCTGTGGGCCCACACTCACACATTCATACTCAGCAATCAAAATACAAACAAAAAACCCTTTTCACTTGTTTACACAACCAATACAATAAAATGCACGTGCAATATACTCAGTACTCACGAATCCTGGTGATAGTCAAGGGGATATATGAAAAGGCGAACTTGACAATGGCAGTGGAGAAACCACAGCAGGAAGATTACCAGAACAAAAAACAGCAGCGACAGTCTACATCACACCAGCAGGATGGAAAACCGCTCTCTGTGTGGTCCAAAGGAACTTCACACAAATGTCCGTCTCCTGAATCAAATAAATACACTGAGCAAGCAGGTCCATACACTATTTCATGGTGAATTAGCGGTAGGTTGTCTCAACCAATTATTTCACATGCAAAGCTAACAGTACGAAAGAAATGCTAATGGAGATGCACAGTTAGTAACACAGTAGGTGATTTCATACTACAACACTTAGTTAAAGCATATAAAATCGCACACACACATGTACATTTACCTCTTGTAGATTACAATACTCTAAAACAGTAGTTCCCAACCTGGGGTCTGGGGACCCCTCAGGGGGGCGGCAAAGATCACAGGAGGTGCGCAAGTCTTTATCTGGTTTGAGGTTGAGGAAAAAAAAAATATTTGCACGTTAAACAAATTATGATAATACACTAGAATATATAATGTATACAAAAGTCTGTATAAAAACTATGTATTTTTGTTCTCGCTTAAAATTGTAGGCAGGCTACTTAGTAGGCCAAACCTCCAGGACCTCTTAACCTGGGACCCTTGCTGTCATCAGGTCAGCTGCTAGCTGCTATCATCCTCGTTTTTCCTGCCGCCACGGCATCACTATTTTATGAATGAAACATGGCGGAGAAACGTAAAAGTGCTGATAACTCCTCTGTATCAAAAAAGAAAGTAAGGCGGTATCTCGAGAGTTACCACAACTTCGGTTTCGGAGGGGGGGCTCAGCTTTTCTTAGACATAAGTAGGGGGGGGCACCAAGGAAAAAAAGTTGGGAACCACTGGTCTAAAATACAGCATACAGCATAACTGGTCGTCAGCCTCAGTAATGGATTACACTGTCCTACAACCTACTGAACCTCACGAAGTTCATTTGCATAGTTAGCGTCTCTCTCCAACTGTATCTCAGTCTCAAAACGGGAATCTCTGCATGTTACAACTAAGCCCCACCCCTCTACCTGGGATTGTAATTACATTGGCTGATAGGTCATGACCCTCCAATAAAAGTAAAGGAAGACGAGGATTGACATATTAGGCTGCTATCTTTTAAGCTGTGTGGCTGATTACACCTGCTGAATCATGTACACTTCACTCAAACCACAATCAATAACTGTAAATACAACTTACATTTTAAACATTTTATTCATTTTAACCATTTTAACATATATATGCCATTAACTTATATTTTCTTCACCATATTTATATATTTGTACTGCATTTAAATGTGACTGTTTTAACTATTTAACTCTCAATATCTAAATTAAATTTAGCCAGGACTACAAATACTGTATGTATAAGGTGGATCAATTCTCTTATTTGATATCTCCTCGCTTGAACCGGAAGTCGTTTTGGTCAGCCTTGTTGAAGGCTGTCTCAAAGCTCATATTTCTGCCCCTATGAGCAAGGATCGAGGAGGGATCGGAGGAGCTATGAGCGAGGATACGCGAGAGCAGCCTTTCCGGAAGCCGTGCAGCTGAAAGTTGTTGCTAACTCCGCCCATACAGCTGACGAATTCACGTAACGTTTCAGAGGAAAGGACGTCTCATCCCTCTAAAAACACATTTCCTTGTTTTCTCTCTCCTCGCATGATTTCCTCGTGTCTCTCCTATGGAAGCAAGTGAAAGAAACATGGATGCAATTTAAGGACCTGAGGCCCGTTTCAGAAAGCAGGTTTAGTGAAAACTCTGAGTTTATTAACCCTGAGATGAAGGAAACTCTGGGTTTTCTGTTTCAGAAAGAGGTACATCAAACCTGAGAAAGAGGGGTTACTCCAGCCTGTTTCAGAAAGAGAGGTAACTTAACCTCAGAGTCAGTTACTATGGTAACTGAGTCTGTGAACCTAACCTGGTCGGGAGAAGGTTTTCTTCAAGAAACCTTGAGTTTCTCTTAGTCTCCTCCCTCTGACACAGCGCTCTTTCATTTCCTCATTCATTCATTCAGTCTGTATCAGGCTCATTTAAGCACAGTTATGTAATCTGCTTGAATAAAAACACAGGGTTGGTTTATTAATGGTGTTAGACAGACAGTTATGGCATGTCCTTTTGTCGACGATCCCGTTGATGAAGAAGCTGTATTACTTCCCAGGGATTTAAACATACGTTGGGAGATGATATTGAGGCCCCGACTATAGATGCATTTTCATTTCCAGATAACTACCTATTTGAGCGGTATTGTTTTTCTTCCCAGTCTATCAGTTATGTAGCCTACATAACCTTATCCGTCCTCATATCACTAACGTCACCCATCGTGGACATGCTCTTCCATCCCAGCAGATTCTTTGTCGCGCATTATGTTTTTTTTGCAAACATTTACAGTTACATTTAATAATTGTTAAGTCAATATGACATTTTTCTTACGGTTGACAAGTAGCCTACCATGAAAAGCCCCAAATCAAAAGCATTAGCTGTGTAGCCAAAGCTTTATACAGCTTATTTCTTTGTGCAGACTGATCAGCTTCAACTTTAAAGTCTCCCTCCAGACTCATATTTTGTTTACCATGGTTTTCCCACATAAAAAGTTTTAAAAAGCACCCACCACCGCTGCTTGCACTAGGTTGACCGGTGAAAGAGCAGTGTGCATCAAGAGCGAGAGCCTCCCCCCCCACCCATCATGTGCTCCTTCTATAGGGGCACCATTGAGAGCATCCCGTCCTGCATCACTGTGTGGTACAGGAGCTGCACTGCCTCCAACCGAAAGACCCTGCAGTGCATAGTGAAGGCTGCTGGGCGGATAATTGGTGTTCCTCTCCCCTCACTACTGTACATCTACCAAACCTGATTCACCTGCAAAGCAACCAGCATTGTGGGTGACCTCAGCCCCCCCCCCCCTCACACAGCCTCTTCAGCCTCCTGCCATCTGGGAGAAGGTACCGGAGCATCTGAGCCTGTTCCACCAGACTGGCAAACAGCTTCATTCCCCAGGCTGTCCGGAAGCTCAACACTCCACCTCAGGAACTTTTCCTTTTATATTGCACATTTCAATATCTTTAGTTTTCTACACTGTTTGGTTTTGCCTTACATTTGCACTATTTAGAATTTATTTCTGTATTGTACATATTACTTAACATTTTTAGATGTATATATTACTTTCTTTATCTTATTGTACATATTAATGATCTTTTTTATTTTTTATATTTTTATCTTTATTTGTATATATTTTTTTATCTTTGATATACTTCTTGAACGTGTCCTAATTGCACCATGGGTCAGAGAGAAACGTATTTTCAATTCCTCTGTATGTCCTAATAAAATTGACCTGATGTGACTTGAATATGGCTACACATTCTATACTGTCAGTCCTAGTACTGTAACAGTACTGACGGAAGAGATGTTATTCTAACTAATCTGGCTCCTTAAATTAATACTTTATTATTTTTAAGTATGTTTTAATTTTTAACATTACAAGAGAAAAGACTTTTAGGATTGAGAATGTTACTCTGTCTCGGGCAACTTCTTTTCACTCATTCACAACAGCATAAACACTTTGAATGTAGCATGACAAAAGTAAGATGAAATTGCTTCAATGATAATGTATTATACAGAAAAGAGTAGAAAGTATTACAGGTGGAGGTTATACATATATGCGATTATTAAAAAGGTATCTTTAATGTATTAGGCTACTCTTTAATAGATTATTTGTTATTCTCATTCAATATTTTGATTTCACAGTCCAATAAAAATAAAATAAAAATCAATTTTTGCCTAATGTAATTTACAACATCTTAACACATTTCTGCATAAAAAAACATTTTTAAGGACTGGTTAAAGAGTTTTGTGCATTGATGCGGAATCATTTAAGAAAAGGTCATATTTCAGCCTTAATTTTCACTTTTACCAAAAAAGGTAGTAACAAACAAGTAATAAATAGTTACAGCTTTTACATTGAGTAAAAACTAAATGCATGTCATTTATAAAGCATGTAGCCTACTGTACATTGAATAATCTAAAGAAAGGATAGAACTTTATAGGAATAACAGCCCAAACACCACTTGGAGATCCATGTCCCTGAAAAAAATTAACTCTTTCATGACAGAGATTGGTGCACACTTAGCATGTGCCATACAAGTGGCATTAGCCTGTGCACTTCATGACCAAGCCAGAGTTGGTAACAGCCCAAAGGGTGCCCAGGTCGTAGCGGACATGGCGGACTGTCATGTACATTGGGACAGGGACCCAATGTGTGCCTTCTTGCTGCTGACTGGTGATGCCATCTCTGTTGAGAAAGAAGCCGGAGAAATCTATAAAACCATGATCTTAATTTAACATAATTCCTTTTAAGCTTTTCCTGCTTTTGGTTCAGATTTCGTAAATGTAAAGCACATATACTTATGAATATACATTAACCAAGTGCTGTGATTAGAGGAAACACACTTTTAAACTTGCACCTTATATCACAGGTGGAAGCGGTAAAGTTGGATGGATCATAGAGGTATTATACGTGTTCATTTTGCACTCTAAGCAATCTAAAGAAAGAGGTGCAATAAGTGGATGTCAAATTTTCCAAAATAACCTAGCAAATACACCACCTAAATTTTAACATTATGTTGACTTTTAAAAGGTCCTATGACATGCTGCTTTTTGGATGCTTATAATATAATAAAATGTACGTAGCTACAGTTGCGGTCAATATCTGTGACTGGTGATTTGTCATCTGTTCAAAAAAAGTACTCGAAAGACAAACACACCTTAAGAGAAACTTTCCACAAAGGCAAAGGAGCAGGATATTACAAAACTAAAGTTAGTTAATGATATTGGTCCAATGAATTAAGAGAGAGACCGATTAAAGGTTAATTTATATAGGCCTTAGTGGTCCCCTAATACTGTATCTGAAGTCTCTTTTATATAGACCTTAGTGGTCCCCTAATACTGTATCTGAAGTCTCTTTTATATAGACCTTAGTGGTCCCCTAATACTGTATCTGAAGTCTCTTTTATATAGGCCTTAGTGGTCCCCTAATACTGTATCTGAAGTCTCTTTTATATAGGCTTTAGTGGTTCCCTAATACTGTATCTGAAGTCTCTTTCCCAAAATTCAGTGCAGAATTACAGCCACTAGAGCCAGTTCCTTAGTATGTGTCATTTCTGTGTCTGTAGCTTTAAATGCTATTGAGGAGCAGAGGGCAAGGTGGAGGTGTGGCCTTGACCAACTGCCACTTTGCAAGAGTCTCTCTCTCTCTCTCTCTCTCTCTCTCTCTGAAAAGCAGAGAAAGGGGAGGTAACCTTGCTCCTTATAACCTCATAAGGAGGAGATTCCAGATCGGCCCATCTGAGCTTTCACTTTCTCAAAGGCAGAGCAGGATACCCAGGGCTCGGTTTACACCTATCACCATTTCTAGCCACTGGGGGACCATAGGCAGGCTGGGGGAACTCATATTAATGTTAAAAAAACCTCATAAAAAGGGAAATTTTCATGCCAGGGGACCTTTAACACGTGTACTTTTAATTTAGTACACATGCATGCAATATTTTATATATATATATATATATATATATATAAACTCCATAAATTGAGACTTGTACTAAACTCTGACAAAACTAAAATTATGTGCTTCTCTAAATCAAGGAACACAGACAATGCTTGTCAGATTGTTACACTAGATGAGAAAGTAATTAAACTGAGTATCAGTCTACAAATATCTTTGTTTCTTCTTAGAAGAAAGCAGCATATAGAGTGTCTAACAAAAAAAACTTAGACTAAAGTTGGGTTTCTATTATAGAAACAAAGCCTGTTTCTCTTTTAGTGTGAGAAAAACACTTATACAAGCAACATTTCTGTCAATGCTGGATTATGGTGATATTTTATACATGCATGCAAATCAATCTTCTCTGAAAATGCTGGACTCAGTATACCATACATCACTAAGATTTGTAACTAATTCTAGTTTTCATACTCATCACTGTAGCTTGTATGAGAGTGTTCTAACGCCATACTGTGTAAACTGCCTCCTTACTTATGTTCTCTCCTGACTCCTAAAGTCACTACCTTGTTAATATAATCTTCGATCATGTATGCAAATCATGTATATCATTCCTCGAACGCGAACTGTTTTCAGTGAAAGTGCCTTTAAAGTTTTTGCACCCTCATCCTGGTATAAATTGCAAAATCATCTTAAATTAGACTACCTACCAACAATGACACAGTTTAAAATTAGGATAAAAGGACTATTTGAGTACTAAATGCACATGTGCTGTTACTGAGCGCTGCTGGTGATTATGTTGAGATGTTAAATTGCTAACTGTCTTTTTATGTTGTCTGTTTACTGTTTACAGGACTCCCTTGAAAACGAGATTCTGAATCTCAATGGGATTATTTCCTGGTAAAATAAAGATTAATAAAAAAATAAATAAATGAAAGCGCTTGTATTTGCTGCTTTATCAAGTAATACAATCGGACTGTCTGTGGCGACTTTCCTGCCCTACGTTAAAATTCAACGCACAGTTAGTGACGCTTTTTTACGTGAGTCAGCAGCAGTTGGTCTCCCCCCATCTGCCCAGGTGGAGCTCGGCAGTGCCAGTTATGCTGCTTTTTATTGTACTCGGAAATTGGAAACTTCCGACGAGGAAAGATGCAAAGAAACGGTACGTTAATCGGGCTGGGCCCTGCTAACTCACAATGGTGGACCGACAGACAGAGAATGAAGACTATTCAACTTCGAGTCCAAATAAAAGAAAAACTCCCACACCCACAAGAGAGCGAGCTGATGCTAGCTGAGATGACAGGTCAACCTCTTCCATCGACCGCAGCTGGTCTGTGTGCGATTAGGTAGGATTACAGACACCTGACGCCCGGTCTGTACACCCTGTATTGAACTACCCTCTTGGAGTAGTTTTTCAGGACGAAAATTCATGACATGATATGATAGGGCTCTCCGCCTACAGCAGCAGTCAGAGTGCCGCCAGCGGGTTCGGCAGTGCCGCTAACCTGGAGAGAGCTTGGGGGATAGGACCGCCACTTGCCATCCCAGACCTGCTCAGTCCCTACCCGGGCTTCTGGCCGGCCCGTGCCGTACCTTCTAAAGAAGGCAGCACCACCACCAACAACAACCCCCTTATTTAATCAATAAAGGGCGTACATTGTGTATGGCCTTGGGAGTTTTTCTTTGCTGCACATTCTGATGCTCAGGTTGGTTTAGATGTAAGCACTGTTAGCAATGTTGTGTCAGCTAATATTTGAGCAATGTGAGTTGCTGCACTCGGGTCGGAGGGGATAGTCGGCCCTTTCCTTCCCCTTCCCAGGTAAGGCGAATAAGGGGAAGTGCTGACCGCTTCTCCTCAGCCTCCACTTCATCAGCTGAGGTCATATAACATTCTGCCTCAGTGGCTAGTAGGGTGTTTGTATCACATTGGTTAGATTGAATGCTAAGCTACGTGGCTAACAGTGCTAATGCAGACAAGACAGCCTCACTGTGGAAAACATTGCGCCTCCCCGATAGCCTCTGTGGGTATTCCCGCTGGCTGCGTTAGCACTGTTGACTGTGTTAGCACAGTTAGCCACGTTAGCTAGTCGCGGCCTCCCCGGTTCTATCATCTCCCGTATCTTCATGGATGTATTAGCTCTTAGGTCATTAGCTCATCTCAGACTAAACTGCCATCAGTGAGGACTGGAGCATGTGAAGGCATCACGCAGATTATACCTACCGACGACACACAGTCGATACATGCCTGCAATTACATTTTAGCGCCAAAGCTGCTGCTAGAAACAACCTAACTCAAATCTTATGGACATCTTGAAGCCAGTACTAATCAGCCCAGTCTCATGGCAGTTTGTGAAATGGTGACGTTATTTAATCTATTGATTGGTGTACAGGGACATGTTCATGTCGTTTTTTTTGTGGTGGTGAGGACAAATTTTAAACTAATGTATTTCAATGGGAAGCATCTTTCGTGATAACCGCACGATTACGATAGCGAGTAGTATTGAAAAGCCGAAAATTGGAGGTTGGTTGGGGTGGTGGATGGGTCAAACAACACCGGCGTGTGGCGTTTCATTTCCCCGTTGTTGTGTCCCCCAGAAATGCGGATCGTGTCCCGGCGGCCGTCAATGTCACTGTCTACCGCGTGTGGCGTTTCATTTCCCTGTTGTTGCGTCCCCCAGAGCAGCCCAGTGTCATGGCAGTTGTCGCCAGCGTGTGGCATTTAATTTCCCCGTTGTTGCGTCCCCCAGAGCAGGCTGCGGATGCAGCCCAGTCTCATGGCAGTTCGTGAAATGGTCATGTTCCCATTTCGTGGTGACCACCACGAAATAAACGAGAAAATCGTGACCCTGTACACAAATCAATAGATCAAAATAACGTGACCATTTCACGAACTGCTGTCAGACAGGGTTGTACTAATATAGGACACTTTAAATGGGGACAATTAGATGTAACCTGAGGGTTTGAGTAAGACCCAGAATAGAGTATTCACCCAGACCATGGCATAACAGTTTATTAACACATACTGTACTACCAACATTATTATGGTACAAATTTGGTTGAGTATTTGCAAAGTATCCCTTTCAACTATTCAACAAGACGAGTTAATCTACAGGAGAATGAATGTTTGAAAGCAACACAAAATGCTTGAGAGCCATACTGCATTATATTTTTATATTTTAAAATGTCACCTGGCGATTTTGTTTACATAAATAAAGACAAGTCCACCATAAAGTGATGCATAAAATGCGGAAAGTATTTGATACTCAAAATTTCCTTGGGGAAGACCACCAGACGACTAGCTAATGTGTGTTCCCCTAATATTGAAAGGACAACACCTGTCTACACCTGTCAGCATTTCCAAAAATGTTAATCTTTGGAGACCCATGTCTAATTTAAGGGCTGGGTACAGGATGGTCAAATCTAAAAGCCAAATGCCAACTACACAATGATTCAGTCAAAGGGAAATTTGCTAATGTTATAACAAAATGCTAATAAAACATCAGCTAATCGGGTATAATTGAGCTGCCGTTATCTGGCAAAATGAAACACATTACATAAGCCTACATTTGGGTCTGACTGAAGACTATGTACTACATTTTATGTTTTGAATCTACTCAATGTGTAGTGTGTTAGTTTAGCAGTTTTTCTTACCACAAATACTATATAAACAGTTGATGGCACTATTACCTTGCGGAACTGGTGGCACTTGTCCCCCTGGTTGGCATATTTCCCCTGCTTGCCGTGGTTGCTCTGGTCCCTGTGGTTTCTTCGGTTGCTCTGGTTGATCAGGTTTCATTGGTCCCTCCAGTTGCTCAGGCTTCTCAGTTTGTTCTGGTGGATTTGGTTGCTCAGGTTTCACTGGTCCCTCCGGTTGATAAGGTTTCTCCGGTTTCTCTGGCGTTTCTGTATTTTCTGGTGTCTCTGGTTTTTCTGGTCCCTCCGGTTGCTTAGGTTTCTCCGGTTGATTTGGTTGCTCAGATTTTACTGGTCCCTCCGGTTGCTTAGGTTTCTCCGGTTGATTTGGTTGCTCAGATTTTACTGGTCCCTCCGGTTGCTCAGGTTTCTCTGGTTGATTTGGTTGCTCAGATTTTACTGGTCCCTCAGGTTGCTCTGGTTTCTCTGGTTGCTCAGGTTTGTCTGGGTGATTTGGTTGCTCTGGTTGCTCAGGTTTTACTGGTCCCTCCGGTTGCTCAGGTTTCTCTGGCTGATTTGGTTGCTCAGGTTTTGCTGGTCCCTCCGGTTGCTCAGGTTTCTCTGGTTTCTCTGGTTGATTTGGTTGCTCAGGTTTCTCCAGTTGATTTGGTTGCTCAGGTTGCTCAGGTTTCTCCGGTTGCTCTGGTTGATTTGGTTGCTCTGGTTGCTCAGGTTTTACTGGCGTCTCTGGTTTTTCTGGTCCCTCCAGTTGCTCAGGTTTCTCAGTTTGTTCTGGTGAATTTGGTTGCTCAGGTTTCACTGGTCCCTCCGGTTGATAAGGTTTCTCCGGTTTCTCTGGTGTCTCTATTTTCTGGTTGCTCAGGTTTTAGTGGTCCCTCCGTCTGCTCAGGTTTCTCTAGTTGCTCTGGTTTCTCTAGTTGCTCTGGATCTTTTGGTTGCTCATTTTTTTTCTGGTGCCTCTGGTTGCTTTGGTTCTTTTGGCTGTTCAGTTGTATCTGTTTTTTCTAGTCCCTCTGGTTGCTTTGGTTCTTTTGGTTGCTCATGTTTCTCTGGCCCCCCTAGTTGCTTTGGTTCTTTTGGCTGCTCTGGTTTTTCTGGTCCCTCTGGTTGTTTTGGTTCTTTTGGTTGCTCAGGTTTCTTTGTTTTTTCTGGTCCCTGTGATTCCTTCTGTGCTTTTGGTTGCTCAGGTTTCTCTGGTCCCACTGGTTGCTTTAGCAATTCTAATTGCTCTGGTTCCTTTGGTTGCTCAGGTCCTGTTTTCTTTGGTCCCTCTGGTTGCTTTGGCTCCTCTGGTTGCTTTGGTTGTTCAGGGTCCGGTTTTCTTTGGTCCCTCTGGTTGTTTTGGTCCGTCTGGTTGCTTTGGTTGTTGTTGTCCCTCCGGTTGCTTTGGTTGCTCTGCTCCCACTTCCTGCCCTGGACTTCCTTGTTGCCCTGTTCCCACTCATACTGGTTGCCCCGTTCCCCCTAACCCAGACTTTTTGTTTGACATCCCAGGTCCATTTCCTATTGATGCGAGTTAAAAATACATACTCATTAAGATAAGATGAGCCTTTATTGTCTCCTATAGGAGAAATTCTTCTTGGGCAGTCGAGAGAACATACACACAGTAAACATACAGTAAACCTAGATAAAACATAAGCATACATTATCTCATCCAAATGCATTCAATACACATTTGATAAACCTCACACAATACCCCCCTACCTTCCCCCACATTCACAGAAGAAAGAAAGAACCCACAGCACATCCTCCCCCTCATATTGTTGGGTTAAGTAAAAGATTGTGGTTTGGATAAAAAAATACTAATGTTTGTGGCATTAGTGAAGAACGTTACGCAAGTTGCATGAGAAAGTCAAACTTATGTAGGCTACGTAACTTTAAAAAAAGTTGATGTTGACATTTGGTTTTACATGGTACACAAACACCGGTCTCCCAACCTTCTTAAGTGGAGTTTTGATCTTTTAATATGACTCCGTACCATGTAGCTCTTCATACTATGTCATCTTACAGCACCACGGTCGAGCAGTTGCTCTAAACGCTGCATGTTGACGTGGATGGGTGATAACAGCCTACTGAGCGAACACTTGATCACAACTGATAATGCCCATTCAATCGGCTGTTAAAATCTGAAACAGGTGTCTCGGCGCTTCCACAACATGAAACATCCAGCTGTAAACACTGACACACAAACCATACAGGTGTACATACTATCTTGGGAATAACATATTTGGTAGAAGAGGCATGGCAGGTCCAGTTTACTTTTGAGACAGATCATGGGCAATTATTTTGGTATATGCACACGCTTGTGCTTAGTCTTCTCAAGGATCAAACTACTGTACAAAAGTGAAGGTATTTTATCACTTCACCGTTCTACAAAGAATATCCTATCAGAGCATTTCTACTGTCTCTGGCCTCTAATTTATTCCCCATCCGCTCATTCCCCTCCCAGGCCTGTGGCTCTATAACTATGTACTCTGTTTTGGTCCCGTCTCTCGAACATGACTGAGGCAGCGTTACATCCTGTTAGAAAGTCTACTGGACTTCGAATGCTTCTTAATTTCTTTTTTTTCTCCGTTTCTGACATAATTGCCACTGAAAAATTCTGATTCCCAGTAAATGTTTCCCAAGAAGTACAGCACTCTAATCAACATAATCCTAATTGGACTCTCTTAAACCATAGGTATGCATTTTGAAAATGGGCATAGTTCCTCTTTAAGAACATTACAAGTTCCTCCTGTGCCTTATTTTGTTTGTTACTGTTAATTAAAAGAGTCCGAACACCAGACATGCCATGATTCAGCAAGATACAGTCAGGTCCATAAATATTGGGACATCGACACAATTCTAATCTTTTTGGCTCTATACACCACCACAATGGAGTTGAAATGAAACGAACAAGATGTGCTTTAACTGCAGACTTTCAGCTTTAATTTGAGGGTATTTACATCCAAATCAGGTGAACGGTGTAGGAATTACAACAGTTTGTATATGTGCCTCCCACTTTTTAAGGGACCAAAAGTAATGGGACAGATTAACAATCATAAATCAAACTTTCACTTTTTAATACTTGGTTGCAAATCCTTTGCATTCAATTACAGCCTGAAGTCTGGAACGCATAGACATCACCAGACGCTGGGTTTCATCTCTGGTGATGCTCTGCCAGGCCTCTACTGCAACTGTCTTCAGTTCCTGCTTGTTCTTGGGGCATTTTCCCCTTCAGTTTTGTCTTCAGCAAGTGAAATGCATGCTCAATCGGATTCAGGTCAGGTGATTGACTTGGCCATTGCATAACATTCCACTTTTTTCCCTTAAAAACTCTTTGGTTGCTTTCGCAGTATGCTTCGGTCATTGTCCATCTGCACTGTGAAGCGCCGTCCAATGAGTTCTGAAGCATTTGGCTGAATATGAGCAGATAATATTGTCCCGAAACACTTCTGAATTCATCCTGCTGCTTTTTGTCAGCAGTCACATCATCAATAAATACAAGAGAACCACTTCCATTGGCAGCCATACATGCCCACGCCATGACACTACCACCACCATACTTCACTGATGAGGTGGTATGCTTTGGATCATGAGCAGTTCCTTTCCTTCTCCATACTCTCTCTTCCCATCACTCTGGTACAAGTTGATCTTTGTCTCATCTGTCCATAGGATGTTGTTCCAGAAATGTGAAGGCTTTTTTAGATGTTTGGCAAACTCTAATCTGGCCTTCCCGTTTTTGAGGCTCACCAATGGTTCACATCTTGTAGTGAACCCTCTGTATTCACTCTGGTGAAGTCTTCTCTTGATTGTTGACTTTGACACACATACACCTACCTCCTGGAGAGTGTTCTTGATCTGGCCAACTGTTGTGAAGGGTGTTTTCTTCACCAGGGAAAGTATTCTTCGGTCATCCACCACAGTTGTTTTCCGTGGCCTTCCGGGTCTTTTTGGTGTTGCTGAGCTCACCGGTGCGTTCTTTCTTTTTTAAGAATGTTCCAAACAGTTGATTTGGCCACACCTAATGTTTTTGCTATCTCTCTGATGGGTTTGTTTAGATTTTTCAGCCTAATGATGGCTTGCTTCACTGATAGTGACAGCTCTTTGGATCTCATATTGAGAGTTGACAGCAACAGATTCCAAATGCAAATAGCACACTTGAAATGAACTCTGGACCTTTTATCTGCTCCTTGTAAATGGCATAATGAGGGAATAACACACACCGTCCAAGGAACAGCTGAGCAGCCAATTGTCCCATTACTTTTGGTCCCTTAGAAAGTGGGAGGCACATATACAAACTGTTGTAATTCCTACACCGTTCACCTGATTTGGATGTAAATACCCTCAAATTAAAGCTGAAAGTCTGCAGTTAAAGCACATCTTGTTCGTTTCATTTCAACTCCATTGTGGTGGTGTATAGAGCCAAAAAGATTAGAATTGTGTCGATGTCCCAATATTTATGGACCTGACTGTAGCTGTGAAGGGCAGGACCTATTATCAACAACACACCCACACGGACATTTACAATGGCATCCAGGAAATGTTGCTGTATTTTTTAAACACTGCAATTAACATAATTACACTTATAACTCTTCACGTGGGCAGGCCAACTAAATAGCACTAAGCTATGCACATTTGCATCTTCAGTGCAAGCAAATTCTGTCAACTTGTAATGATCATACAATCGTACTTGTCATTTTACTTAAAGCAACACTAGAGAACTTTTCCTGCTTCGGTCCCCGTACAGGTTGTCTCAGAACTACAGCTCGCGCTTGTAACCCTAATTGTTGGGGAGGGTCATCCCTTTTTTCCATATCATTTTGGAGGGTCATCTAAAATGTATTGCTGGTGAAGGGAGGGTCAGGACTATTTTGACTAAAGGTCCCAAGACTCCTCCGGTGGCCCCTGAAATAAATAACGAACAGTCCCTTATCACATAAATTGTAAGTATTGACTTTGTGAAAAATACTGCCAGTTTCTCCTAGCTTGATGAGAAAAGTTGTCACCCCGTTTCCACCTGGCATTAACATCCGTCCTGAGTGATTGGATCCCAAGTGGACAGCTCTAAGTACAGGTGAAAACACTCTCAGGAAGCATTGAGAACACATTGAGATCCGATCTCAAAAACCACATTTGGATGTGGTTTGAGCCGCACGTGTCCACATTCTGATAGCTGTGAGAACGGGAATGTGTCCTGTGTCCACATTAAAGACTGCCTATTCAACTGTGAGCGGAACTACATACTCATTCAAAGTATTGCTCATGTCACAGAAACCACTGAGTGAATCGTGTGTTTTGGATGTTATTATCATACTGTCGGTGACGTGTCTGTGTTTTTGTTTCTGTGCTGCCTGCTCTTGGCTGTTGGAGTTCTCTGCAGCGCTGTTGGGGAAAAAAGGCAGCCGCCGGCATACAATAACGTTATTTTTCATAAACTGTCTTCGAATTCACGAATATGTAGGATATTACTACACAAATTCCTGCTCTTATGTCGTCTCCTTCCGTTAGTCTCGCATTGCCAGACATAGCCAATCTCCACAGCACTGTAGAGCCTGAGTAGTCAAAGCAGCGGCTGCAGAACGGTTTAATTTCCTATAAGTTCTTCACAATAAAAGTCCCCCGTTATTTTGTTATTTAAATGCTTTTATTATGAAGCAGCAAAATCAGGGAATGTTGCGTCTTCATCAGCAGTAATGTAACACGACTTCTATAAGTGAACATGAAACGTAAAACAAAGCAGTTATAATATGGAAACTAAACTTCAAACCATAGAGATTTAGTTAGATGTTACAAACAGAGCTGAACACACAGACTTTTTAAAAACGTCTTTCTCTGCTGCAAGGGTCCCGCGGGCGTCACTAGACCTCCTAATGTCAGCACACAGACAGACTGTGGACAGCTCTATTTCCTTTTTTTACTTGATTTATGTGAGTAACAGAGCTAGCTAGTAAGCTAAATGTTATTGATTTCACAACGTGACACTTTGCCCGAAGACAGCGTTGTGGAGAGTGAAACGGGAGACTAGAAAAAGGCCTTCAGGTAGTGTGTTAGGATGGCTACAGTAAATCATAGGCTCCTGTTATCTAAAAGATTTTCAATGTAATGGCTCAATATTTAAATGATTTTGACAATGTGGATGAGGTCATTATAATCGGATGGCCTGCAGCTTCAAGCACAATTCGTCTGGATACAAGCGTTACATTTTGGAAGATAGACGGGATTCTGAACAGCTACACACACACACACACACACACACACACACAAATACATACAGTATGCACATACACACACACACACACACACACACACACACACACACACACACACACACACACTACAGAAGTGGCACCCAAAAGCTATTTGAGCCATGAAAGCTGTGGGGGATTTAACTTTTGCCTGAACCCACTCTATCATTGTCAAAGAAAAAACCCTGTAGATACAAACACACACACACACACAGCTGCACAATTTGTACAGTAAGCATGCAATGACACACAAATATGCAGTGTGTAAATGTAAGAATTCTTGCAGAAAATGTCAAACATGTTGAATGTACTGTACAGCGTAAACCATCAACACAGATGCTTTTCCACCGGCTTAACCTTGAAATAACATCCAGAATACACTGACACCACCTGTGGTTCCACAAAAAAAACACACACACACACACACACACACACACACACACACACCAGACTTACCCATGTAAAAAAAAAAATACTCAAACTGTACACACTCACATGCAAAATGGCCCACTTCACAAAACCAAGTCACTGAGAAAACACACAAACACATCTTTTCCTCACCCACAAGGCCCAAAGAAAACTCACAATCTTCAGTGATTGTGTTTACAACTATGATAGAGGAGACAGGGGGAATTTTAACAACGTACACAATACACTTACATTAGAGCTGCGCTTCCCCATCTTGCAGCAACAGAACATTCACTTATCTATATGATAATAGAAGGGCGCATAGCTCAATGTGACAATGAGAGAGAGACACAAAACACAATGCCGAACAGCGCCTGACTGGTAAAGATACCGCTACGCTCGTTACTGTAAGTAGGATACAATAAAACCTAAAAGTAAATACATATCAATACCCACTCACCTGTCTACAGGCATACACATGTAGGAAGCGATACATTTCAATCTGATGTGTGTAGGCAATCCACTCTCGTCCACCGTGCTGTTTACACAAACACAACTCTACTGTAAATAGTGAATTTTGACAAACAAGCTAAAACAAAAGCTGTCTGTTTGTAGTCTAACTGTTTCTTAGTTTGCCACAAATCTTGAAATTTGGACATATTCTTGTAAACTTAACTGCTGACTAAACTAACCATGCTCTCCGCTGGAGCATTTATGGATGTATTATAAGACCAAAACAAACCAACGTGGCTACGTGATGTCATCATTACTATCATGATTCAATTAAATTTTATTTATAGTATCAAATCACAACAAGAGTTATCTCGAGACACTTTACAGATAGAGTAGGTCTAGACCACACTCTGTAATTTACAAAGCCCCAACTATTACAGTGATTGCCTCAAGAGCAAGCATTAGCAGTAGCTATTGCGACAGTGGCAAGGAAAAACTCCCTTTTAGGAAGAAACCTTGGACAGACCCAGACTCTTGGTAGGCGGTGTCTGACGGCACCGGTTGGGGGTGTGATGAACAGTGGCAATAATAGTCATAATAAAGATAGTGTAACAGTGACCACAATGGTAGTTGTAGTAGTTCATGTCATAGTAGGGCACAGCAGGGTGTTATGGGGTGTAGTGTGGCACAGCAGAGCATGGGTGGACGTGGCAGGACACAGGAGGATGCAGCCAGACACTGCAGGGAATCGCAGAGCGTAGCGTGGTGTAATAGGTCCACAGCGACAGCTGCACACAAGACCCAGGTGGGCAGGATCGGGCTTGAACTCTCCCCTGCCGGAACGGGTTGTACTCGCCTGCCTCCCTCTACTCTCACTATATTATTGTTTATATGATAGATAAATCTGATGACAATGAAGAGAAGCAGGTGGGCCGGGTTAGGTGGACGCTGCAACTCCTCATTCCCTAACTTGACGACTATGATGAGAAGCAGGTGGGCCGGGTTAGGCGGACGCTGCAATTCCTCACTCCCTAACGTGACGACTATGAGAAGCAGGTGGGCCGGGTTAGGCGGACGCTGCAACTCCTCACTCCCTAACTATAAGCTTTATCAAAGAGGATGGTTTTCAGTTTATTCTTAAATGTGGTGACGGCGTCTGCCCCCCGAACCCAAATTGGGAGCTGGTTCCACAGGAGAGGAGCCTGGTAGCTGAAGGCTTTGGCTCCCATTCTACTTTTAGAGACTCTAGGAACCACAAGTAGCTCTGAGTTCTGGGAGCGCAGTGCTCTAGTGGGACAATAAGGTACTAAGAGCTCCTCAAGATATGATGGTGCTTGACCATTTAGAGCTTTGTAGGTCAGGAGAAGGACTTTCAATTCAATCCTGAATTTTACAGGAAGCCAATGCAAATAAGCTAATACAGGAGAAATATGATCTCTTTTCTTAGTTCTTGTCAGAACACGTGCTGCAGCATTCTGGATCAGCTGGAGAGTCTTAAGGGACTTATTTGAGCAACCTGATAGTAAAGAATTACAGTAGTCCAGCCTGGAAGTAACAAATGCATGGACTAATTTTTCAGCATCGTTTTGAGATAGGATGTTCCTGATTTTGGCAATGTTACGAAGATGGAAAAAGGCTGTTCTTGAGGTTTGTTTTAAGTGGGCGTTAAAGGATAAATCCTGATCAAAAATAACTCCTAGATTTCTGGCAGTAGTGCTGGAGGCCAGGGCAATACCATTTAGGGTTGCTATATCTTTAGATAACGAAGTTTGGAGGTGCTTGAGTCCCAGCACAATAACCTCAGTTTTGTTTGAGTTTAACGTCAGAAAATTGTGGGTCATCCAGGATTTTATATCTTTAATGCACGTTTGAAGTTTAGCTAACTGACCGCTTTTGTCTGGCTTAATTGACAGGTATAATTGGGTGTCGTCTGCGTAACAGTGAAAGTTAATTGAGTGTTTCCTAATAAAATTGCCTAGAGGAAGCATATATAAGGAGAATAGAACTGGTCCAAGCACTGAGCCTTGAGGAACGCCATGGCTAACTTTGGCGTATTTGGAGGGTTTATCGTTAATATTAACAAATTGGGATTGCTCAGAGAAGTACGACTTAAACCAGCTTAGTGTGATTCCTTTAATACCAACTAAATGTTCCAGTCTCTGTAACAGGATGGTATGGTCAATAGTGTCGAATGCAGCACTAAGATCCAATAAGACAAGTATGGAAACAAGTCCTTTGTCAGCAGCAGTTAGAAGATCGTTAGTGATTTTCACCAGTGCCGTCTCTGTGCTATGATGCATTCTAAATCCTGACTGAAAGTCTTCAAATAGACTATTTCTAAGTAGAAGGTCACATAACTGATTAGCGACTACTTTCTCAAGGATCTTGGAGAGAAAGGGAAGGTTAGATATAGGTCTATAGTTGGCTAAGACCTCGGGATCGAAGGTGGGTTTTTTCAGAATAGGTTTTATCACAGCTACTTTAAATGACTGCGGTACATAACCTGTTAATATAGACATATTGATCGTGTCTAATAATGTGGTGTTTACCACGGGTAGTACTTCTTTAAGTAGCCTCGTTGGAATGGGGTCTAGGAGACTGAAGAGACCTTTAACATTAATTGTTGAAGGTCTATAGGAAAAAAGCAGTCCAAGTATGTATCGGGTCCTGTCGTTCTCTCCAGCCCCCCTGCGCCCAATAGTGAGCCGTTAGAAGCTGTGGGCAAAAGGTGATGAATTTTATCTCTAATTGTTATAATTTTATCATTAAAGAAGGTCATGAAGTCATCACTGCTCAGAGCTATGGGAATAGATGGCTCAATAGAGCTGTGACTATCGGTCAGCCTGGCTACAGTGCTGAAAAGAAACCTTATTGTCTTCTATTAGTGTTGAGTAATAGTCTGATCTGGCATTTCTGAGGGCCCTCCTATAATTTTTCAGACTATCTTGCCAATCTACACGAGATTCTTCCAATTTGGTGAAGCGCCATTTACTTTCAAGTTTTCGTGAGATTTGTTTTAATTTGCGAGTTTGGGAGTTATACCAAGGTGCTAGTTTCCGTTGCATCGCCATCTTCTTTTTGATAGGAGCAACCAAGTCTAAAAGTAGTCCGTAGGCAGGCCGTAGCAGCGTCTACAAAGTTATCAATTTGGGAGGGACTAAAGTTAACATAAGGGTCCTCTGTTATATTAAGGCATGACATTGAGTTAAGTGCTGTCGGAATGTCTTCCTTAAATTTTGCTATAGCACTGTCAGATAGGCATCTAGTGTAGAAACTTTTATTTAATTTCGTATAGTCTGGTAGTAGGAATTCGAAAGTTATTAAAAAATGGTCTGATAATAAAGGATTCTGCGGAAATATTAAATCGTCAATTTTGATGCCATATTCTCTATGCAAATGAAAATATGCCTCATTGTGTGTGAACAGAGGTGAATAAATATATTTGTTTGTGTTGCAGCGAAGTGTCAGTTCAGACTGAATGCAGAATATCTTTCATAGTAGCTGCAGTGATCTTTCTTTTGCTGTAGCAACAACATGACGTGAAAGCATTAACATTTTTGCCAGAGGTGAAGGATTCTGGATGGATATTTCTGTTCTGTGTGTTTTTCCTGCACATACTTGTCTACTTACACCAAGCCGCTAACCTGACTCCGCCAGATGGATTGCTTCGCATTTGCTCGGCATACCCATCTGGGAACTTTCCGTTGGAGAACTTTTGGGAAGGGGCGAAAATACTAGTTAGCTGATTGGATGAACCATCTGTCTATCACCACCTATGTTGGTGATAGATCGGCCAAATCAACCAATCAGATCAACGATATATCAAACTCTTGCCACAACCATTCAGGAGAAGAGCAAAAACATATTTTCCTCCGAGAAAAGCCTCCAGTGCCGTTTTTTGCTCTTCTTTCAATGAAGGAATACTTTCTAATTTGGATAAAACTTGCGCGATAGCTACACTCATCTCATCCGTGGAAGCCGCCAAGTTGTTTAGACTGAACAGTCGCATCTCGTTGCGTCACACCTAAACCCGCCTCAAAACCAACGCTGATTGGTCGGTCGTTTGGCGAACGGCTCCAAATTTTCTCTGTCTCAAGATGCCAGACTGATCTGCGAGTGGAAAACTGGAGCTCGCGAGATCAGGACGGTCTCACGAGGCTACCAACCCGCTCCTACAAGTTTTGCTTTAATGATACCTCCCTCGCTGCAACTAACAATCACTAAGCTTTTGAGATGACGTCACCAATATGCGCACCCATCATGTGCACCTAAGCGCTCTCAAAACCCAAGGGCACCCTGAACACACAATCATTGAAATCTGGAGCGTCATTTCATCTCAACCTCTCATCTCGCCTTTTTGTTGGTGCTCAGCTTCATGATCAATACAGACAGAGGAGATACCATAAAAAAACTTTACTAATTCCCCCGACACCATCACACCTTTTTCTAGAAACACACACCCAGCAAATTGCTTGCTTCTGTTTTGTCATTGTACTCTCAGTCTTAACTAATTGCCATGGGTAATAGCTGCCAAAAGCCAGGACAGAACAATAGTCTTTTAAACTATATTATTATAACTAATTGACTGGCACCGGCTACATTTCCTGATGATCTATTTTACAAGAATGCCTTATTCAAACTGACAAACAACATGAGATCAAAGCATCAACATGTTTGCCAGACGTGAAGGATTCTGGATAAATATTTCTGCTGTGTGTGCGCGTTTGTGTTTTTCCTGCACACACGTACCTCGTACAAACCCACTTCAAAAAAATCCAAACTATTTCTTTAAGAAGCTGTAGAAAAAATAAAGGCCTACATTTAATGTTCATAGTTTAGACTTTTCAGCAACTTAGATGAATGGCAACAGGAAAAGAATTCATTTCTGTAATCTGTTGCTGGGTGAAGGAGAAAGTAAAAGGTTTTTGACTTCTCCAGGGCTCAGAGAGAAGACTTGATTGAGTCATTTTAAAAATGCCAAGCTCCATCTTTATTTTCCTACCTGTTTAAATGAATCAAATCTGCGATACAAATGAATAGGAAACATATATAATATAAAATCACCCGAGGGAAGCCAGACACCACTGCAGCAGCTGCTGGTATTTGGGATTCAATGTGTAAACCCTGTTGAGTAAATGGGTTGAGCAATGGGACCCGGGGCTGATGATCCATTTCACTGCAATATTAGGCTGAATTGACTGAGCTCAGGCTTCCAACTCTCTCCATTACCCATACATCACACATGTGAACCCTAACAAGCAGCTGGCTGGACGACTCCATGCCAATTTGCACCAGATTGTTTGATTCTTGTATTGTTGATGGAATCACATCATGCTGTAGAAGCGGTTTCATTCCCTCTCAAACTGAGGGGGGCATTTGATAAAGAACACCTCTCAGATATAAACAGGTTTATTTTCCATCCATGCTATTTGTCTGTAATGAGTCCTAATGTGTACTGTATAATCTTTAGTTATCCAGCCTCTGGCCTCCTCATTTTAATTTTTACAAAGAAAAATGGACTTCAAAATGCGTCCAATGCCTAGGTAATAAATGTAACAATTGGGGCCTTAACTGATATGTATTGTGGACAAGTTTGTATACTGTGTGATTCCATGTGTCATAGGTCTGTATAGTATTATTTGCTCAACGGCGCCCTCTCTCAGTAGGTAAATGCCACTGCTCATTGCAATGAGGGAGACATGTCAGACATGTTGACAAATGCAGTGCATTGACATCAGTAAAAAGTCTCCATGAACAATGAAGCACAAACTATGAGTCCATTATTAATAAATGTCACTTGTTTCAGGGTGGACAGTGATTCGCCATCCTCATTGTTGCAAAAAAAAAATAACTTCACACAAATGCATTATCATACCAATAATCTCCAGCATGTAACTGACTAAAATCACAAATTGCAGGTTGGTAGGTGTATTCTTTTACTTGGGTCGAAGCCATCCTACAAGTAGCTGCTTCCTCTTGCCTCATGTCTTAATGCTAAGCTAGGCGTATACATTATTTTAAATTAAAAAGATAATAAAATATATATTATAATGTCCAACTATCTTAAACTATTCTTTTTTTAACCTTCAGGATGCCTGTAGTCCCAGGATGCACCTAGGTTTTGCTGTTAAAATGTTACCTTGGGGAAAACAGGTCTGTCGTCATGAGACTATAATCTGTTTAGTATCACTCGCAGCCTGCTCTCATAAATGTTGTATACACTTTTAATAATAGATGGCTGAAAAGATTCCTGTAGCATTGATTTATCAGGGCATATTTCATCACCAAAGAATCCATACAAATGAGGAGTTGAGCTGGCAGAGCTTAGTTTAACATACACAGAGTTTCCAGTCTTGACATTTAGTAAGAAGATGGGTGTAAAAGTGTCTTACCTGGTAGGCTAGCAGCACTTTATTCAGAACAGCAAACCATGGTGGCTTTCATGAACCCATGAATGTAGGCCTACATGCGAGGAGAAAAAGCTCTGCTCAGGCTGAGAGAAAGCGGCAGTGAGGTGCAGCTACTCGGCTGGACACGAGGTGGCGGTGTTGAACCCCCCAATAGTGGTGGCCTATGGGAAGGATTCTCCAAACTGTAGTGTCTGGGACGCAGAGATGCTTAAGAGGTGGGTTGCCCTGCAAAAAAAGAAATCAGGTTAATAGAACAGAAGCTCTTAAGGTGTTTGAGTGAGAAAAGTTCCAGTCAAAATAGTTTTTTCAACCTACAATTCAATAAAAATATGAGTCTACTTTGCTGCCAACACCCTTGAACAGACTTGAGGTCCACTTTGAAAACAGCTGCAGCAAAGGAACCACAAGGATAATTTAGGGACCCCAAACACAGGTGAACCACTTTGGACTACAGCAAAGAGCCTTTGATAAGAATTGGTACGGTACCTTTCCGTAGCTCAAATGTTCAGGGTTTAAACATTATGCATTCTGCTTTCCCTGTCTACTGGTCAGGAAGCAGCAATGAAGCATTAATTAGTTGTAGCTTCTCAGATAAGAAAAGAGCTGTAGAGTTAGGTTTTTTATCCAGCCAAAAGAAATGAACAAAAATGGAGGTCATTTTACTAAAACGTACATCCCTTGTGTCCTTGTTAGCAGGACAGTAAAACAGAAAAATCAACCTAATTCTCAATTTTATCTAACTCACACAACAGCCTGTCCTCCTCTGGAGTGGCATTGAACCTGCTGGTGTCTGGGGTTAATGGTAATGTTCCTGAGGGAGATACTGTTGAGCAATGGTAAACTGCCAGTTTGGTGAAATTAGGAAATGTGGTATACTTTTGTTGCATTGTAGCAATAGCTTAATTCATAGGAGCACTCCATTTCATGAACAGAAGTCAAGTGTCAAGGCAACTTCTGAAAGAAATTCCCTATATCAGAAATAATTTGGACCCATTTCGTATCATTCCTCACAAAATGAAAAAGCTGCTCGCTGCTCAAAAGAGGTCAATTTAATAAAAAAATGATTGGAATGTGTCGATTGAAACAATTGAAATGTTTGATCTGGTAGCAGATAAAGCAAACAAGGGTGCCAGTTTGTTGATCAAGGAACGTTTCCTTGCACTTATTTAGCGGATTGGAGGGATCAGACACAAAGAACCTTAAAATTATTACTTCTTAAGGTGCATCCGTCAAGTTTAAATTAGGCCAGGAACAATTTCCCAAAAATAACAATACGAGCCATTATGACAAATTTTCACAGAGCTTACAAAGTGGAAGTGAAGCAGGCTGAGAGAGAGACTGGCTGATTCTGACGGAGAGTCAGTGAGAGGAGGGTGCGTTTCTGATTTGTCGTGACATTTCCCCACCAAGTTGTTTTGAAGTTATGTCCGCATCTTGAATGTCTGCGAATGAACTGTCAACTGAGTGTCGACCCTGTTTTTCAACGCAACGAGGAGTGAGCTGGTCCAACGAGCGGAGGAAGCGCGGCACCCGGAGTCAAGGACAAAGGTTGGCCTCTCATCCTTAACTCCAGCCTGGAGGATTAGTGTGTCGCTCCTGTGATTTTGAATGCAAATTAAAAGGCAAACCCTGTTACGTTTCCTAGACACGTAGCCATAATATCAAGTTTTCCCCAGGGCTGTGGTTATGCCATGACAATATAGTGAATGTAGCAATATGACCTCTGTCCTCGTGTCTAAAGCAGACATTCCCTTGCTCGTGCCACTACTAGCTGGTCTGCTCCCCAGGCATCTGTCTCCAAGGTTTTTACCGCTATCTGCATCAGTTGACCCGTACACCAATCAGAATGATTGCACACACTAGACACCCTCCACTTCGGAGGGCACAGATTGATTTCCAATATGTCTACATTACCAGTCAGACCACTGACTCCAATTAAACCCAGGGTGATAATTGTTAAGCTCATTAGGCCTGAACTCCACCACCCCTTCTCATCTGTGCCATTCATTCATGCTCATTACAGAATGTTGTCTGTCTGCTACTTCACGTGCTTATTGTATGTGGACCATCCGCTATTGCAGATTATTTAATTATTATTATTTTTATTATTGTTAGTAGTAGTACCACACTCTCTCTCCATCACTTTATGGATTTTATCACTTTATCTGTGCAATTGGCATGCTTAACAATATAAAGATGGTTTGATGGTTTTACTCTCTTTTTATCCACACCTCGATAAATCTTTCCATTTTCCACAATGCTCTTCCTATCTTCAGAATTTAAAAATATATCTTCTCTACACATGCACAGCACAAATGGGCAGAACTGCCATCGGGCTGACAGGGGTCATATTTACACATTTAACATGTTAAAAACAACAATATAAAATGATGACCTTATCCGTCATAGCTGAGCCGTTTGCACCATCTGCAAACCATAAAGCATCACAGACAGGTACTGAAGGTCAGGGTAATGGACTGAAACAAACCCACTATACATAAAACAAATAGAACCAGGAAAGAAATCGGGAACAAAGCGCTCCCATATTGTTAGGGTGTCATATACATCCATTTGATACACCGCCAGTGAAGAAGAGGGAATCAAGTTTATGGTCTTTAGGTGTTAAATGATGAATTGATTTGTGGCTAAATGTGTTCCTTGTGTTGCTGAGCTCGCATGCAAATATCAGTAAACTGTTATTATGCAATATTAATGAAGAAATTATGTTTGATCTTGTCGCTTTGCAGAACACATTTGCCACAATACACAAGCAACAAGGTGACAAGACAAATGCAGACACAAATAAGGCTGAAATAAAAAAAAACTATCCATCCATCCCATCCATTATCCTATTCAGGGTCGCAGGGGGTGGGAGCCAATCCCAGCTGACATTGGGCGAAGAAGGAGTACACGCTGGACAGGTCCCCAGACTATGACAGGGCTGACACATAAAGACAGACAACCATTCACGCTCACATTCACACTTAATTTAGAGTCAACTATTAACTAGGTGCCTTTGGACTGTGGGAGAATTCGAGAAAAGCCACACTGACACAGGGAGAACATGCAAACTCCACACATATTGACCCAAGCCGGCCAGTGGGTTCAAATCCAGGAACCGTCTTGCTGTGAGGCGACAGCGCCAACCACTGCACCACCGGGGCGAAATCAAAGAAAAAATTATATGAATAATAAATGTCTTTAGTCAACTTTTTAAAGGCTTCAGCTCATAATAGAAGAAATAGAATAGAACAAAAGACGAAAACTTCCTGTGTATGTACTGTGTCAATACTAGCTTTAAGTATCGGCTATATCCTTTTTCAACTAAAAAGATTCAAGATATATCCAATGCTGAGAAGAGTTATTATAAGAGTTTTTCATATTCCATTCTGCTTTTCTATAACATGTTTCCAAATTCTTGTCAGTTTGATCTATTTGATATGTACTGCCAAAAGAAATCCTGCAAAGTGTAATGGCACTTCACATATGTAACATAATGGTGTTACTGCTACATAATATACTGAAATGGCAAAAACTCAGTCATGAGTCTGACTCATAATTTTGCACAATTCTTCCTTGTAAAAAGTCGGTACATTCCTGCCCGGTATTCGTGGGCAGGATTCAGGTTTTCTCCAGAAATCATGGCTACTATCATCAGCTTATATATCCATATACAGATCCTAAACATTTTCTCATTAAAATGAACATTTTAGAGCACTGTACAGTTTCCCAGCACACAGGTTTTCAGTGGGTCTAACATTTAAATGCCAATGTTTTATCTAACCATGCATTGGATTTTGGCAGGGATGTGAGAGTTGATACAGCCCATTAATCTGATGGCAGAAAACAAAAACGTACTGTATCAGTTGCTGCTATACATAATATAATGATCACATCTTTCCCTGTGAATTACCACATCAATCTTCAAACCACTACAAATTATTCCAATAAAATAATGATGGAGGAAGAAGTGCTTTGTGTTTGAACTGTTCTCAACCAAGAGTTGATGCAAAGATTGTAAAAGTGAAGCCAAAACATCTGGATCGTCCCCTGGTAGCTGGCTGCAGTATAGGTCATAAACTCCGCCCCCTCCATGTTAGCGGATGGGACATGGGCCAAACTAAAAAAATCAAAGTACACCTCAAAATGTTTTTCCCAAAGATGCTTTCTGTCATTTTAGGTAGTTCTTATCACGCTGATGTTTGTTTAAGTGTTCATTTTTAATAAGTTGATAAGTTTGGTTTTAATTAGTTATTTGATGCTATAAAAACGAGGCAAAAAGTCACGATGGACAGCTATGACTGACTCGCGATTGGTCGAGACAACACATGCGCAGCATTCAGCAAACGCACTGCAAATACACACAACCAAATACATAAACATGCTGCAAATACACACAACCAAATACATAAACGCGCTGCAAATACACACAACCAAATACACAAACGCGCTGCAAATAAAAAACGATGCAAAAAGAAAAGCACGCAAACCCCGAAAAATGAAGCAATGCAAAAATAAAAACGTAATTAATTTGACAACACATGCGCAGCATTCAGCAAACGCGCTGCAAATACAACACAACCAAATACACAAACGCACTGCAAATACCACAACCAAATAGATAAACGCGCTGCAAATATGAAACGATGCAACAACAAAAAAAAGCACACAAACCCAGAAAACAAATGCAACAAAAAAACGCAGCATCCAGATTACGCAACGGAAGTTCTCCAGACCTCTAGAGGGAGCAGCTAGTGGAACAGCTGGATTTTCGACCCCACGGGGAGAGAGCGCTCTGCCTTTTTATTAGAGTCGGGTATGGCTGCAGCCTGGAGAACTCCATAGACTGTATATTAAATACGAATTATTATTATTATTATTATTATTATTATTATTATTATTATAATAATAATATACAGTCTATGCTCCCGTCTCATGCCCTCCCAGCTGGTGCAGTCCCCGAGCTTTGGCTTTTCAAAATAAAAGCTCGCGTCTGGTCCCTATGTCTTTGTACTTTGGTGTTTTGGATGTTTGTGAACTCAACAGTACGGCAGTCATGCTAATGAATACAGTAACTTTTTCAAAGTGGTGCACAGAGGGGAGGGGATGTGTGTGTGTGTTTTGTGCGTTGTAAACCAACCAATCAGCACGCAGCTCATCTAAATATTCATGAGCATACCATATAAGGGAGAAAACCTTGTTTCTTTCTAGGCTATTTCACAGGATTGCATTAGGGAGCATAGAACAGCACCCGGGCCATTTTCAGCCCAACCAATGTTACATGCCCTATTAGGAGACCTTAAGGAACAGTGTGAAATACCCTATATAATCATTCTATCACCCCTTTAAATAATATACGTTTTTGACAGCCCAGCCCAAGACTGATGGTCGAAGGTTGCAGGCACCTCCAGCACCGACAAGCCCCACAGGATGCCACTGTCCTGGGGGACATAAGCTGATGGAGGTGCCTACGTGACTTGTGGCTCCACAGAGCCTCGGAGACAGCATGTGACTGTATACATATTAGAGGCTGTTCATTCATGAGCTGTGAGACTGATGACTCTACCCGCCCTCTGATGTCATAGGCCATCTATCACAGGGGCAGAGGTCTAACTGTGCTAAGTATGCCATTACACTATGTGGTCCTGATTGTTACGGCTTCTCTACCAACTTGCTACCTCTTTAAGAAAAGGGAGAGTTCACCCCAAAATCATAAATACATATTTTTACTCTTTACTGTTGTGCTATTTATCAACCTAGATAGAGTTTTGGTGTGAGTTGCCCAGTGTTGGAGTTATCGGCCATTTAGATGGCCTCAGATAGAATTTTTTTTTCCTCCCTTTTCTTGTAGGAATTATTTACTTTCTACTGAACTACACCCACCAACTGTATCACCATACAAAAGGAAATGTACTCCAGGACTTGTGGCAGAGCGAGCACAAACCTCTCATCCTTATGAAATGTTATTATACACATGAACACATATCAATATAAAACATATCCTCATACAACAGTTTGTATATCTTACATACAAGTTATGCACACTTTTTTGTGCGTTATCCTACGAACGTCCAGTAAACCGAGCGATCAGTGTGCCTGCGCAAGCCCCTGCAGTGCAGAACCTGTTTAGGCAACAGAACTACTTGGTTAGGTTTAGGAAAATATTGTGGTTTGGGTTGAAATAAGTATGTAACAAAAGTAAGTAAATCTGCGTTGACTTTTGCTTTCACACAGCGGTCTCCTGGGTCAAAGTCCTGTGTTTGTTTGACCCATCCCTCTGGACTTTACACTGATCACACTTTTTAAGTTGATTGATCATTGTTAGAAACAGAGTTTTGAGAAACTGAGGAGTTTACCTTTATAGCAGCACAGTTCACATCTGCCTCCATTTAAATATACAAAAGAACCGTGAATTTTCTCTCAACATTTAAATGCAGAAGACAAACTTGAATAATCCCTGTTAGGCTCCTAAATCTACTTTACCTGATAGTAACTATTATCAGTTAATAGACTGTTCCCAAACTGCTTCTTCAAGCCTTTAGCTTATCTCCTCTGCTCTCTGAGATAAATCACAGAGTTACTCTGAGTTTGGCTTTGGAGCTCTTGTGGAATACAGACAGATCGCGTGGAAACACAGTCCTAATGTAAATGGAGTCTTTGAAATGTTAGGGTACTGCAGGACGGAAAGGGAGAGAGTGTGTGTGTGTATGTATGTATGTATGTATGTATGTATGTATGTATGTATGTATGTATATATATCTATCTATATCCCCACCTACACTGACCACCTGTCCAAGACCTTTTGCAGTAGTGTAATGTCAGTTCTGCTAGTGCCTGTTACAGAGTCTACACACACAACCACAAGAGTTTGTGTGTGGCAGAAGTAGTTGTGTAAAGAAAGCAAGCTTGAGAGAAAAGCTTGTCGTTGGCCTGGTTGGCTCAGTGGGTAGAGCAGGCACACATATACTGAGAGGTTTATGCCTCGACGCAAAGGTCCAGGGTTCAAATCCGACCTGTGACGATTTCCTGCATGTCTTCCCCCCCCTCTCCCCCCTTTCTCACCTAGCTCTCCTGTCAAAAATTAAAGGCGGAAAAGCCCAAAAAAAATAATCTTGAAAAAAAGAAAAGCTTGTCGGATTGTCAGTTTTGGAAAGTCATATTCAATTGCCAGACAGCCTCCAAACAGCTTTGGAATTCGGGGTTTCCAAAGCCGTTTGACCATCAGACAAAAATAACTTTTAGATGTACACACTTCATCCATCCACCCCGACCTCCTACCTACAAAGAAACTTACTCTTTATACTACGTATCTTACAGCGCTACAGTCGAGCAGTTGCTTTGAGTGTCCAATACTGCAGTGGATGGGTTTACATTGGAGTTAGTTGAAAGCTCTGTGCATACAGACGCCAAAGGGTGCCACTGATCAAGCTGCCATATTTGATAAGTCGGGAGTGAGAACGGGTTGTGACTTTTTTTCCACAAGGTCTGATACACTTAAGTCTGTGTGAATGCACTCAAAGATAATCCGTAGGTTTATAAAGTACTGTGTCCTGCATGTCCTCTCTCCCATTTTCTTTCTTAGTTGCCCACCTCTCCATCAACTGATTTCATTTTTTAAGTTATTTTTTTATTTCTTTCTCTCTATACAACCACCACCTCCCAACCAACAAACACACAGCTGCCCGTTCTCCATTAAACTTCAGTGCAGTGAAGTGAAGCCATTTACTTGATGCATTTTCTCCACCCTACATCAACATGTCCCTGTTTATGGCACCCATAAACATAATTACATTACAGTTCATTTCAATGATACACATATTTCAAACTAAAACTGCAAAATGTAACAAAGATGTATTCCTCTCAAAGACGCAAGCACGCAGAACTTTAGGTTTGACAAAACTAATCTGCGTTACAAATTAATAGGAAACGTATATAATATAAAACCACCTGAGCAAAACAAGACACCACTGCAGCAGCTGCTGGTATTTGGGATTCAAGGTGTAAACCCTGTTGAGTAAATGGGTTGAGGAATGGGACCCGGGGCTGATGATCCATTTCACTGCAATATTAGGCTGAATTGACTGAGCTCAGGCTTCCAACTCTCTCCATTACCCATACATCACACATGTGAACCCTAACAAGCAGCTGGCTGGACGACTCCATGCCAATTTGCACCAGATTGTTTTCTTGCAATATTGTTTGCATGCCGCTTGCCAGGTAATATCAAATCACATCACGCTGTAGAAGAGACTATGAAGCGGTTTCATTCCCTCTCAAACCGAGGGGGGGCATTTGATAAAGAACACCGCTCAGATATAAACAGGTTTATTTCCCATCCATTCTTTTCATCTGTAATGATTCATATTGTATAATGTATAATCTTATACAAAGAAAAATGGATTTTAAAATGCATCTACTGCCAAGCTGGTAATAACTGTAACCTGTGTGCCCCTCTAGCCTACTGTTTGTATTGTGTGTATGTTTATGTAATTCCCAAGATTTTGGAATCCAACACCCCTGAATATGAATGCTAACGTTTTTATGCATCCACAGGCTATGGGCCAGGACTGTGCCTAAATAAATTAGGATGGACAGTCACATACATCTCTAAATATATAGCTAAGCTGAGGTGATTTGAAGAAAACTAACTATTAAGAGTAATATCCGCATCCCCATGTTTAATCTACTGTTACGGATCCGGCCTGTCGGATCATGGAAATTTACATTCTGATTAATAGCGGGTGGGTGAAATTATACACAATTATCGAGGGAAATATAATTAACCTTCTCTAAAATGTGAACATAGAGCTGCTGACGGACAGACAGGTTCATTTGTAAGTGCGTCTGGAGAGACGTTCGAGACACAGCTGCTTAACTTCATTAGGATTATTTCAGAAGCTAAAGGTCTAGTCCTCTTTCTTCTGTCAAGTTTAACTACAGGAGTAAAAACTACAACTAGATAAGGCAGTTTATCCCTGCAAAGTCCATTTGGAAGCAATTTTACATGGCCATAATGAAATGATCCACACTTACTTAATTGACTTTAGTATTGAATGTGTACGAGCACTTTCCATTTCACCTAACCAATTCTCCGACAGACCCCATTACAGCAAACCCCATGGTTGGTAATAGAAACCTATATTGTATTGACATTGCCCTTGGGAGGTTTCAGTTCATTGTATTACATTTCAGTTAAAACTATGTCATGAATAGATTTACTTTAAAGTGCTCATATTATGCTTTTTGGCTTTATCCCTTTCCTTCATTGTGTTATATATCTTTTTGTGCACGTTATAGGTTTACAAAAGTGAAAAAGCCCAAAGTCCACCCCAAAGGGACTTACCATCTCCACCAGAAAACACTGTTCACAAACTGCTCCAAACAGCTCTGTTGTAGTCCAGCCTTTACTTCAGAGACAAACGTGGTCACTTTGGAACACACGTTATAATGCTCGCCTAGCTGCTAGCATGACACGCCCTCATACTCTGCAACTGTCTAGCTAGCAGTACTTACTGCACATGCGCGACTCCCAACAAAGATGGAACAGAAGAGAGATGTCTCACTCTGTAGCTAAAACAGAGAGCTCAACACACAGGGTGAAAAGAGGAGCTGCAGCAATGTGCAGTACAACAAAAATATGGTGTTTTCTGAAAATTAAACCACATAAACCTATTCTGGTACAACCTCTAAATACAATTATGAACCTGAAAATGAGCATAATATGAGCACTTTAATATTTCACTCAGATTTATGATACAATCCCATAGATAATGTTTCTGCAGATGCACTCTGTGCTTTGTTAATACATTGCAGCTGCCACTGCTAATGTTAACTACCTAGTTTTGTTTTTCTTCCATCAACGCCTGTGTGAAATGGAAATAAACAAACGTCCCATTGATCAATACTTCAGAGACCCCATGACTGAATGAGTTCCACCGAGACAGCAGAAGGGAGGAGAAGAAACGGGGAGGAAAGAGCTGCTCTCCTCATTCATATGAGGACGGTGAAATAACATTTCAAGGTGATATTCACCACATATCCATCTTTGAGTAATCTAAATAAGAAGACATCAAAACACCATCAGACTTCTAAGTGCTATTGATCTTATGTCTGCTTTATGAGAGAATGCTTTGGAGAGGAAGAAACAGCAAAGGGGTGGAGGGGACAGAAGAGGCGTGCTGTTAAGTGTGCTATTAATCAAGAGGAGACTTAGGAGGAGGGTAATCAAAGATTCACTCACTTTGATTCCGCCAGATGTCCCTCATCTCACCGGATGTCCCTCATTCCGCCGGATGTTCGTTACCTTCTGCTTTCTTTGTGTTGGCGTTCTAAACTCTGGTGGATTTCTGAGGACTATGGTTAACTGCTCCTCAGATCTCTGCAGGGTAAATCCAGACAGCTAGCTAGACTATCTGTCCAATCTGAGTTTCCTGTTGCACGACTAAAACAACATGTTCCACCAAAACAAGTTCCTTCCAGAGGCTATTTTGCAGAAGCGCTGTTGCAATTACAATTGGTTTAAAGAAAAGCCAATAAACCAGAGCACGTTTTTCTCCCATCCCAGAATGCTGTGTGGACTAGACAGACCCTCCTCAGCAGCGCTGTGAAGGAAGGTCTGTCAAAGCGAGACTAGGGCGATGCAGACGGGGCGATGCAGACGGCGCATCGACGCCGCAAGCCGCCTGGTCGTTCATACTGATTGTGGTCAAAGCAATCAGAGCAGCGGTCAGGGCGGCTCCAAGAACGGACTTTCTTCTGTAGCCAATTATTGCAACGCAGTGCCCGCGTTGTTAGGAAATCTTGGAGGTGCACAGCTCGGCGCTCAGACCCAGTGGACCCCTACAGTGCACCATCACCCAGGCCGCAGTTGCGTGATATCGCCGTCCACACCGCGCCGACCGTGTTGACTGCAAACAGCATAAGACGGTTTAGTCTCCTGTGAAAGCAACCTTCAACTGCCTGAAGTAGGGGTGGGAAAAACATTATTTTGACGATTTTTTCAAATCTATTATTTTCCCCAGAATCTACTTTTTTTTCTTTCAAATTATTCACCTATTTTCTGTTTATATGGTACCGCCGCCGATGACTACGTCATGTTTCCAGCAAAACAGAGCAAAAGCAGAAAATCCATGTTATGTACTTCTTTACAAATGAAATAAATGTCAGACTGACTGACATGTGATGTGCATTCTTAGAAAACAATTAGTTTTTAGAAATGTCTCATGATATATTGTCTCTAGAAAGGTATTATTCAACTTTTGATTTTGTTAAAAGGAAAGAAAATCGCAATACTATCGAATTACAATTAATGAAAATCGCAATACAAATCAAATCGGCATCCGTGTATCGTGAAAGAATCAAATCGGGACAAAAGTATATGGTCCCAGCCCTAGCCCGAAGTGTTCTTGAGCAACACACTGAATCCTTAGTAACCCTCAGGGTGCAGCACCATACCTGACTCTGACCTAGGTTCGGGCAACAACCAACTAAAAAAAGACGCACTGGAGCTACATTCATAAACTTACATTATGACCTTTGAACTTTAGACCAAATGCAGTTACTGCTGTCCACCTTTGTGTGGCGGTGTTGTGTTATGTTCATGCCTCGTTTCCCTGACAGGGATAATAAAAGTCAACTATGACCCATCACCTCAAAACAATTCATATAAATGTTTCTGAGAAATTAAGCCTAATGTTGCACTCTAGATGAATGCATAAAGCAAATGTAAATAAAGGAACGGATATACAAGGAGCATTTTACAGGGTTGGAAAAGATTCTCAAATCATTTAATATCAATACCACACTGGAAAACTCAACTATTAAAAGTAGATAACTACAGGTCTTAAAAATATTTGTTTCAAAATAGACTTACAAACTCTTGACAAAAATGTGTTTAGCATCCATGGTTATGCTGTAGCTAAGCTGCAAAAAACCCAGTGTGATTGCTGTTCATTTCTTAATGTGCAATTCAAGTTTTTGTGCTTTGAATTACTGTAGGACTGTAACTAACAATTGTTTTCATCATTGATTACATTGCAGATTATTTTCCTAATGATTTGCTTATTTTTTAACGACAAGTCGTACAATACTGTACGATATAACTGGGTCAATGGAAGTACATTTCCATGATAATTGCCTGACATTTAAACTTCATTTAATAGTGTATGAGGCATTTTATTTGCAGGGTGCAAATGTTCCACCAAAACAAGTTCCTTCCAGAGACCATTTCACAGAACCACCAATGCTGTGTGTGGTACTTAGCGCCACCCTAGACAATTGTGATTGGTTCAAAGAAATGCAACGATAAATCCATTATCTAAACTGTTAGCAATTATGTATCTGTCGATCAAGTAAAGGAATACTTCCAGTGTTTGTGCTAAGCTCAGTCCCTTTATGCGATCGCATAATTCAATGCATAATCAACCAAAGTCTGCATATTTATGCGGGGGCCGCATTTTTTCAAATACGCCGCACTTTGGCCGCATACATTGCCGATTTCTGCACAAAATATGCGGAGCTTGCATGATTTTATAATCCCCGCATTTTTGTTGCAAAAAAGTCAGATCTCAGCAGAAAGTTGAAAAATATGTATGTATGCAAGTATGAAAAAAGAGCAACCACTTTCCCCTGTTGCCATGGGAACGTTATGAAGTGACGTAATTACGCGACGTGAACATCGAAAAGCTGCAAACCCCGCAATGAAACCGCAGTTTTTGCAAGTTCCCGCAATTTTTGCAAGTTCCCGCAATTTTTGCAAGTTTCATCGCATAAAATTGCATAAATATCCCGCATATTCCATCGCATTTTTTAAGAAAACGTGCCGCATAATCATCATAATCTTTGCCAGCAGCAATCACCTGCTGAGCAGGTCATGGAACTACCTGACAGGAAACCGGTTCATTTTCTCTTGAAAAAACATAATACTGTAAATATTTCTGTCCTTGTTAAGGCTTGAGTGTCGTCGGCACCATTTTCAGATTGGTATCTTAGGACTCACAAAGCCTTCACCGGCCAATCAGAGTTGAGTATTGTGTTGTGACATCATTCAAATGCTATTAGACACCAGTGAAGAGTCACAATTTGCTGTTGGCAAACCGCTTCAGCCGACTCCCTGACAACATGATAAGAGCAAGTCACAGCCTGCCTGGCTGAGAGCACACCAGCTGAAATAATCAGTCTCAGTGCATGTTATATTTCAATCAACACATCATGACTTTGTCATTTCATGCTAGACTTTGTTAATTGTCCTTAGTTTGGCACTTCCATTTATTATTTATGGCATTTATTATTAAATGCTGTTTGTCTCATGGGGTCCAATCCCACTCCTTAAACTCAGACTGTGATTTGTTTCTTATTTTCTCATGTATTAGTGCGTTCCATTTACCTTGGAACTCGGAAGCCGGAGCAGGGAATGACGTCACACCAGAGTTGAATGTGTTGCATTTACAACTCAGATTTTACCTTGTGGGGTTAGCTCTAGCCAGGTTAGCCATTGTTAGCAATACCAGTTGATAACAGCGCATTATGCTGTTTTTTTGTGCATACAATCAGCGTAGCAACACGTCCACGGATAGAAGTTTGAAAGGACCATGTGTACGACACAGAAGTGCTAATAAACTGTATGTTACTACAGCTCTAACAACTGTTGATGCATGGGGGCAGCCATGTTGGATTGTGAACTCTGTAGAGTACAAATGGAACGCACTATCAATCTGAACCAATTGAGGGCTACCCATGCTTTTGTTAGCCTGCTCTGTTTAAATAAAGTAGGTCTAAAGCAAAGACGGTGGTCACTATCAAGATTTCATCCAACTTAAAGTGCCCTGTGTTCTCACTTTGTATTTTGCTGTATTGTTACACTATGATGCTATCCAGACTGCAATACCTCAAAACTACTGTTTAATTCAAACATTATGCGAAACACATTTTGGATATCGATATTTGTAGGATATGTAATGTTAATAAACTGATATGCTTGATTGTGTCTCTTTTCTCAGTTTTTATTTCCTATTCCTGTCACATCTGGATAAGAACATTACCTAAATGCCTGGAAAGGCACTTTTAGAGTTGCACTAATGCATCCTCCTTTTGTTAGAATGATTGTATTTGAAAGGCTGCTGGGCTTTTAGCCAATATGGCCGACATAAATTGACATTTGATGGGCCAGTGCTGCTTTGTTTATCACGAGTCACAGTGGAACAGTCCTCTGCTGCCGTATTACTCAAATAAATCTGATATTGCTACTGAAAAATACAACTTGTTTAGGATGTTTTTCTGCATCAATCTGATCAAATTAAAATGTAAGGATGTATTCACATCCATGGAAAGTGTTGTGAAGTTTTTCCATCCTTTATACTTAGAGTAACATTGCTCTTGTACTCAAGTAAAACTTTAATCAAGTTCAATATTTACCCATCTTGCAGATATTGGAAGGCATCATGCAAATTTCAATAGCAGCTTTAAGTTCTCCTTTACTATTACAATAATATCCACCCCAATTATTACACACTGAGGACAGATGTGCTGCTGCTACATCCTGGTCCTCAGCAGACATGCACACACTTGCTCTACTTTTATGAAGCACCTCATTAAAAGGTTTTGGCACCATCTGGTCGGGGGGGATAAACACACAAGGGCACCATAAGTTGGGGTTATAATGATGGAGGGGATGCTTACCTGCTGTAGCACAAAGGGACACCAGTGCGGCGGAAAATACAGTGAGGGACCGTCTACAAGTCACTACATTTACTTTGCATTTTATAGATTGCAAGATAATTTTGTTAGATCTCGTAATGTATGATGATGCCCCCCTGGCGCATTAATTACCTACCTAATTACTTGCACTTTGATTTTGTTTTGATGTGACCAATGTACTTTTTCTTGGAGTTGCAGGCCTTCCGCTTTCTGCCTGAGACCACCGTGTAAAATATCAAGAGTCAACCTGAACTGATTTATGGGACTTTTGAAAGATCAGATAAAGCAAACAAAATCGGTCAAATGAGTCATATCAACAAGAATATAGGATAGGAAAGTGCAAAGATGCACTGTGAACGAGGGCAGCCCACACCTGGGAAGCTAAATTCAGATTGTGTCCGAAGCATTTGCTAAATGCCAGTGTCAGATGGTGTAAAAGGTCTGCACTGAGCTCATGGTGAATCAGAACACTTCTCCAGGGGAGCAGTTTGACAAAAAGGTCAGTATGCAATACAGAACAGCCAAACAGAGGCAAGAAAAACTACATCATCTGTGTTGGAGTCATTCAAGTTCAGAGGGAAGTGAGAAGGGCAAGGGAAAGAAAGGCAGGTGGAGAGCAGCAAAGGCCGAATTTAGCAAGATGCAGCTTTGAGCATTCAAGGAAATGTCCTTTATTGACCTGATATATCATTCTGATGATGAATGCATTCCCAAACTTAACTTGTGTCCATTCTATAAACCCAATCACAATGTTTGTTTACGATAACTTCCAGGCAAAAAAACAAAAAAAACTCCTGCGTCCGGTACATACAATTTAAAAAAAAAGACGCTGAGCAAATGGGGCCGAGGAACAACTGGATATACTCTCATCTCATTCATCTAAAATGCATGTTTGATGCTTTCATGTCTTAAAACGTTCATTGACATTACTTTGGAGACCTAATTTGCCTGTTGGACCACAGATGGAGAAAAAAATGACGCCACCCGAAGTCTGACAGGCGGTGAGATGTCGCTGTTCGCAATATTAGATTTGGTGTATCAAAGACGCTAGCACAGCAACACCGTACAGAAAATAAGCAGCGCAGAAACCTCAGATGGGTCGAATTGCCGATTTCCCAGCTCTCATTCTTCCCATCTACTGAAATGAACTGCCATTTGTATACCCAGAAGTGATTTTTGTGTTAGCGCAGAGTCACGGTGATTTAGTCTGGCCTGTTGGCTGTTTTAATCAGTGATATTTAACATTTCCCAGAATGCCTTGCATCAGTAAACCCTAGGGAACATGCCTGAACTTGTTGCATTAGGCTGGGGGTAGACCACTCTAGATAACCATCAACAGTGCTGAGTTAGCACAAACATGTCAAGCAGGGGCAGCTAAAACTTTCAGGTATAAATCAAAATCTTGGCTGGACAATATTTTACATTTGCTTAGGCTTCATTTTCACTGTTCAGTGCCCATTAAAATAGTAGTAGTAGTAGTAGTAGTAGTAGTAGTAATAGTTTGGAGGGTCAATACTTGTACATGCTTTTTGTAAACCAGGTTAACTACAGTAGTGTCTAGAGCAGCACACAGAACATACAAAAAACCGAACACATTGTCAGACTGAGCTTTGAAGGAGCAAAGAGCTGTCGTAACAGAACAATAAGAGCATCAACCAGCTCAAAACAAAAGTTTAAATGCAATACTTTTTGAAATGTAAACCAGAAGGAGCATCCATGTCAAGTCCATACTCTGGACAACAAACAAATCTGTAACACTTCATTCAGTTACGAGTTATCTTTTGATTGTGGCTGGTAAACCTCTTGATGTGGTTAGTTTGGGACCCCAGCTTTTTATTACATACAAACTCAAACAAAGAATGCACTTTGAATGGGGAGCGTAATGACATAAGCCTTGTGGGCTTAAATGCAGAAAATCAATACTCACACAAAGATGATCAGCTATTAACATAGCCCTAATCAGTGTTTCACAAGTGTTGACAGCCAGAGCTGCCATCTGCAATTCAATATCCCCTTCCTTATATTATAACATCTATACAAAAAGCTCTGTAAACAGAATACCTGTACTGAATCACAACACAGAACATTATTATAACAGTAGGCTATAGTGGCTACTTCTTTCCAAATGAAGCTACTGTAACCAAGTTAGTGCTTCTGTTGGCTGTATTCTGGCACCAAAGGACCAAAAATTAACATTCACTGGTTGGTATAAAGCTGCCAGATGTGGAAAGGTTTTAGGGTGCTGACCTGGGCTGAGAATAAGCTGGTCACAAGTCTAGCCTTGGCATGAGTCTTGGAACCTGGCAAGTCGAATTTGGCTTCCGTTAAGTAAATTCTTAGTTACAACTTGGACTTCAGTAAGGAAATCGGATGACTTAAATTTCATAATCTGGTAGTGTCAACTTAAAAAAATAACACAAAAACGTGCCACTCCTGGCTTTAACACACAGCCCAAAGACACTTCCATTTGTTTGACGAATAGAAGCACTATCCAGGAAAATGTTCTATATGGAATCAGTTTTACAGTATGTACTTAGGCTATATCATGAAGTAGCAGCTACTCCGAAGTGCAGTATTGAAAAAGGTATAAATTAGGAGTAAAGTCAGTGACCCCTTACATTTTTTTTTCGAGACCCCTTGATGGGTCCCAGCCCCCATGCTGGAACTGTCACAAAACCATTTTGTAACACTTGCAGTGAAAAAGAATGGATCCAGTTTAACATTCTTGTAGCCTAATGTGTAATAATAGTTTGGGACTGACCGTTAACTATAGAATCTTTCCAAAAATGTATCACATATTTATTGCACTTATAGCCTAAAGGTTTCCCTCCTTCTTCACTAGCCCAGATTTGAATAGCGTTTGGCGGCAGATTTTGTGTATTGGGACTATTATGTAAGCACTTGGGGCTGGTCCTCAAACAGCCTATTTGCATGCAGAGCGGGACACCGTCTGCTAAAATTGAGTTTTCTCCACCACAGCTTTTCGCGCGGTGGCCCAGGTAATATTAGCGCCACTCGTTTCGTATCCCACGCCTCCCTCCCCGGCCTCCCATCTGCCTGTTTCAACCGCAGAGCTAATTACTGTCAGACAAAAGCCTGGGTGATTAGGTTAAAAAGGTATTAATAATGGGTTTCTAGGTGCGGGGGGTTCACTAGACGCCCGGTATCCGTGGGAGAAGCAGGGGGAAGCCAAACCTCTCAGCTGAGAATCAAAGATCGCCTATAAATACGACGAAACACTCGTTTGCAACAAAAGAATCGGTGTACGAAGACCAAAACTCAGACCAGACGTCATATATTACATATATCTATGCCGTTTCAGATAATAGTTTGCTTTTCGCGTTATTCACAAATATACATTTGTTTTCACTCATCTAAAAAGTAAACATGAATTGAAATGTCTGCAGTTGTTAAACTGTTTAGCATATTACTATGATTTGTCAAATATTGTTCAATTGTCTTTGGCACATTCCTTTCTCCCTTGCTTGCTGATCACCCAGAAAGAAAAAGCACTGGACATTATTTTACACCTCTGAATTTCCCATTGCACTGGAAAGTTGTTAGGTTAAAAAGTATCGAACTCCATTTCTGACTTCTACAATGCTTACAAAATTGTAAAATTGAGCTTTCTCGCGTACATTCTAACTCCTGATTGTATCAATGAGTGAGAGAGTTGCAGAGTGAGACCTCGCTTCTTTATTTTCAAATCCCCTCAGACTTGGACACAGCGCGCCGGTTGCCCCGCCAACATACCCATGGAGGTGTGGTCGTTGTCCACGCCCATTGGTCGAAGCTGATGCACGTTTCCGAGCACAACAACGCTGACTGGCTGGAGATTAATGACGCACGTATTCACCTGGGCGCTGATTGGCTGAAGTGAGCCATGCATGAGAGCGCCAGAAAACAAGCTTGAGCGGGTGATGCTGGAGTCTCCCCGGGACAGTGCACAGTTTCCGCTAATCGGACAGGAGTTAGAGGACAGTAGGAACAAGCGGAGGAAGACTTTACTAAGAATTAGCGGATATGTTAGTCTGAAGAAACTACGCACTGACAAGTCTGTAAAACTGGACACAGAGCCACATTGGATTATTTCATTCATTCAGCAGCTGAGAAAGGTGAGAATTGTGTTTTCCCTCCAGCGGTTTCCTTCTTGCTGTAACACTACGTTATGGTATGCTGGTCAGCTGACCTAGTAATGTTAGCTAAGTAAGTTAACGTCAGCTAATTAAAGTCAAATTAGCCTTTATGAATATAAATAAATCACAGTAATAGTTATTTATAGGCTCTGCCACACCTACATGTATGGACTAATTTGATTGAATGTACCCTTTACTAAATTGAGAAGGTTAAGGCTATATGGAGGCTTATGTTACAACTTAGACTCAGCGTTAACGTAATTTATTAATGTCATGTAATAATACATTCAGCTCTCGACTTTATCAGCTAGCTACCGCAGTGGCTTTACGTCATGTTAGCAATAAACCACACTGTTAACGGACGGGGCTGATAGTTATGTTATAGCCGTTAGCTTGCTAAGGGCTAGCTAGCTAATTAGCTGATGTTCTTTGCGCCAAATTCAGCTGACCACTCTTCTGAGTTTTCTGTAACGTTACTAGTTGGCCATTCCTTAACTTTAACATTCACCCCGCGAAGATATTAGTCGTGTTAACCATTTCTGATTTTCTATATCCATCTGAACCCTTTTTTTTTGGGACAGCAGTTTTCCCAGATGGAAGTTGAATGTCTAACACTGAAAGACCTCACAAGTCCCAGGAAAAGTTTCTCGGTGGAGCCGGAGGAGGATGGGGGCCAAAGTGAACAAAAGGTAAGGTGGCCCACTGCTTAGGCGTGGTGTAAGCAGTGTAGCAGGTTTGGTGTGATGGAACTTAGGGAGAGCTACAGAATCGGGCTAATCAGAGACAGATGTTTGGAGTAATGTGGTGGCATCTAAACAGTGAGATAAGGTTATGAGATATGGGCTAGGCTAGGGTGGCTTTTGGATTTAGACAGCTAGGTTTCCATGAGAGAAAGTGGGAAAGCATTTTTTGGATTGGAGGGTAAAAAGCGGCAAACAAGGCCTTGAAGTGTTTCCAAATCAGTGGATTGGCCAGGTCACTCTGTCCTTGTATCAACATTTGACCTCCTAAATCAAATCCCTGGATGAAGATTTGGGTTTATACAGCAGCAGGGGAAAGATTTCAAGTGTCGTAATTGTGCTTAAGAATGTCCCATTTTGCTAAAAAATGACCAATGTTGGAAATTCCTGCAGTATAAGCAACGTTTGAAACCTTAACAAAACATTTATAACAACAACAGTTGTCTACATTATAGGAAAACATCTGCACAGAAAGGAGAAGATCCACGCCACTAAAGTCTGCAGAGTCCACCATCCCTGCTTTGCTGATAAACAGAAAGGGTGCCACCCCTGACCTGGCCCACATCACCCCCATCAAACACACCGCCCTGGCCGAGCCCTGGACACCCACGGCCAATCTGAAGATGCTGATAAGTGCCGCGAGCCCAGACATCCGGGACAGAGAGATGAAAAAGGTGCTGTTTAGACCCATAGAGAATGAGAAGGACCAGTCAGCAAGTCCAGACACTGTGGCCGAGGATACAGAGGTGGAAGACTCTTGTCAGGTATGTGAAATGGGAGATTTTAGCACCTGGCTAAGAGCTTAACTATATAACCAAAAACAGTCTAGTCAATGAGGCATTTAATAAGGTCTCAGTTGCGGTCTTCTAAAAATGTCCTATTCTTTATGGCCTTTGGAGAGGAATTGGTTAGACTGCAGTTATTTATTAGTTTGATTAGGGAAATGCTCTCAGAGAAACACAGAATTAAACCGTCTAAAAAGTCCAGTTCTCACTCAACTAACTTTAGCAGCTGAACTCTCAAGATAGGGCGTTTTCAAATGCGCAAATACAGTCATTAACTTATGCCTAATAGAAAAAGTCACATTGTATATTAGTGGGCAGTGGGAGCCTAAATCGCTTTGCTTTTTTAATATGATTATTTCTTAAATATGACGTGTGAAGGTTTTGCCAGCCTTATTGGGATGCAGGATTGAATCGTTTTCTAAAATGTGTCCCCAAAGAAGCTATGTGTCCCCAAAGTTAATGACTCTGAACTAGAGCTGGGCAATATGTCGATATTATAGCGATATATTGATATGAGACTAGATAATGTCTTAGATTTTGGATATCATAATATGGCATAAGTGTTGTCTTTTCCTGGTTTTAAAGGCTGCATTACAGCAAAGTGATGTCATTTTCTGAACTTACCAGACTGTTGTAACTGTTCTATTATTTGCCTTTACCCACTTAGACATTATATCCACATTACTGATGATTATTTATCAAAAATGTCATTGTGTAAATATTTTGTGAAAGCACCAATAATCAACACTACAATATCGTTGCGGTATTGATAGAGGTATTTGGTCAAAAATAATCGTGATATTTGATTTTCCCCCATATCGCCCAGCCCTACTCTGAACTGACGTGTGTTAATGTGTATGCCACATAACTCAAAAGGCTCACACTATAACTCTAGAGGATGATGATGCCAACGGTAGCAGCAAAGTCCTCTTAGCCGGTGTCAAATTCTCTAAATAAGTGGCAAAACACAAGACTGAAAAATATGTGTTATTTTATTTTATCTGTCTGTCCAGTTTGAAGCTGTGGAGGAAGAGGAAGACGCCGACAAAAAGCCGAGCAGGAAGCAGAGGAGTCTGGGTCTGCTGTGCCAGAAGTTCCTGGCACTCTATCCTGATTACCCACCACTACACAGCCCTATCTGGATCTCTCTGGATGAGGTGGCGACCAGCCTTGGTAAGGGGGGGGGGGGCCCACTGTCGTTTTAAACACCTCATGGGAAGGAGACGATAATGGAAGCATCTGATGTCTGTTCAATGAGCATTATAAAGTTTTTGTTTTATTGGATTTAGAGGTTTCTATGGAGACTTTTCCCTACAAAACAGCTGCATTTGGAGAAAGGCTCTTTTTAATTTTTTTTATAACTTTCATTCTTTTTAATCACAACACTGATCTTTTGGTGAGTTTTTATTAAAATGTAAACTTTTTTTTCCCTCTACACTCGCACTGAAATTGTCAGGAGTGGAGCGGCGGCGTATCTACGACATCGTCAACGTGCTCGAGTCTCTCATGATTGTGGGTCGGATAGCCAAAAACAGCTACACCTGGTACGGGCGGCGGCGGCTGGAGGCAACGCTGGAGGAGCTGCAGCGGAGGGGGCGGCAGCAGGGCTACCACCTCCAAATGGAGCTGGCCACCGAAGCCAGAGAGGCTGCAGCGGGGCGCAAGGACGATGGCGCGGAAGGAGACGCTAGCAACTGTAATGAACTAAAAGATCGTTTATTAGAATTGAAGTTTCTCAAAGTTTAATGCAGCACATGTCAAAATGTAAGTGTAGATTTAATCTCAGGAGCAGCTTCCACCAAATTAACACCACCGCTTAAAAGTCATTCCCGTCAAACCCAATAGGATTGAATGCAAGCCTGGTTTCCATAGTGATCCTCATACAAGCACAGCCGCTTATTAAGAGGGCGTGTATGTGTTGACTTGGCAGTGTGGCAGGATAATAATAGCAGTCTTGACAAAGAATAGGTACACAATGTCCATTTATTGGTTAATGTCCACCAGTTTTGTTGTGACTGCCGAGCAACAAACACCTACAGCTGAAAAGCTGTCGTTGAGGCATCAGCTGCACATTTAAGCATCTATAATCTCATGGTTTATGATCACATCATTGTTCCTTGCTGCTGCAAAACGACCCAATTTTCACTGATTATAAAAGGTCCTCTTAATTTATATGTAGAGTCACGTGACTGCAGTAGTCTGACATTCTCAGATGTTTCTATGTTATTTTCAGCTGGTGGCAACAGGAAAGACAAATCCCTGCGCATTATGAGCCAGAAGTTTGTCATGCTGTTCCTGGTGTCCAAAACTCAGACCGTTACCCTGGACGCAGCAGCAAAGATCCTCATCGAGGAGAGTCAGGACTCATCCAGTCACAGCAAGTATAAAAGTAAGAGACAAAAGTACAAAAGAGTATGTCCTACTGTAATACAAAATTCTGTTTCTTTATCAAACTAAACGCCATCCCTGTATCTTCAGCTAAGGTGCGGCGACTATACGACATCGCAAATGTGCTGACCAGCCTGGGCCTCATAAAGAAGGTCCACGTCCGGGAGGAGAGGGGCAGGAAGCCGGCCTTCAAGTGGCATGGCCCTGTTGAATTCAAAAGCTCTGGAAATGCTGGTAAGAATTAAAGAGAAATCTAAAAGTAGTTCTGCGAATGCAAAGAACCCCTTTCAAAAGACATCTGGTGACAGTGATTTTGAGAAAAAAAAACACGGCAGATTAATCGCTAACAAACGACATTTTTCATTATTGCCCTTATGCTAACTCAATCCTTATCCACTTCACTATTATCAGCTGGAGGAAATACTGTGAATGTGTCAGCTGTCACTCTGCCCGAGGACTTTAGAAAAGCCAAGATGGCACGGCACGCCTCGTTCAACATTGCACCTAATTCTGTGGCCATACAGCGGCTGGTCAACTCTGCACCCAGCAGTCCACGACGAGACCTTATGGGTAAGACACTTTTTTTTGTTGGTCTCTGCCACTGTTAGTGGTTACTGTAGTCAGTCAACCAATAATTTCTTGCAGTAGAATGTTTTTATATTGTCAGATAAATTGTCACGCGCGCCCCCCATTGCAGGTCAGTTCAACCAGCCTGTGGATTTCTCCAAAAAGACTACAAGCAACCATGCAGTGTCCCTGCAGTTTGGAAACGGCACTGAGTGAGTTCACACACACACACACACACACACACACACACAAATCACCCATGCATTCTCTTGCCGTAGATTTATTTGAAGTCATCCACCACAGATTTACTGCCAAACAATTTACTGCACACAGTGGCTCTTTTTGCTAACCCTTTGCCGGGACAGTCTATCAATATTACTGTGGAGAATCCACATCAGCTGCCTGTGACAAGGACAAAGGGTCCTGTAGCTGTTAGAAGCTGAACATAGTTAATATTATGAACTGTTCCGATCTTTAAATTAAGTCTGCTTTCAGATTGAAGCTACACAACTGCATCTGAATGGATAAACTCAGTGTTTATTGCCACACTAGGCATTTAAACCTATAATAAACCTAGTTCTAAGATGCCAAGGCTCCATTCACTGAAGTAGTCTCTCATACAAAATATTTCACACACTCACTGCCAGTGTTTGCATTGGCTAATGTGGCTGTAGCTTGAGGCTACATATAACATGCCACTGTGGATATGAATAGTTTTGGTCTCCTATGAATGCATGCGTTGGCTCCATAGATACAGTACACAGTGGTTTATGTTATTTTTTATGCTTTGCCTGCTTGTGGCCAAACCGCAGCTGCCTCAGGACTGTGGCTGTTAAGTGTTTTTGGAGGGAGCGAAATAATAGGGCAGAGAAGTGCGTGTTGAAAATGAAATATTTTAGACATGAAGTGTCATGAAGGGTTTAGCTGGCCGAAGCATGCAGGGCCGAATCAGTTACAAGCTGAGAATTAACGCTTTAATTCTAATTAGGGGTGGGAATCACAGGGGGACGGCATGATATGATACACGGCTCACGGTACCGATAATATCGCAACACAGCAAACAATCCTTTAAAAGGCCCTGACACACCAACCAGATTATCGGCCGTCGGACAGTCTGGCGAGGTCGGTGACTCGAGTCTGTTCGGTGTGTTCCGTGTCGTCTTCAGTCAGAGGAGCCGTCGGCCTTCATTTGGGCCGATATGACATGTTGAACCGGAGGGCGGGCAGTCGGACTCAATGACCAATCTGATTGGTGGAGCGCTAACCCGGAAATGAGGAGCGGGATGAGCCTGACTAACGCCTCTCAAAATCTGACGAAAATCTTTTAAACTGACCTTTGTCGATCTGAAATGAAGACAGATTCAGCAACTACATGGCCTATTTCTCGCTTTAAAGGTTTTCAGAAACACGTTTCGGTGAACTCTCTTCGTAAAATATGAGCTGGTATTCCGAACGAAGCCGCCATTATGCTCGGTTGTAAAATCCAGGAGCAGCCAGACCCACGTGACGCGTTCGTCTAATCAACTGCCGGTTTTCATTTTTTGGGCGACAATACAGATTAGCGCCGCCTGCTGTTATGGTTCAGGTCCCCGAACAAACCAAAGTACAGAATGTGGACTGATACAGTAGCTGGAGAGGTGCCAGTTCACCTCCTGGGCACTGCTATGGTGCTCTTGAGCGAGGCACCGAACCCCCAACTGCTCGGGGCGCCTGTCCAACAGCTGCAGCCCCCTCACTCTGACATCTCTCCATTTGTGCATGTATAGGTACTCAGGGCTGTGTGTAATGTGTGTTCTAACAACAGAGTGAAAACATTGTAATTTCCCCTTGCGGGATTAATTAAGTATAAATTATTATTATGATATCGGTCTGACTCCGAATACAAAAAGCCTGTGAAAAGGTTAAGTGCAGATTTTGATTCTCGCATCGCCCAAAGGACGATATATTGCCGTATCAATATATCAATATTTTGTCCCACCCCTAATTCTAATGGCTCATCATTTCTCGCTTCTTTTTCGTTTCCCTGCAGTAACCGTCCCATCTGCCGAAGCAGCACGCTGGCTCCGTCCTCCTCCACCCACCCCACCCTGCTGGCACCTTCTCTCCACCCAGAGCACCCCCACTGCTTGGCCTACCTGCCCAGCCTGTCTCAGCCCTCGGTGGTCATGCTGTACAGGGCGCCAGACAAGCCTGACCAGATACCCGAAGGTCCGAGATCGCCCCAGCTGGAGTCTGAGGAGGGGAGGAAGAGAAGGAGGGAAGAGGAGGTGACGGTGTTGAAGAAGAAGGGAAGGTCTGGGTTAGAGGAGTGTAACCAGGTGTGGTACTGTTGTTTTAGCATGATGATACAGTATGTAGAATATAATAAAATAAATAAATAAATGTAATTAATGTTATTGATGGTGGTTCTCTTCTTGGTTAAGCTTGATGGGGAACAGTATAATTATTTTTTGTTCAGTGCAGTTTTGCGCCTACAATCGCAAGATCCTGTTAGTAAGTCTGGATAGCAGACCGTTAAATTGAAAATATGAAATACATGCTTGCTAATGAAGATAACTCATTCCTGGTGTAATTAAAGACTTCTATTAGTAATGTATAGGAAATTTGATAATTGGAAAACCCTAGCCATGAATCAGGCTGCACAATCCTAGTAATTGGAAAAGCCCCATTTTTCATAGTAAGATGGTTCTTTATGAGAATTACTTGGCAGAATTTACTCCAATGGTAGGAGGGGAGAGTGTTACTCAGTGCATTGTTACATGTCATGATGTAAAATGTTCATTCAAGATGGGTTGTAGACTTCAACTTGTTTGAGGAATAGTGCCTTGCACTGCATCCGATGCACAGCTAGAAACTTCCTTTATTTAAACCACGTCCATCAGCCGGTCCACGTTCATTTATACCCAGTGTTTGTTTTCCTGCCAGATGGGAGCTGAAGCAGCAGAGTGTTCACAGACGTGTAACGCTAGGACTTCCCCAAATCGCCCAGCAGGCCTCTCCACAGAGCGGACGCTGAATGAGTGTCTACGCAGCAACAGCAGCAGTGAGCCGGCCCAACCATCACACTACCTCTATGTACCCAACAATGCAGGTATATACACTACTAGATCCACTACACTATACTCTCTACAAATCAAGAATGGCTGAACTAGTGCGTTTTTGTCTGTCACCTCCCTTAGTGGGCATTCACACAGCCTGCATCGGCCATTTAGGCTGCGGCACGGTTTGCTCAACTTTTGGAGAAACGCAACCCGACATCACGCTGCGGATCCAGTCATGTAACCGCCGATCAGACTTGTCCGTGTGTTTGAGGAGGTGTGAGAGTCCCGTTCAGTAAACGGGAGACATCACTGCCTCTATTGCTGCCACAAGAAAGTTTTTAAACACTGCCCAGTACAGTCAGTCAATCTGTCTCGCTCGTCTCTTTTCTTTCTCCGGGAAGCTGCCTTCAAGTGCGGCCTTAAATGTCGAGATCTTTAAAACGACCTGACGAAAAACAGTAACTGTGAAATATAAAGTCTACTTGTGCTACATTGGGGGATTAAAGAACACAACAGGACGTCACACAAATGGGCCGGTTCACAACCCTGCGGAAAACCACCAGATCGCCTTTCCCTGTCTGAACGCAGCCTTAGGCTGTTCTCTCAAGTGAACTGTATGCATGGTAAACACTTGATTCGATAGCTGCAGCCATCAGGGGAGGAAAGCGCTCTGTGGAGATTATTATTTATTCCCATTGATTTATCAGAAATTGGTCACAGGTACAAACACAACCGCCACTCGGTCCAGGCTGCGATCTGCCATTTGGTGACTCACGGGGCAGTCCAATTTTTATATATATAAAAAACTCTTACCATTTTCTCGTGACGTTTCTTCTTCTCCAGGTCTAAATAGCCTCAACTTCCTCCTCTCTGGCGGCCAGCCACCAGCCGGCCTAGCACTTCCTTCCAGCAGTGTTCCCGCCCTGGCGCTGCCCTACGTCCTGGTTCCCTCTGCAGCCCTCTCCCACTACCCCCTGGTGGCCAGCGCTCTACAACAGCAAGGCTCCGAGGCCCATAACAACCTGAGCTTTAGCCTACCTGCTGTGATGTCACCTGCCCACTTTATGGTGGGGGCGGCGCCGTACGGCCTGGCAGCAGCATCAGAGATCAGCACGTCACCCGTTCCATCACCGTCCACTCCGGAACAGAGCCGGCTGTACAGATCAGCAGGCGCTCCACATTCTCCCTCAGCGCCACATCAGACAGTCAGCATCACCACACCAGAACCACTGGTAAGAACTGCTGTAGACACACACACGTGTTTCACTATCTTTGTGGGGACCCATCATTGACATAATGCATTCCCTAGCCCCATACCCTAACCTAATTCTAACCCTAAAACCAAGTCTTAACCCTCAAACAGCCCTTTAAATTTGTGGGGTCCAGCATTTTGGCCCCACAAAGCTGTCCAGACCCCACAAGTATACTGTAGTCCACACACACACACCCCTACTGTGGCAATGTATTAACTCAGACATTTTCCTTCATAATGATACATGACCTTTCTGGTACCAGGCACTTGCAAAATGCCACAACCCAGCTTGACATGAGAGCAAGTGTGGCATCTGTTTTGTGGAAGGTTTCTCCTCATTTACTCATTTAGACACTTACTCATTTAGCGGTTCAAGTTGATTAATCTCCAAGTTGTTGAACAGGGATTAATGTTCTTGTCTGCAAAGCCTAACACAGTCTGCTGGCATTGCTATTCTCAAAATGAGTCGTTTTTAGACAACCTGCTGAGGCGGATTGCTGGAAGGCTAATTAATGCAGCATTAGAAACAATGTGACGAGTCAATGGCCGTGTTGTAATGAGGCATAAATCAGGGGTGGCTTGTCTTTCGCCCCCACTTTCACTTTTAATATGGGCAGAGTGGTACCTTCATGAAAAGGTCCAGGTGTTAGATACTAGTAGGGCTGGGTTTTAGAAAATCTATTTTTTTTATTCTAATCAAACACGGGCATCTATTCTAGTATTGTCTATGTTATGGTGGTCTGGTAACAGTTGTGAGCCGGGACCACATTTGCCCATTTGGAGCATTCAGAGAAGCTCAAAGTTTTGAGACTTGATAGTCAAATGATGAACAGCAACCTTATTAACAACAAAACAAACCTAATTCACAACTTCTTCACATCATCTGCAGGTTTAGTCCATAATTGGTTATTTTTTCAAGTCATCCATAAAAAGAGCTTCTTTTTTTTTAAAGCCTGAGACACACCGAGCCGATAATCAGCCGTTGGAAAGTCTGGCGAGGTCAGTGACTCAAGTCTGTTCGGCGTTTTCCGTGCCGTCGTCCGTCCAAGGGGCCGTCGTCCTTCATTTTGGCCGATTTGACATGACATGTATAATCGGCGGGGCGGGCACTGCCAGCAGTCAGACTCAAATGACCCATCTGATTGGTAGAGTGCTAATCTGAAATGAAGACAGATTCAGCAACTGCACAGCCTATTTCTCGCTTAAAATGTTTTCAGAAACACGTTTCGGTGAACTATTTTAGTACAATATGAGATCGTATTCTGAACAAGCCCCCATGACACTGTCTTTGAGTTTCCGGAAAAACCAAACCCACATGATGTGTTCATCCAATCAGCTGCCGGTTTTCCTTTTTTGGGCGACAATACAGATTAGCACCGCCTGCTGTTATGGAGACGTATTACGTCTCATCGCTTTGGTGTGTTCCGAGGCACTTTTTTGACCAACTCAGGGAGACTGATCAGTCCAACTGCCTTTTCTGCCGAGGGTCGGCCGTCTGGTTGGTGTGTCTGCAGCTGAACATCAGAGAATCCCCTCCAAAAAAAACTAATCCCTACAGGGTGTGGCCATGAACAGTAACTAACTGGAGCAGGATTCTGTGTAAATGTTCTTCAATCTAACATCCCTCTTTACCCTCACAGACTCCGCACACTCCGAAGGAAACCACACCCTCTGCCTCCAAGGCTTTCTTCCAGACCCCGGGTACACTGGGAAGTGTAGTCAGCGCTGCGCCAGCTGGCCGAAGAAGAGGCTCGGCACAGAGGAGACTGGACATTGGCCACCCGCCAACCAGTTAGACATGCGAGGAGATGGAATAGGTGGCTAACGTGCTGTTTGAACACTCAGGTGTTGATCCTAAAAGTGAAAAAAATGGCTTCAAACCATTGGTGCTTTGTTAGTTTATTATTTAACTGATGACAGATTTTCCTTCCAAAATGCAGCAATAAAGGTTTTAGTTACAAGACCTAAAGTTAACCATTTCCTAAAATACAAAGCATTTTTGTTTTTGGAATGCAAAGATTATAAGATTTGACATTTTGCTAAATGATAATTATTACCAATTGGTGGGTACCTCATTATTCAATGAAAACGCTTTTGTTATTGGTCATTATGTTCAAACGGTCCAAATGTGCCTCATGGTTCAATTATGGGATACCAGATTTCAGAGAGAATGAGTGAAGCCGTATTGCCAATGCCACAGTGCCCTCCTGTGGTGGGAGTCGGCCACTGCTGCATTTTGTATTTGAGCCTTAATTTCCCCTCCCAGACATGATCACGCTACCTAATTTCCCACACCTTGTGTATTAAAGCCCAATTGCTATTTATATTTTAGCTAATATATGTTGATTACAGGGACTGTAATGGAACATTAACTTTTTTTTTTAGCACTAAGTATCTGACGGAATGTCTGTCTAATTTTGAAGCGGTTGTCGTTAGTTGGCCCCTTCAGGTTTTGTTACATTATCAAGGTGTAAAAGGAAATCTATTAGCACCGATTCACATTAGCACAGTAGCAGACAATCCTCTCAGCTCATTTCAGACATTACTGTAAGGAGAAAATCACTAAAGCCTTAAAATGTTTACAGCCAGCCAAGAAGTTCAAGGAACAGTTCTTGGACTTCTTGATGCACAGCAGATGCATTCATGTACTGGTGCTGTGTATGTTTTCACTGTGTATCTGCAACCACGGTGCCCTTTAGACAATGTGATGTGACATTAGATACTTGAATACTTGGATTTTGGAGAAATGTCAGAGTACTGTAAAGATTTTTTTTGTTGTCCTTATTATATCAGGGAAAAGTAGACTGAGCTATCATTCATACAGTCGGACACATTTGGGAGACTCCCAGTATGACAACAACCCGCTTTTGGCGGGTGCAGTTGGGGGTTAAGTAGTCTTGCTTTGCCAGACCCTCCTCCAAAGCACACTGAAGGAGGGTCTGGCTACTCCACATAGCATTCAGGGATGGGAGGAAAACATGCCCTGGTTCAATGGCATTTCTTTTACAACCGCATGGATGGTGCTAAACTGCGTGCAACAGAAAACTCCGATTGGACAGATAGTCTAGCTAGCTGTCTGGATTTACCCTGCAGAGATCTGAGGAGCAGCTAACCATAGTCCTCAGAAATCCACCAGATTTGAAATCCAACATAAAGAAAGAAGAAGGAAACAGAAAAGACATGCATTCGGCTGAATTTCCTGCAGCACCGGAGCAATCCTGGATGTAGACTAGGGGTTAAGTGCCTTACTTAAAAGGCACCTTGCTGAGAGAAAATAGTTGTTGCCTCAGTACAGACATTCTCAGGTTGGCCAGGGATTTGTATCAACAGCCATTGAGTTGTTAGTCCACTAACTTGCCTCCAGACAACCCACCAAAAATATTGGTGCTTCGTACGGAAATCAGTTAAGCTCAGATATGTCACACCAAAGGGTGCACAAAGATTCCACTCTGACCAGTGGATGTGTGTTCATTAATGTATGTATGTCTAATTATTTTTGTACATTGTATTCATAGGGTCATTCATACTTTCATGTGCAGAATGTTAAAGACTGCTTTAATGCGTTTCAAATAATAATGATTGCACTGCTATTTTTAGTAGTTGTGTATGCTGATCTAACTTTTACAAAACATGGATCTGTTGCTTCACTGTAGCTCTGCTCTCTCTGTAGTTATGGGCCAAACTCTTCTCTTCTGTATGACTTCAATTTTTTATTAAAAATAAATAAAAATAAATAAAAAAGTATGACACTGACCAGCTTAGTCGTGTGTGAATTTGGGACTGTATTTTCTGTTTGTTTTTTTTAAGGAATTTAATCCTGGTTTTTCTTTTAAAGAATATTTTTGGGTGCTTTTCCCTTAATTTGTAGTGACAGTGGATAGACAGGAAAGGTGGGAGAGAGATGGGGGACGACACGCAGCAAAGGGCTGCAGGTCAGATAGGAACCCGGGCCTCTGCAAAGGAATCAGCCTACGTAGAGGTCACCCCATTATCCTGGTTTTTTTTAATGATAAAATAGCCACCATGTTTTAACTTGAGCCGAAATTAAAAAAGAAAATAATTTTATTTAGGATTGATTATGCTATTAAGTTTTACTCTACAATGGGGTAGAAAAAAAACCCCACTAAATGGCAACCATAATGTTGACAGATTTACAGACGGCTTCAGTTTACCGATTTACAAATGTACAGATGCCACCAATAATTCAGAGTCCAATTCAGAGTGGCCCAGCAGATGGAAGCAAGCCATGCTAATGTGGTCAGATGACACTCTTCATCTATAACAATTCCTGTCGCTGGGAACTGGGCGATGTTTGTACACATTAAAACACTAAAACTGGAACCAATGGTCTGAGTGAAGTCACGGCGTTAAGAGTGAAAAAGCAGAAAGGTGGTTGAAATTCAAATTACACATGCAGCAAATGCATCGGTGCCCTGAGGTTAAATTCTGACTTATTACGAATTAAATTCCACTGGGGAGAAACACATTCAATACGTCAAGTGTGATCTCCGGGTCAGATCAGGCTGATTGAGTCACACTTAAAATACACAAACACCATCTAATCTAAGCTTTTATATCAGCACTAAAACTGAGCTGAGAGAGCTGCCAATAGATGTGTTTGGCATTTATGACACTAAATCTTAGCAGATGGGACAATTAACTTTTTATAGACAGATAGTTTAGCCAAGTATCAGCAGTGGCCAAACACACTTCAATGAAAACACACTGTTCCTGAGACAAACCAGACCAATTCACTTTCAACTATACACCACTACTACTGGTATTCCCTCCACCGTAATACTGCTACTGTGTCTACTACTGTAACAAGTTACAGCTTATTACAACATACTATGTTCCTATACAATGTACAGAGGGTCACATCTGACTTTGTGTCCCCACTATACTTTAGAGCCGTGGTTCTCAACGTGGGGATCGTGACAAGGGTTGCCAGATGGTTGGGGAGTAAAAAAAAAAAAAAAAAATGAAATTACATATTCTAGACTGGGTAATGACTTTTTACATCACTGTGTGAGTTTGGTACATTTCATGTGTTATATGCAGAGCTTCATTGTAAATCAGGAGGTCCTGGAACACAGAATAGGGTCTGAAGGCGGGTCAGGGGGAGAGACAAAGTCACAAACGCATCAAAAATCCACAGAGCATGGAGCACATTGGATAAGGCTGGGTGCTAGCTGCTAAAACTAAACTGTCATTAAAGCAAAGCATTGTTTGTTTACATGTACAGTATTAGAGCATTCACAAAAATCACTCAAAATCAGCCGGGGGGAGTGTAGAAACAGCTGTTTTGTTTTTAAGATTATTTGGGGGCATTTTTAGGCCTTTATTTGTATAGGACAGTTGAAGATGTGAAAGGGGTGAGAGAGGGGGAATGACATGCAGCAAAGGGCCGCAGGTTGGAGTCGAACCCGCGGCTGCTGCGTCGAGGAGAGCTGCACAGGCGCCCAGAAACAGCTGTTTAAAGCGGTCTGCAGCTCTCCTTGTTGTCGAGGGGGGCGTGGCTGTCGCAAACACCAACCTCATTATTCTGGGGGGTTGCAACTACAGATATTCCGATACCAGTATCAGAAAAAAGCCTCCGATACTGCCTAAAATGCTGGTATCGGTAAGTACTCGATCTGATACCACGTAATTTAGACCCGAAGGAAATCTACTTTAAAAGTACTTTGTTCTTTTTTCAGTTGTGATTGACTGTCAAACTGGATAATAAAATAGTTCTACAGCATGCATCGTTTGTGTCTGTTCATGTTTCACAAAAACCAGGCCGACAACAACAATAGCAGTCATATCACATCCATACAGGGATAGCAGTATATTGCTGTATCGGCCGATACGCAAGTTCAGGTATCGGGAAGCAAAAAATTTGTATCGGACCATTTCTAGTCGCGACTCGAAAAGATTAAGAACCACTGCTTTAGAGTGCCATAATCCGTCCCATTATTATTTTACAAAAGCAACCACCTTTGTTTTCCCTCTAAATGCTCTACATTTCGTTTAGCCGTGGCTCTACTTTGGGATTTCCTCACCTCAAGTCGTGTTCATATCAGGGCGAGAGGAGCTGCAGCTCTACCTGCTTCAAGCCGTTCTCTTTTATTATAGTTTCTGCTCCCAGAAATTCTTTCGGAATTAGCAGGCCCAAGGTGGATTGCCAGATTTGTAAAATGTTGCCTTTAAACAAAAAACAGCTCAAGTTATTTTGCCCGATTTCTTCTCCAGTATCAATTCACATGTACAATTAACAATTTATAAAACTATCATTATGGATTAGATCATTGGGAATTGGCTGAAAATGAAATGAAAACATGTTCAAATCAAATTCAAACAATAGCCTAAAACTGCCCCCATTTGGAATCATTCAGATAACATTTACCAATTATATTTTGTACAATTATTCTAAAGTCTAAAACATCTTATCTCAGAAGGTTTGTGTCGCTTTCTGTAGTGCAGTCATAGGATCTAAGAGACCTCTGCATAAGAAATTGGATCAATAGTTTGTATTCTTAAGTTTACAAGTAGGAGTAAAAATTCAAGATGTTTACTTGTATCTTGCACAAGTTAAACTGTCACTTTTAGCAATTTGATAAATAAAGTTCCAGGTCCTTCACCCTAGATATAACTGGACCCTGGTAATGAAAAAGTTTGACAAGTTTGTTCATAGACCATAGTCCATAAAGCCTCAGGGAACATTCAGATTCTTTTTTTTGGGAACTGTATCACAAGCCGATAGTTCCTTTGGTTACTAGTAGCGCCCAACTTCCTGTTAACCCATAAAACCCATTTTAGCCCGATCTCTTTCTTATTGTGGAGTCATGAACACTGACCTTAACTGAAGCTTGAGAGGCCTGCACTTCTTTAAATGTTCTTCTGGGCTGTGCTGAGACTTCCTTGAGTTGTCTCTGCATCCTTGGAGAACTCCTGGGAACATTCCCTACTGTTGAGAGATTTCCCCTTTAGCTCATAACAGTTCTCACTGTGATTCTGTGAACTGTCCGACCTTTAGAAATGGCTTTGTAACCATTTCTAGATTGATATAAAACATATTCCTTTCTCATTTCCTTTGGGATTTCTTCTGATGGAGGCATTCTTTGACTGTAGGAACTGTGGTTCACTGTGGGGGGGAATGGTTCAGATTCAACATGGCTCGCTGCAATCAAGCCCTGGCTGTGTTCAATCAGCTGAATGTAATCAGCAATCAAATAAGGTTAATTGGCTGATGGAGAAAGGGGCAAGGCCCTTTTTACATGAGTGATATAGGTTTTAAACTTAAGCCTTGTGTGGTCCTCCCAGGTCAAAATGAACACTTTATTTAGACACTGTTCATGCTTATTTCAACGTTTTTGTGCCCTCAATGGTGTTTTAAGCCTCCAACATCGCCTTCCAGGCAGCTGACCCTAAACATAACCATTGCCGCTCTGCCTGGAAGGCGACGTTGGGGGCTTATAACACCAAACACCTTTTTGCGCTTTTTTCCACTACCATTAGTACATTGACCACTAGAACCAAGGTATTTACACTAGTTTTACACTTATTTTGGGAATCCATGGTCAATAAACCTCATTTATATGAAATTAAAATCAAATGTGTGTGTTAGAAAACAGCAGAAACTATGAATGATTTTGACTAATAGTTAAGATCAGAGGAATGAAGGTAATGGATAATCCCAGACATGTCAAAGTTTAGTCAGGATAATGCTATAAAATTGAATAAAACACCCACAATTCAATGAAAGTAGAGATCTGATCCTTAATTTCACACAATTTGGTTGAAAGAAACCCAAATTTCATAGGGTCATATTTGTCACGAGGACAACCGAAGGGTTAAAACTTAAATAAAATGAGATAACAAGATTCCCTTTGTCTAATGCACTTTTTGTCAATATATCTAATACTATTCATTGTGAAAAATATACTGTACAATAGAGAAAACAGTGTCTATTCATATGACCATCTCATATATTTCCCAGCTATTGTAATTAGTAAGTTCAGTCATAACCATTGGCCTTCCTTGTCATCATCCATTTGAAAAAGAATAATGCTGAAATGAACAGTCTGAAGATGAACATGAAGCTGATTTAATCTTAGTCTTCTATCAAGCGCTCTATTGTTTAAAAACAAACTGCATCATTAAAAAGAATAATGAAGCTGAGGTTAGTTGGCAACAGTGCAGATATTCTAACAGTAGGAGACTTGGATCAATGACGTCACATATGTTGGTTTCACTGAAAGTTTGATTTACTGCGTCTCTGTGTATATTAATGTCCTTAATTAGGCATAACTCAAGCCTACCCTCCTTAAAGGGGATCATTTTATGGTTTAACCTTTTAATTAAAATTGAATTAATCGTGCCAGTCTGCTCCCAGTGTCGCCTTGCAGTTCCAGTGTGGTGAGACTGGCAGGGATGCCATGAGAAAAGGCCATGTAACTAAAGGTCACAGGTTTCATAACCAGCAGAGTTTAGTATGTGATATGGGATGTTGTTTGAATTGTGTAAGGACTTGTGGTCTGAATACTAACTAAAGCTGTCAGACAAGTGTAGTGGAGTTAAAAAGAACAATATTTCCCTCTGATATGTAGTGGAGTAGAAGTATGAAGTTGCATAAAATGGAAATACCCAAGTAAAGTACACGTAGTATAGTTATAATGTCAATCCTAACCCCTCTTTTTTTGGCTTTTTCTGTGCTACAAACATTTCTCCTGCTTGCAAGCAAACCCAAAAAGCCCTCATTTATTACATAGTGTATCCAGCAGGGAGCAGGATAACTGCAGGTTTGGACAGGCTGATACAGCAGTGGTGTTTTTTTTTAAAAAAGCATTAAGTATTTCTAATATGCATTTCTATAAATATACATATAGATACACACTGCTGCCCAAGAAAAGAAAAGTGTAAACACAGGTGGGCTATTTGTATGAGTCTACTGTCTCCACCTCACTTCCTGTAATCCTGACAGGACAGACAAGTCCCCTTTCCCTGGAGAAATCCACAACAGCTTCTTGAGTTTTATACACATTAAGCACAAGAAAGATGCACTCACTCCACGCCACCCAATCAGTGCTCCTGTACTCTCCATCAGCTCGAGCACCATCAGAAGGTGAGTCCTCCATTGTCCTTGAGTTTGGAGCAGAGTCTTTTAGGCTGGCCTGCCAAAACTCTAAAGTGCTTTAAGTGCTATAAAGGCAATCTTCTTTCATTACATTTGAAGTCAAAGCCATTGGTCCAAAATCTTCATCCTTTTTATTACAGGAGTAATACACCATATGATCATTATAGGTTTTGTGTTACCTATATCAGGGATTCCCAAACTTTTTACCATCAAGGACCCCTTAACTGAAACAAATTAGACCACGGACCCCCGTTTGATAAGATTTAGTCCCAGGGTTCCCATCTGATAGGATTTTTGCTTTTAGATGGGGGTTTTTTTTCACAGAAAGTGTATAAAAACCCATGACCGAAATAGTCATACATCTGGCATTGTGTTACTTATGAATAGAATTATAGTGAAAATAAATGTTTCTCCTTTTTGCTGGGGACCCCCTGGAACTCCCCCAAGTACCCCTGGGTGTCCCTGGACCCCACTTTGGTAACCACTGACCTATTTAATTCCCCAGCACAGTGTAGACAGAAGACTAATTCAACACTCCTCAAATGATCTGCCCATATATCCCTTTACAACCATCAAGGCTGCTACTGTACACGTTTCTATGGCAATGTGAATGTATTTGAAATTTGCAAGTTAAAAATGTAATTCTCAGGTGGCAAAAATGCCATCAAAACAAGGCCATATTTTAATATTTTAAACTAACTTATAAAACTAAACTTGTTTTTTTCTGATTTAAGATTCTAACAAAAGCATCATTATTTCCCCTTTGTGTATGATATGAAGCAAGGATTCATGGCCCTTCATTATTCATAATTTCAGACAGTACCTGAAGGCAGCATTGTTGAGTTCATGCCCCTTTAAACCCCTCCTTCTACCGAAACAGTACATAGGTGGAGTATGTGGCATTGCAGCGTCAGTGTACTAGTAAAGTCTGCTGAGGAGCTGGAGAGTTGTCTGGATACACAGTGAACGCTTTCAGCTGGAGCCGAGTCATTTTAGCATCTAGACCTTACCTGCTTTTTAAAAATCTACTTTAAGGTACTTTTTTTTTTCTAACACATTTTGCCAAAACCAAATGCTTTTCAGATTGGTTTACTGACAAGCACTTTGGTACTTTTAATCAACGTTATATATAAATATAGCCTATATATAAAATGTGTTCGTTAAAGAGCAAATTATGTTTCTTATATGTTTTTAATTAACGTGAACGTTTAGCTGCAGGTTCTGAGTGAATCTTTTTACGTTTGCATTGTCTCAGTCACGTTAATAATTTGGATAAACTGTTGTTTATGGCATTTATAGCCGAGATAAATAAAGTTGATAAGGGCAGCAGTTAGCTTAACGTTACTTAGCTAATAACGTTACAGAACTCTGCTACTTAAAAACACAGAAAGTCAAATTATCAGTCAAAAAATAAGAAACTAAAGGATAACGTTAGCATAAAACCATGCTTGCCTAAATACATTTATATTTACAATGTTATAACTCATTAGTAATAATAGGTTCATTTACGCTACTTTGGGGTTATAATCCTGATTTTATATGTGACGTCGCGGCGAAATGTAGGCTACATTAGCTAACGTTAGTTAACAGTTTGAGAACGAAAACTCAACTGTAACGTTACCCATTGACATGTTGGACGCTGAGCGATAGGACAGCAGTATTGAACCCTAACGACATTTAGTCACATTCCTAAACAATTAACCATACATTTTGATAACTTGGTCCAGCTTGTCCAGCTGCTACTTTGGTTCAACATGGTTCCAAGGGTCAGAGGTTACACACACATGTGTATTGACAATTATTCTGAAAGGTTATGTAAGAAGTGCCAGGAATAAATTAGCTACACTTCAATTAAAAATGTAATGGGCAGTAATGTATTCCAGAGTTTCCACAGGGTTCGGTGAATCACCCTCACGTCAAGAGTTCAACAATATTAATTAACACATTAACACATCTATCAAACCACACCTCAGCTGACTTGTTGGCCTGTACACTTCAGCACTGACCTTATCACACCCAACCCCTGAGGGAACTTTGAAGGTAATATTAGCGGTCTTTTGATCCGCTGTCATGCTCTGACCTGTTCTCCAGTCTCTAATCTAGCTGGGAGGAGGATTTAGCCATCCACAAGATTAATACTTTCTACTGCTCTGGGTTTTCTTTTCAATTAGGAATAACAGCGCTTTTGAATTTTAGTCTCCCATGTATGATATCACAGCAGGCTTGCTTTGCGGTGATACACAAGGATAGTGTTCAAATGTTAAAATTGTCCCTTCTGGAAGCTCTTGACACATTTTTTAAAGGGGACTGAGTCTGTAATTATAGGCCGATGCACATGTGAGTCAGGGAGTGAATGGGTGCATCATGTGGGCTCCGGAGGTGTGGTAACAACAATGTTTACTCCATGCACACACTTCTTCTTTACCGTTTGTGTTTGTATCCTGCAGTCACGGCCCATCAGACAACAAAAAAAGCACGTAGGGCATGGCTTGACATTCACTTTTTGAGACACTTAACAAGTACACACAAGTACATTTACGTTTCACTTGTCCATGCACAAAAGTCACTTGTCTGGGTAAAGATTTATCATTTTATACTTTTTTTTGTGTGGATTTTGCCACTAAATGTTAGTGTTAACTTTTTTTTTTTTCTCTCTACAATTTCATTTTCTACCCGGCAGAGGCAGAGGCACAACTTTTAAAGGGACCCTTTAAAAGATGTAGCTACATTACAGTTGAATATTAGCTGATTAAAAATGTATGTTTGTACTGCGGGCGATTATTACTTGGACCGACTCCTGATTGGCCAATCAAAGCATTCTGAGTTGGACGCTGGTTCGACGGATTGTGGGGAACAAAACGTATTAGTTTCAAATTGGTAAAATAAAATCGGTAAAATAGACGTAATGAGTGGCACATAACGTGGAGTAACATGGCATTTAGTTTTGTTTGAGTTTTAACTTGTCCAGTGGGGAAAGTAAATTTGTCTTCCACTTGCCCTACAAAAAAATCCACTTTTCCCGGACAAGCGGACAAGTCTTAATGTCGAGCCCTGCCTAGGGCACGGCGGCCCGGAATATTCCTTTGGATATTAGTCTGCCCTGTTGTTTAGGCCGACCTCTTTTGCATTATTATTTTTTTTTCTCAGGGTGGCAGTGGTGGTCTGGAGCAGTGGTTTCAGTTTAAATTCAATTCAACCATATGCAACATTAGAAATCCAGCAATACAGGTTCTCAAAGGCAGATATAGTTACTACAATATGGACACCGTACCAGAGACTGTGAGCTGCTGGTTGTTTCAGAGGCCGTTGCATTTGAGTTTAGCCAACAAAAGATGACTCTGAGCCGGGTACAGGGCACCGCGAGGTGATGGTCCTTTCAGGGGCCGTTGCAGTTGAGTTTAGCTTTAGGCTCAGTCCTTACCGCAGCAGCCCAGGGTTAGATTTCAACCTGCGGCCCTTTGCTGCATGTCTTCCACCTCTCTCTCCCTCATTTCCTGTCTACAACTGTCCTATCAATTAAAGGCCAAAATGCCCAAAATATAATCTTTAAAAAAAACAGACTAGTTTAGATTCGAAAAAAGATCATGGTTTGGATTACAACACCGGTCTTCTTAAGTAGTACTCCCGGGACATGAACACGTATTTCCTGGGTGAAAGTCTTGTGTTTTCCCCAGGACACAAACTTGGCATTTAATGCCTTGTGTTTTATGACCCACCCATCAACCCTGACTTCCTCCCTATGGAAACCAGAGTGGTCTTATACAGCAGCAGTCAGTGTGGTGCATACAGCAGTAAATACGTGAAATACATACTAATTTAAGTGCATTATTTTTCAGAGCTATGTTCTCGGTAGAGTGTATCAGGTGCTATGGTTATGGTTACACACATTTCCACTTGGCCCATCCTCCAGGTGAACGTGTGTGAGAGTGAATGAGTGAAGGGCATTGCTGAAAAACATTAATGCTCAATTTCATGGTCATCTTTTCTTTGTTTGGCCTAAAAAAATAGTTTCCATAGTTCAGATGTGGACATAATCGGAGCGTGTGGAAGAGTTACAGACAAAGTAACCCTGCCTCAGATGCTTCAGTCTCTCATATCTCCATCTCTCTTCTTAGAACCACACACAATGCCAAACTGGGGAGGAGGCAACAAGTGTGGAGCATGCCGTGGGACAGTGTACCACGCTGAGGAAGTGCAGTGTGACGGGAAGAGTTTCCACAAATGCTGTTTTCTCTGCAGTAAGTACAGCTGTAACACATATACTTCTGACACTTAAAGGACCATTGCTGTGTTTTGCATGTTTTAACCCATGAAGTAGAGATAGAATATATGTTATGTCACTGCTGACCAAGTGTACAACATATTCTTTAATTGATTTCCCCCCAAGATCAGTTCACTTACTATAGGGAGTACTACTCATACAGTTGGATGATGTCTTATGGAGCTGTCTAACATCTGAAAAAATACTACACATTTTTAACATGAAGCCTGTGTTACACACTGGGGACAGGGGGTTTGAAGACATGGGCATTTATGAGGCATGGGTGGTCCAAAATAGGCTATTGAGTTGCATTATGGGAAGTGTAGGATGCTGCGATTTTGGCGCTTGCCCCATGTTCAGGACTAAAAGTCAGGATATCTCGTATTTAACTCGTCTCTTGTGAGTCCCCCAAACAATGAAAGTGCAATACTAAATCCCCGGAGTTCCCTTTTATTATTGTGTTCTTGTCACATTGAGTGAAACTGTTTTGAAGTCTCTTCTTGAAGTAGGCTTTGCAATTTAAGATTTGAGAACTGAAAAGCATCTAATTCACAAGCTATGGCTTCAAAAACTGAAACCTGGCATACAAACATTGAGATAAAATGTGAGAAGTCTTGTGAAAAGGGTAATGGTAAAATTCTTGAATTAAAAAAGGTCCCTGAAAGTTAATACATGAGCTAACTCTTAGGTCTCACATGTGTGAGTTTTCCTATTAGCATGTACACAAACACATTTGTTTGTTTGTTTGTTTGCCTTGAAGAAAAAGTCTCAGAAAAGCTCAGGCATTTTTGTAGCTGTTGCCTAACCTTGCCAAAAGTCTTAAATGTAATTAACATAAGACCTGTCAAAAGCGGATATTGCATCAACCTGCACATATTGTTTATATTTATAATACTGTACAGTAGGGCTGGTGGAAAAAAAATCGAAATTTGTATGTATCCTGATTTTTTTTTTTTTGTGTCAACTCTTAAAATCAGTCAGCAAAACAGAAAATGCAGAAAATCCATGTTATGTACTTCTTTACAAATGAAATAGTCTATATCCACGACGTTCCACTTCCGGGATTACTCCGTTGCCGACGGACAATTCGCAAGATTTCACTCTTTTCAGCCGGATGTCCATTACCTTCCTCTTTCTTTGTGTTGGCGTTCTAACCTCCGGTGGATTTCTGAGGACTATGGTTAACTGCTCCTCAGATCTCTGCAGGGTAAATCCAGACAGCTAGCTAGACTATCTGTCCAATCGGAGTTTTCTGTTGCACGACTAAAACTACTTTTGAACGTACACACACGTTCCACCAAAACAAGTTCCTTCCCGAGGCTATTTTGCAGAGGCACTGTGGCACTGTCTGGCGCTTAGCGCCCGCCCCAAGACGATTGTGATTGGTTTAAAGAAATGCCAATAAACCAGAGCACGTTTCTCTCCTACCCCAGAATGTTGTGTGGACTAGTCAGACCCTCCTCCTCCGCAGCGCTGTGGAGGAAGGTCTGGCAATGGGAGACTACAAATGAAATAAATTCATCAGACTGACTGACATGAAAGGAGAAAGACTGGTAAACTTAGTTTCACCTCTCCACTGCCCATCAAAGGGAGCTCGTCCTGACATTTCTCTCACTGGTCATCGGTTGTTGATTTCACACTGCATTATTGTCAGTTTGTTGGACGGTTTGTACTGCTCCTGAACCGTACTTCAAATGCCAGTGAAGATGTTCCAGCAAAGACCTCGCACAGAGACCAGGATTAAACTAATGCTTTCATTTAGCTGCTATCAGGAGAAGAGCAAAGCAATCAGTGCCTCAAAAGATGAGTTTATTTTTTCCAGCAGCAGTTCCATACAACAGCAGCTTTGTCAGTGACACTCCTACTGAGGACGATGATGAGCGAGGGGACTTGGTGTCCTTGGCTCTCCTTTGCCCTTTCCTCCAGTTTCTCAGTTTGACATTCCCCACTTTTCATTTCTGTGTATGAAAGGCAGCTACAGTACACACTGACAGAAATGTCACACAGTTGCAAACGGAGCCTCATATGACTCTTTGTACACTTACTGGGGCTTTCTCTTTGATTGGCTCGTACTCATGAATGCATGATCTAACTGTAGCCGAGGAAAACTGAAATACTTGTGACAAAAAGAGAAACCATAACAATTACAACAAAGATGGTTATGGAAATGTGAGGGTTTAAGTGCAATTTGATCAGACATACAGACATGTTCTAACAAGCCTGTTGCGAGATCAGAGAGACGTGGAGACATTTTCCCAGCCAGTTGTGTGAAATGTTGAACCTGTATCAGACAGGCACAAAGTGAGCGTGTGAAGAATTACAACTAAGAACTAATCCCAACAGTCCGTGTGCATGCTTAAGCCACCGCAATGCTTTTGTTTTATTCAAACAATGCATTCTTTATTTTGAACACACCTGCCAACTACTGATTTCTCCAACAGCTACTGTAGCATTGGAATCTAATAAATCCTGTACTGACATCAGAAAAACTAGTTATGTATGAAAATGTGGATATACATTAAACACGAAGCCCCACTTCTGAATGCCTTTTCCCACTCTGTATATTAATACTTTTACTTTATAAGTTGAACTTACTTGTATCACAAATACTTAAAGATTATACTTTGCGTTTTTCCGGTTGTGCTTACCTTAAGTTCATCTTCTTTCAGCTCTTCCATTTTAACTGCCATGTCCAATATCATGCTCATTTTCAGGTTCATACTTGTATTTTGGGTTTCTACTAGAACATGTTTACATGCTTTAATGTTCAAAAAACACATTTTTCTCATACTGTCTGTCTGAATATACCTGTAATTCACCCTCTGTCTAAAACGCTCCGTTTTAGCGCCTGTCTCTTGCCTGCACTGTAGCAGCACATTCTACCTACTGTATATATGGTATAGTTGTGACATCACAACCGTATAGACGGCTCGTTTAAAGGCAAAGTTTCTGAATGCAGGCTTTGTGCATTTCTCTGTGGATTGAGCGTGTTGATACTTTCACAGAATTTATATAGCACCTCAACCTACTTTACAGTATAATAAAAAAAGACATGGAAATCTCACTTCTTACGATATGTTTTCTTTCGACTTCTTTCAGTATTTCAAATGTGTTCCACGTACAGTAAATCTAGCCTTTTCTAGTTACAAGTAATTTTTTCCTCAGAACATTTCAGCGACATCCTGATCACAAGAAGATACTGTATTTCTTAGGCGCATAGTGACACCATTCCACTTCCATAACTCCTTCTCTCTGCGTGTGTGTCCTCAGTGGTCTGCAGGAAAGGCTTAGACAGCACCACACTGGCTATCCATGACCAGGAGATCTACTGCAAGTCATGCTACGGGAAGAAGTACGGCCCTAAAGGCTACGGCTACGGTCAGGGGGCGGGGACGCTCAACATGGACCGAGGAGAGCGGCTGGGAATCAAACACGAAGAGTAAGTCGGGCTGCTGATTATTATGATAATAACCATGATCAAGATGATTATTTCAGCCAACATGGAACCAAAGTCATCTGCTTAAGTATGCCGTGTTGTCGTAGTCGTATGTTTTAAATTGTATTACACGGCGTTGGGCAACATGACGCTGTGTGCAGTGATATAATCATTATTGTCATGCGATCCATCCTTACTGTATATTCTGGAGGTCAGAGTTGTGTTGTGCGTCTGTCTTCCTGTTTGTTACTAAAGCGTGATTTATGGTTCTGCGGAGGCTCCACGCAGAGCTTTCGCCGTAGCCTATGTAAGTTGCCTGAAGTTTATACTTGTGCGTTGGTGTCTGCATATCTTTAAGAGTATAGCAGAGCCGGTATGTGTGTGTGCATGGGGAGTGTGTTGTAAAGAGAGTGACGGGGTTAGCTCCGGAGCGATTGGGAGGCATAGTTGGAGAATCGGAGAAAGTGTCTCCCCTGTCCTTTCTGACGGCAGCCGGAAACCTGTAGCAGGAAAAGTTAACCCTCTCCTTGATTTCATGTTGTATAGGGAGGAGAACCAGGAAATGAGTCGGGGGAAATGCAACGCTACCAAGCCACAGCTGAGCGATGTGCGCCGCCGCGACGTGTAGTTAAATATTTTGCGTAGGGTTCCAGCGTACCTACGTACGTACCCACGGCATCGATTTAACGCAGAAGCATAAATTGGCCTTTACTGTGCTTTGTCAGAGCTGTGTTGACCACTGATTATAAAACACATCTTAAGATGTACAAATGTAGATACAATTTGACAGTAAAAGCCTTTCACTGCTGCCAGTAGCGACAGCATTTTTAAATATGACTCTCAAATGGCATCTTAAAATGTGTACATTATGATCATTCATCACACTTTATTGCACAAGTGGTTGCTGTGAGGTTGATAAGGTCAGTGAGTTCAGTGGCGCACTGCGTGTAATGATGTTTAACAGCTGTGGCTGCAGGCTGACAATGCCATTGTCCCCAAACAGCATGCAGTCATTGTGCTGAAGTCAAAATAGTTCCGAAATACATAAACTTAAAAAAAACGTACTTCACATAGAATTCATGAAAGCTGATGCCAAATACAGACATGGGGGAAAATGCCTGTAAAAAAAAGGATTTTATTTTATTTATTTGCCCTTATTGCTCTTCACTAGTCTAGCAGCTTTCCAAGTTAACCAGTCAGTGGGGATTGCTAGATGAGTGGGTAGATGTCAGTGAGAGCCACTGCTGGGTGGCCTGTTAATTAGAGAGATCATCCAGTAACTCAAAGCTAACATGCTTTGGTTCTTGAACAAGACAGTAAACACCTACCAGATGAAAACAAACTTTTGAGAAAGGAAAAAAAGACTATTGGAATAAAGTCTGCCTCTTTCTCAAATCCAGCTTGGCTACAGCAGTTCCCAGCTGGTTTGGGGAACGGTGTAGATCCAAGAAGAGAAAAGTCAGAGCTGAAGTCTGAAATTCAGAGTAATGATCTATCTAAGAGGTTAATACTGTACATTTTCTAATAGGCGTGCAGCCGAGGCCCCGGAATGGGACGGGTCTACTATCTGGGTACTCATACTGCAAAATGTACAACTACTTCTGAGAGGAGAGTGATAGACTTAGGGCTGCTCGATTATTTTGGTCAATACTGAAATCACTATTATTTAACACGATTACTCTTTGTTTTTAGGTAAGATGTTGCAGTTGTTGAACTGGGAAAAATGCGAAAAGGTTACACAAATCAACAGTGAAAACACCTTGAACTATGACATTTTTTCCATTCGGAACACAACACGATTCCTATGTTTTTGTGATCATTAGGGGCCAAAATCGCAATTAAAATGTTGATTTAATTGCACAGCCCTAGTTCGACTGTGTATTCTTATGTACACATGATGTGAAAGCACTAAAACAAACAGGAAAACCAAGAGCCACACACTCCCACCCTGAGTGTTTACTCCTGCCTCGGGCATCAGGTGATGACTGTTATGAAAGACTTTATTATGTAACCAGAAGGATCCCTCCTCTCTGTCCTCTGCCACAAAGGGCTTCATTCAGGGGCCACTGGGCCTGGCAGTCACCCTCCGATAAGCACCGCTCCAGGGGCCCATGGGCGCAGGGTGCCCTGCTCACTTTCCCACCACTGGCCGAGGACAGAGCAGAGTCTGACAGCTTTATTTCTGCTCTTTTTGTCTTCTAAAATGTTATTGCAATCATTAAGAAAGTTGTCTTAAACAGATGTTAATCCATTTAAGAATGAGTGTTTAATTGATACATCACTTCATAAGGTTATTTACCAAGGTATTTATTAATGCAGTCAATGTTTTGAGTCATACTTGGTTCACTATTAGTAAATGAGTAAATGTTCTGGAGGAGGTTCTGGTACAGGACGTGTTTTACAGAATGATCTGTAAAAAAAACATTTTCTTTGACATGAATTACTTTTTTAAAGGATCAACCTCAGCTTCTAGCTGACACAATAACGATATATTTTCGATGTACTGAATTGATGGTGATTTTTTGGATTCTCTTGTTTTTTAAACAATTTGTCATAGCTTCATGTGTTTTTTCCCCCCCAGGACACAGACTCACAGACCAACCACCAACCCCAACCCATCCAAATTTGCCCAGAAGTTTGGAGGTTCAGACAAATGTGCCCGGTGTGGAGACTCTGTCTATGCAGCGGAGAAGATCATGGGGGCAGGCAAGGTGAGAGCTTTATCTAAAGCGTCTTCTACTCTCTGCTTACACCACAAACCTAAGGTGGTGCCTTCATGTTGCTTGTTTTGTCTGACTACTTCAATAATCCAAAGCCTGAAGATGTTATTTTTGTACAAACATTCATGGAATAGGTCGACATTTGTGGTTTTCTATAAATTGTCTCAACATCTATTAATTACATGGATTGCCTTGACATTTGGTACAGGCATTCATGTTCCCCTCAGGGTAAAGTGTAATCACTTTAGGGAACCGCTGACTTGTCATCTAGCTGATGATGATAGCTAAAATGCTAAACTAAGATGTGTAACGTGGTAAACATTGTCTGTTAAACATCAGCATGATTATAAGCTCGATGGTGTTTTAAGCCCCCAATGTCGACTTCAAGGCAGCGCTGCGACCGTCGACTTCAAGGCACCTAACCCTAACCATTGCCTAATCCTAGTGCCTAGACGACGTTTGGGGCTTAAAACACCAAACACCTGATTATAATGTCCTTTTGATCGTGTTAGCATGCTGACTTCAGCATTTAGCTCATGTCACCAATGTGCCGAGGTACAGCCACACAGAGCTGCTAGCATGGCTGTTTTCCAGGTCCCCAGGAAGTACGCCTGGCTCGGAAGCCAATCGAACATAGCGGCCAAACGGTGGAATTGCAACGCCTATAAATCAGTGGATACATTTTTCCGAGCGTCGCAACCCCCACGAAATTCTCGTTTTACTGTCAGAATTTGATCGATTTGGTCCGATAACTTTTGGAAAGACTGGAAGAGCCGCACAATTATACCATTTAATCCCCATTCAAGTTAGCGAGGCCTTAAACGGGAATTAGCCATCTCGGCCGGCAGAAGTTTCTAGTGCGCCTGCTCTATGGGCCGCGCAGTGCTGAAGCTGTGCCGATCATCCGGGTAATTTTTGCCTTCATGATGGCTTCATGCGCCACTGAGCAACTCTCGCAGGAATGAACGGGGCTTTGCCTTGAATGCTGTATCCAGTTCTTATAATACATCCATGCTGTAAAGTCATGTAGACACTATTTTGGATCATTGTTCATCTCTATATCTAAGATATAAGAACGATGTGTTTGCAGAATAAGAAACACCCTTTGGATACAATATGCACTGTCAGGCCTTTAAACTGAGGCATCAGCCAAGATATAAGCCAAGTCCATTATTAGGCTTTCACTAGTGGAGCCAGGTTGCCAAGAATGATGACTCTTGGCTAAGGGGGGGGGGATTTATTTATCGTCATGACAACACTGACTGAGAGTGTACAACCGATACCACAGACTTTAGGGATGTGCAACTCTGTTCTGGTGTTTCTTGTTCACGCTAATGACAAAACTTCACAGAAATGAATCTGCGGTGTGAACTTGAAAGGGTTATAATGACTTTTCAAATGTGTTGTGTGTATTTAAAGCTTTAGGTCGTAACTTTGTGATATTAATGAACGTCCGTTACATTCAAGCCGTTGCCAAATGAGTTGCTACAAAGCTAATTAAGACTATCAGCTCCACACAACTCTCTGTATTTCTCAGTATGACTGTGTTCAGAAGATTGTATCGCCTGGCGACTTTCCCGCGCAGAAGCTCGAGTGAAGATAATGACCTCTTCTGAAGAGTCCATGTTTTTTTAATCCTCCGTGTCCTCCTTGGCTATTTGCAACTGTGTGGATGCTTGTATCTAGTGGACGCGCCGACAGTGTTGTTGTCATTACTTAGAATTCCTCATAGGGGCGGCAGAAAATACGCACTATAGCTTTACAAGCTTTATAAGTTTACAGTTAACGATCATTACATACAGTTTTAGCATGAACAGCCCCCAAGAGAAATCCAACCTCTAACCCAGAGCAGTGATGTTTCCCTTAACTCCACAGGAACACAAGCTACAGTCACAAACCACAGGGCTGCAACTTGTTGGATTGAACGCACATGTTTCTTACAGCACTAAACCACACACAGGAGGTTTGGTGTGGTCTCTCCTAATGAGAGAACACAAATCCTGTTTTTCTGATTAAAGCCATTCCATAAGGTTTGGATGGGAGCTTCCCAACAGCTGGCGTTAACCGTGCGAGGCTGTCGGGACACTGGGGTCCTGGCACATCTACAGCCGATGAAGTCATAAGACTCTAGAGATGTATCAGCCGCATGTTTAGTTCTGAGGAAGAAAATCAATAAGTCTCAGAGTAGGGAGTAGAGCGTTTCCTGCCGCTAATCGCATGCGGATTCATACTTCAGCTGTTTTATAGCAGGTGATGTCATCGGGCGGAGAGCTGTTAATGTGTTTCCTAATGGGAGTAAATGTACAAGGCTCCACTCATTGGCTAAAGCATAACCTGTAATTTTCTGGGTAATGAAGACATTCAGAAAGGCCCCCCAGGCTGGGAGAGCTGCTTTGATGGGATTTGACGAAAGGAAATGATGACATACGCTCCAAGGAACATCTGCTAACATTACCTTTTTTTTCTTTTTTTTGGTCTGACAATTTGAGGTAGATTCAGCATAAAAAGCATGAAGACAGACTTGAACAGCTGCCATTGTACAATTAAAATGATCTCTTTCTCTTTGTAGCCGTGGCATAAGAACTGCTTCCGCTGTGCAAAATGTGGCAAGAGCCTGGAGTCGACCACGCAGACTGAGAAAGACGGAGAAATCTACTGCAAAGGTGAACTAAAACATCTGACATGGAACAAAATGTGTGCAGGATTTCATTAGAGCACTATGACAGATTGTTTCTGTTGAGTTCTAACAGAGCCAGGAATAATAGAAGGTGATCTACACATTTGCATTGGCCAACACATTGTATGTATTGGCAGAGCTAGAGTAGATTTAAAGGTCCCATGGCATAAAGATTTCACTTTATGAGGTTTTTTGAACAATTAATATGAGTTCCCCCAGCCTGCCTATGGTCCTAGTGGCTAGAAATGGCGATAGGTGTAAACTGAGCCCTGGGTATCCTGCTCTGCCTTTGAGAAAATGAAAGCTCAGATGGGCCGATCTGGAATCTTCCCTTTATGATGTCATACGGGGAAAGGTTACCTCCCCTTTCTCTGCTTTGCCCGCACAGAGAATTTGGCCCGCCCATAAGGAAATAGAGCTACAACCGTGGCTGCAAGCTGATCAAGGCCACACCCCCACCCTCCACCTTGCCCCCCCCTCTCTCCTCCTCAATAGCATTTAAAGCGACACAGAAATGGCACATCCTAAGGAAAGCTCATTGTGGGACTGGCTCTAGTGGCTGTAATTCTGCACCAAGGCTGAATTTCGGGAAAGAGACTTCAGATACAGTATTAGGGGACCACTAAGGCCTATATAAAAGAGACTTCAGATACAGTATTAGGGGACCACTAAGGCCTATATAAAAGAGACTTCAGATACAGTATTAGGGGACCACTAAGGTCTATATAAAAGAGACTTCAGATACAGTATTAGGGGACCACTAAGGTCTATATAAAAGAGACTTCAGATACAGTATTAGGGGACCACTAAGGACTATATAAAAGAGACTTCAGATACAGTATTAGGGGACCACTAAGGTCTATATAAAAGAGACTTCAGATACAGTATTAGGGGAGCACTAAGGTCTATATAAAAGAGACTTCAGATACAGTATTAGGGGACCACTAAGGCCTATATAAAAGAGACTTCAGATACAGTATTAGGGGACCACTAAGGCCTATATAAAAGAGACTTCAGATACAGTATTAGGGGACCACTAAGGTCTATATAAAAGCTACTTCAGATACAGTATTAGGGGACCACTAAGGTCTATATAAAAGAGACTTCAGATACAGTATTAGGGGACCACTAAGGTCTATATAAAAGAGACTTCAGATACAGTATTAGGGGACCACTAAGGTCTATATAAAAGAGACTTCAGATACAGTATTAGGGGACCACTAAGGCCTATATAAAAGAGACTTCAGATACAGTATTAGGGGACCACTAAGGACTATATAAAAGAGACTTCAGATACAGTATTAGGGGAGCACTAAGGTCTATATAAAAGAGACTTCAGATACAGTATTAGGGGAGCACTAAGGTCTATATAAAAGAGACTTCAGATACAGTATTAGGGGAGCACTAAGGTCTATATAAAAGAGACTTCAGATACAGTATTAGGGGAGCACTAAGGTCTATATAAAAGATACTTCAGATACAGTATTAGGGGACCACTAAGGACTATATAAAAGAGACTTCAGATACAGTATTAGGGGACCACTAAGGTCTATATAAAAGAGACTTCAGATACAGTATTAGGGGACCACTAAGGACTATATAAAAGAGACTTCAGATACAGTATTAGGGGACCACTAAGGCCTATATACAAGCATCCAAAAAGCAGCATGTCATAGGACCTTTAATCTACAGCGTCATACAGAGCACCCTGAGTCACTACTGTCAGCTGATGTGATCGTATCAGCAAAAACAGAGCTGGACAGACTTGCTCTTATGTAACCCAAAACACACACACACACCCCCCCCCCCCCGCTTGTACTCACTCGTCTGTCGTCCCAGATGAGTGTTTTCACATTTGGAGTGTTGGTTTGGCCGGATCCCGCCGGCCTCGTAATGCTAACAGAGCTGCTCACTGTCCACTATACTTTAGTGGGCAGAAACATCTGCAGTCTGACCTCCACAGAGAGTTCTCCCGCCTCATCAGCTCAGCGAGATGGGATGGTTTGGTTAAACAGAAGACATAGATTTAGACATAACACGCACACAGATGTCAGCAGATGGATGTTTGCTTAATGTCATAATGAAACCTTGTACTGATGAGGAGGAATGTTGCATCTCCGCTCTGAACCCAAACAGGCCAGACGCTGCTGCTGCTATCAGCCAGTGGTGTGGAGACATCCTGACTGCTGGATAGTGTTGCTCTAATCACAAACGATTTCAAGACATGTAGACAGCAGACCTGATATGTCACATTTGCAAAAAAGAAAACTAAAGAAAGAAAGTCATTTCCAAACACTTTGTTGACATTTTGTTGAAGCCAAGCGGGGAGTGGTTTCAGTAAATGTTTAAAAAGTCAGAAATTCTGCACCTCAGTGTTTGGCCACAACCTGAGTGGTGAGCTTATTTTAAACGTCATCACGTTGATGTGAGGTAAACAAGCTCCGAGTATGAGAGCTGGGAAACAGCAATGTCAAAACACACACACACACACACACACACACACACACACACACACAGTGTGATTTTAGTATGGAAACCACCAGCTGTGGCTCATCTCCAATACGCTGGAACTCAGCGGTAACCGGTTTGTGGTGCTCCAAGATAAAATCAAAATTCGAGTGAAATCTCAACAGCAACGTCTTTTTCCAAATAGCGTGACACAATCAGTCCTAATAATGTAAGATATGTGTAGCTCAGTGATAGTTCAGCAACTTGATATGGAGGAAAGCAGGCTGACTTGAAGGATTTTTATTTGGGATTTTTTTTTTATTTTTTTTTTTTAAAGGATCTTGTTAAAAAAACGTGTGCACTTTTCTTTTTAACAATTAACAGATTAACATTTGTTTGTCAAGAGAAACTGTTAACGATATCAACCCAAACTGTGTACATTTAGGATGCTGAGATTATATTGTTGGTCTGTAATTTATCTAAGAAGCAATGTCTGTGTTTAAGCTGGACAGTATGGAAGAATAGAAGCAGATTTTTGAGATGATATATAGCAATGACTTGTAATCCCACGAGGGACAGGCCACCCGTTTGACAACTAAACAACATAGTTCACACACTGGGGAGGTTCCTTCCCTTGTTGTGGAAGCTTGACTCAGCAACATGAACTCATTTTCTTCATCTGTTCGGTTTCTTTTAGCATGATAAAGCAGCCTGGTAGCAACGCACTTCCACATCACCTTACAACGTTTTTAAATGATGTTATTTAGGTCAGTAATGTAAGGATGGAGTTTTGGAACAATACAATCTGCAGCTTATTAATGTTTCTTCTTTCCTCTCTTTCCCTCGGCAGCGTGTTACGCTAAGAACTTTGGGCCCAAAGGGTTTGGTTACGGCCAAGGAGCCGGCGCGCTGGTTCACGCTCAGTGATGGCTCAACTGGATCCATCACACCTTTTTATACTTCTACTATATTCCTCTGTCCAACATCAACCAGCCCTTCTCTTGTGTATTCTCCCTCATGTGCTTTCATGTTGAAGTAGGTGCTCTCGATTCAAATAAAAACATTAACGAAACCACTTGTTCACATTTGACTATTTTATTATTAAAGCCATTAAAACTGAACCATGCCCATATGTTTACATCTTAAGCGGAGTTACAGTGATGTCTGAAGGTGGGCAGAGAGGCACTGGAGATGATTATGTGCTTAATCTTTTTTTTTTTTTTTTTTTTTTTTATGATCCCACATGGCGAGGTGAGAGGGGGAGACAGAACAGAAACGTTTCAGGCAGCTGGAAGAACTAGTGAGGACTGAAAGGGCTTTGAATTCATGTCCTGGATGAGCAGAACTCTGCCCTAGAAAAACAAAAAACACCAGCCTGCATTGACCTCCTGTCACTTAAAAGGCATGATTAGAACACAAGTGGTTAGTTACTGGTACTGATATGAAATCAACCTTTGGCCTTTAAAGCACACCAAAAGTAGCTGCTGTGTGTTGTCTTCGTAGGGCAGAAATGACATCAGTGGTTGGTTTTGCAGGATGGGGGAGTGAAACATGGACTATGTTGACATAACCGCCCCCTTCTGATGATGCAAACATGAGGCCCAAACGTTCCAGAGGCCTTTATGTAATATAACCTCCCTCTTTCCTTAAAACTATTGCATGATCACATTTCAGCTTTTAGAAAAAAAACAAAAATTGGCATCTGCCTTAGTTCTCTAGTGTCTTTGCTTTACAATTTGTACATCCAGTGGTATAACAAACCCAGCGATATATGACATAGAAATAAAAAATAAAAACCGTTAGGATGACTACAGAGTCCACAAGCATGGAACATTCAAATATATTACACACTTGCACAGGAGGGCCCGACTGGTAATCTGGCGACCTGAAAGAAAACTTCCACTAAACACACTGGATTTGCGAGAAAGAAAATAATAAAAGAAAAGACTGACAAATGAACGGCAATGCAGAAAAGTACTGGCAAATACTTAACATTCAATATATACAGACACGTGGCTTGCCGGGCTGTCACCATGGTGATGACTATGGGGTTGGGGGCGACGGCGAGAGCCCAGTTGTCCCAAGCATTGTACATGCAGTGGAGTTTCTTGGCAGGGGGGGGACATTTAAGGTATTTAGGGGTTAAAATGCCTATAGACAGCAGTGTCGGACATCACTAAAAGCTACAGTCATACACTTGGGAGTATAGTCACTTGATTTTCTTCTTTCCGTTCGGTTGGAAGAAATCCCCCAAACTTAAAAAATAAAATAAAATAAATCCAGGAGCACCTTCAACTAACACCGACAAGAAAAGAAAAGAAAATAGTTACAGAGAAAGATATTGTATATGTACAGGTGCACATTCTTTACACTTCAGTCCATCTTGCTGCTGCCGCTGCCTGCGGGGAGGGGGAGGGGGGGGCCAGACAGGAAGTGATGGGAGTTGGCCCCTCCTCCTCCTCTCTGTAAACAATGGAAGCGTTGGTGTGAAGCGGCGCTGCCCGTGTGTTCAGTAACAGCCAAAAACAAATCATCAGTGCAATGTTGTAGGCAGACACACACAAAAAAAAAAAAATAATAAGACTTTACAGCTTTTTGAGAAAAAAAAACAAAAAACAAAACATATGGAATGAACCTTTCTTGTAAACTCATCTGTCCTCTTGCTGCATTCTTTTTCTTATTCTCAACTCTGCTGTTCATAAATACGCTGGCTGTACCTGTCTAAATAGAGGCTTCCATGTCAAACTGCTACAGGTACTTGTTGAATCACTTTTATTTCCTCATAAAAACCTACTCAGCTAAAATGATGTGAAATGTTAAAATGATGGTGCTAGAACATAATAACTTTGTCTATAAATAGTTTTTAAATAAATATACCTGTATCACATTGTCTGTAGGATATTTTCTGTCGCGTTTAAAGTGGTCGCCGCTGAAGGAGTGCACTTAATCCTGCGTTAATACTGTACAACAATGGTTTCCAGGTTATTACTTTGAGTAAAAAAACACTTGGATATCCTCTTAAAATTCCGTCTTGCAGCTTTATTTCAGCAGGTAAGAAGTTGGGACTCCTCCAGCGGCTCCACCTGTAACACACTTCCCCCTCTGATAAGTTCAACTATCCTCATCAGCTCGACTCCAAAAAATAATCACGGTGCAAAATCGAGACCTTAAAAAGACATTCCCTTATCTCTATTCATGGTTAAAAAAAATCAAATAAAAAAAATCAACTTTCCTTCAGCTTTCCTGGCCACCACAGTTCATTATCGCAGGAACAGCAGAGTTCCTGAACCACTCAAAAACAAAAAAAGATACACACAGGGCACATCAACAGGGACACCATAAATAAGGATATAAAGTGGGAAGGGTAGAGAGCTATACTGCCACTTCATGGCGCTGCCGTCTCTGCAGCGTCACATCTCCGGTACAAACAGAAGAGCTTTTATTTTGGAATTCCTCTGGTCCGTCGGCCTCTCTCCTCTCCGTTGGTGCCTGGCAGCAACACAACCGTCCAAAGGGCTCAGGAGAAGAGACGAGGTGGAGGAGGGGGGGGGGTTAGGTTAGGGAATGTGGAGATACAGTCTGATGTTGTAGAATAGTAGTAGTAGTAGTAATAAAGGGTGGTGGTGAGGGCGGAGGGAGAGGCCTTGCCCCGTTACAGCATGCTAGTCCTGGCTGATTTTTTTCTAAGTCTTTTTGATCGGTGAGGGAGAGATGGTCCAACAAAAAAAAAAGCAAGAGCTCCCGAGAACAGCATCGCTCCGACATGAGCGCTGGGGGGTGGGGGGTGAGGGGATGGGACAGTAATCATTCCGAAACTTACTTCCACTCCCCCCACTTTCTTTCCTCCTCTACACCAGCTGGTAGCCCGAGCCAGACGTCTGGTCGTATTCTATTGTGTACTGCGTGGTCCAATCCACGGCCACGGGCCGGATCAGACCGCAGCAGCGGATCTCAAAGAAATCTATCAGGTTTCTGAAGCAGCCGTGGCTGCAGAGAGAGAGAGAGAGAGAGAGAGAGACACAGAGGAACATGAGTGGCATCAGTGTGAGGAAAGCACCATTCCAATTGGGCTGGAAGAGTAATAACTACCTATTATATTGATACAGGGTACAGTCACACATTTCTTCACCAATTTAGCATTACACTCTTCAAAACCTAGCGCCTGTTGTAACCCCTAGATTCCACCATGCACGTGTGCGCTGCACTCCGGGTTATTTTTTTTTACTATTTAAACAACCATTTTCTTTTAAATGTGAAATGCACTTGCTATTTTATCTCATCACTGCCCCCCTCTCATGTGCAATTCTTATTTATTTATTTAACTGTTACACGCCTGAATGAATGTATGTGATGTCTCGTTTTGTTTTTATTTTCTTTCATTGAACAGACGAGCTCTTCAAATTCTGTTGTATGTTACCATGTACAATGACAATAAAGGCCATCTAAAACTGACATTTTTGAAAACCAGATATAGTCCCCACCCCTTACTTGAGATAATAATAATACAGAAAACACTGTAAACTGTTTTCCTCGGGTCTTTGGTAGAGAGTAGGTGTTGGGTAGTGAGGCTTGTGGGTTGTCCTGAGTAACAGGGACATTGTTACTGGATGCTACGAGCATCACTATATGAAAATCCATTCTCTTCAGTTGTATTAGAGAGGAAGCTGGTATTTTAAAACCGGGGCAAACAAAACCCAAACTATCTGCGAAGAGAATCTGTTAATCTGTTAGAGAAGTAAGTGAGATGTGGGTGAACCAACCCTTAAATGCTATTACTGAAACGATGACATTCAGCTCTCTGTATAAGCAAATAAGTAACAGATCACTTACTTGAAGGGGCTTTCGATGGACGTGGCTGTGACTTTAAAGTGCTTGTATCTCCGAGCGTTCATCCTCTCATTGGTGGTGATTCCCAGAGCGGCGATCTAAGAGAGGTAAACGCTAAGAGGTCAGCCAACCTTTCACAGAGTAACAGACATAAACAGCATCTACTGGAATTCAAGCTCAACTGCAAATCCTAGTTTTCAATGTGTCAAGGTGTCCAAACGGGTGTACAAAATGTAAATCCAGACCTGGTAGAGCTGACACATGATGAGCACGGCCACCCACATGAAGTGGAAGATGCTGTTGAGGAACATCCAGAACATCCAGGGAGAGCAGGAGGCGATCTGGGTTAGATAGAGCCAGAAACCATCCTTGGCGTAACTGGTGGCACAGTGGAGCCTCCAGTCTGAGGGAGAAGACGCACGTCAAGCAAGTCAAGGAGTCAAGGAGTTAGCAGAGAGATACAACCAGGGAAAGAAACGTAAAAGTGGGTTTCCTACTCACAGGAAATGCAGCCGTATATCATCCAGCAGATCATGCAGAGCAGGAAGAACAGATAACCCATGAAGTAGCGGTGATTCCCACTTCCTATAGAGGAGAAAACAGCACATCATGTTCCATTCTCATCACCTTAGTTAGTTGCTTTGGTTGCCAATGGAAGGAAGGTCAAGGGAAAGAAAAAGCCTGGACAGGGCCAGATGTGATTAAGGGAGCTTTCACACCTTTAGTTCGGTGGACTTGAGGCGATTCGGGGGGGGGGCACACTTTGTCAAGCACACTTTGTCAAACACACCAAACACTGTAAACACACGTCACCAGAGGGTCCGTAAAACGTTTTCAGATTCATTCGTTTAAATTGTCATGACATAAAATAATAATGCACATCATTTTTTTCTTACAAAAGGCTTCATAGTTCAACAAATGATGTGTTTAATTTTAAATCTGTAATACTTTATAGATAGCATTCTAATCTAACAAATCTATAACAATCAGAATCTGCAAAATACATGTCCAATATCTTTTGTAATACATGTTCTCATGTGTTGTTCTTAACTAAGACTATAGATGTGTAAGAAATAGGCTACGGCAAATTAATCCAGGGGACATCCGTGAGGGGGTCCCCGGTATATTCTCAATGTTGTAAGGGGTCGTTGACAAAAAACAAACAAACATTGCTGTAAAAGATGACAGATAATTAGTAATGAAAGTAATGAAATGAGTAATGAAAATGGCCCAAATCGAGGGGCGGCACCAAGCATGCATTTGAAAATCTCACTGCACGCAATTGGATAACACTACGACCAATCCCAACAATACACGGGGTGACGTATCCAGAGCCCCGTACGCTTAGCCACCAGCGGAGCTAACTGGTAGATTAAACTGTCGTCATCTGTTTAGCTCGCCTCTGGCCCGCCTATATCAGATACACCGATGTGATTGGTGCAGCTCGGCTACAAGGGCATAGTTAATGAGCATCATTACTGAAAGCCAGAGTGACTCGCTGAGCAAATTCAAACTCTGCTCTCGCGAGAACTCTGGACTTCCAGGGTAACAGATAATACAAAGAAACCCATAACTACATAAAGAACTATTGTGTTTGATATTTCAAAACTTCTTAAGAGCTTTTAAAATCCTTTTCCAGGCCCCTGATCCCAGTAGTCATGTAGCCGGGCGTGTTGTTTGTTCAGGCGGTTTCCACACGTTTAAAGCTTCTTCCTGACCACCTGCTTTTCAAACCAGAAATGCTACTCCTTCCTTCCCAAACTGTCTCCGGTCTGCTCCACGGACGCCATCTGACACAATCCTGGACACACACTCGCTTCCCTTACAACTTTATTTTGCCTGCTTCATTTCCTGCATCTTGTCATTAAAGCCTTCTACACTGTGTTGTGTTTCGATTATGTTTTATTGTCGATTATTTTCCTCAGTCGATTAGTTGTTTGTTCTATAAAATGTCCAAAAATGGTTAAAAATGTGGATCAGTGTTTCCCGAAGCCCAAGAGGACGTCCTCAAATGTCTTGTTTTTGTCCACAACTCAAAGATATTCAGTTTACTGTCACAGAGGAGAGAAGGAACTAGAACAATATTCACATTCAGGAAGCTGGAATCAGAGAGTTTTGACTTTTTTCATAAAAAACTTAAACCGGGGCGGCCTCTAGCTCACCCAGTGGGAGCGGTCGCCCCATGTTCTATGAGTCCTTTGCAGCGGCGCGGGTTCGAATCCGACCTGCTGCCCTTTGCTTCGTGTCATCCCCCATCTCTCTCCCCCTTTCCTGTCTATCCACTGTCATTGTCTAATAAAGGGAAAAGCCCCCCAAAAATTCAAAAAAAATAAATAAATAAAAAGTTAAACCGATTAATGAAAATAGTTGGTGATTAATTTAATAGCTGACAACTCATCGATTCATCTTTGCGGCTCTAGTTGAGTTTTATGAAATGAATGTTTTATCACTGAACACATGAATTGAAACTAACCTAAACAGGTCTACTCTGTCTAGACAGCAGAAGAGAAGACAGGCAGCTTGGCCAACAGATGATAAAATGAGTTAAGTCAGTGGTTCCCAACCTTTTTTCCTTGGTGCCCCCCCTACTTATGTCTAAGAAAAGCTGAGCCCCCCCCCTCCGAAACCGAAGTTGTGGTAACTCTCGAAATAGAGCCTTACTTTCTTTTTTGATACAGAGCAGTTATCAGCACTTTTACGTTTCTCCGCCATGTTTCATTCATAAAATAGTGATGCCGTGGCGGCAGGAAAAACAAGGATGATAGCAGCTAGCAGCTGACCTGATGACAGCAAGGGTCCCAGGTTAAGAGGTCCCGGAGGTTTGGCCTACTAAGTAGCCTGCCTACAATTTTAAGCGAGAACAAAAATATATAGTTTTTATACAGACTTTTGTATACATTATATATTCTAGTGTATCATCATCATTTTTTTTACCTCAACCTCAAACCAGATAAAGACTTGCGCACCCCCTCTGATCTTTGCCGACCCCCTGAGGGGTCCCCGGACCTCAGGTTGGGAACCACTGAGTGAAATCATTTGAAATGCAGTAATGAATTTTTTTTTCCAGACTAAATCTGACGTTATTTGGAAAAGCATTGATTAAAGATATCCCAGCATTTCCTTCAACATGTTTTTCTGTTGTGTACCAGAGCCAGAATAACGTGAGAGCAGAGGGCTCAGTCAGGACACATGTTGCTTCTTAAAGTGGAATACGGAGCTGATATCACACAATAAAGTGCCACAACTCTTGAGTCTAGGGAAGAAAATGACGAGTAGCTGATTGTTTGGAAGTGTGTGTGTGTGTGTGTGTGTGTGTGTGTGTGTGTGTGTGTGTTGTTGACATACCGACACAGTTCCCCACCCAGGGACAGTGGTGGTCGAACTTGGCGATACAGCGGTTGCACACGGCGCAGTGTTTGGACCTGATGGGCTTTCGTATCTATAGGAAACGGTCATAAAAGAAGTAAAAGGTTGTTGCCATTTTCCTCTGGATGTGTCATCTTGCAAGAGAGGAGGCAGAATTTACCAAGCAGGTGCTGCAGAATATGCTCAGATCCAGGCTGCCCGTCTCTGCCAGCTCCACAATTGTCTGGAGGAAGGAAACAAGAAACAAAAGCAGGATTTAAAAAAGAAAAAAAAACAAATATGGACAGAGACACAGCAACAAAAGGACCTAATGACAGCGTACAAGCCGAGGCTGGGATTTCCAGCTCAACGATCACACTGAAAGCTCGGCTCATTCACGGTAAACTGGGACAAAAGCTAACTATGGGTTTACAGTCTCATTCAGTCAGTTTGTTTCATGTTTTTTTTTTTTTTTAAGACAAACTGCGATTGTTTTTTATCTAACCTGCACATATAGGTTTCTTTCCTCTTCTGTGTTTTTATCAGTTTGCTTTTACTGAGCAAATAAACTAAAGATAGGAAGACAAGAGGTGGAAGGGGGATCCTCTGCAGGGAAAGAAAAGCTTTGAAGCCTTTGACCCAGTGGAGTCCTGCCCTGTGCTAACAATGCGGGGTAAATTTAGCTCTTCATCAATCACAGGGCCTGGTACAAAGCAGAGCCCCTGTTGTCCCCCATTAGAGAGCGATAATGAGGGACAGAGAGGCCGGAGGATGAGCCGCAAAAAGCAGCCGGGATCTCTCGCTCGCGTTAAAACAAATGATGAAATGAAAAGATTATTTACAGCGCTTACATTAACACTTAGTAGGGTAAGCCAAACCATTTAAAAACACACAAGGAAACATCTTGAAGTAGGGATTCAAACGTTTCTTTCAAAGACTGTTCCTGCTTGATTCTTTCCTGTAACTTTACCTTTTTCTTCTGCTCCTCTGATGCTTTGATAATTCCTGGGTCAGACTTCCAGGATTTGCCAAAGTTGTAGAAGAGAGCCAGCGTGTTTATCAGGAAGGGCATATGAACAGTGGCAAAGGGGAGATGTGCAGCGAAGGTTAAGGAAGACGGACCAACAGCTTCTTCTGCATCGTTTTTCTTTGGTATTGTAAAGACAGATTAGTGTCAACTGCTGGGTTTTCACCACAATCAAACCCCATTCTGTTTAACCACAGTACTACTGCCAGAGGACAGACGACCTCAACCTCAGTTCAATTCCTGCCACCTGAGTTGGACCCAAACAGAACTTAGTGCACAGCATTTAAAGCTGTAGTGTGAACATGTAAACACGTCACTGTCACAAGTCAGTATATTTAAAAATAAATAAATAAATAAATAAGACTAAGACACACATTAAAAGAAACGGTTTGAAATTTTGGGAAATATGCTTATTCAATTTCTTGTTGAGAGTAAGATAAAAATATAGTGTTCTTATGTCTGTATGGTGAATATGCAGGCGGAACCAGGAGACTAACTCATTGAAAAAAAAGGCACTGGTTATAACTCCAGAACTTGCCTGCCATTTATCACGTTTCAGGTCAATATTTAAATAAAATTATTTCCTTTGATTTTTATGACAATGACATCAATCTGAGTCAGATTCTCACTTTACAGTAACTCCACTAACAGGCAGACTGCGATGCAAACAGCGGCTGTCTCATCTCGACTCACCCACTCAAGGACAGATCATGTCAGTCTGTCACCACAGCTCATCATGACTTCCTTCCATGTACGTATACATACGAGGGAGACAAAAGTCTGTTCGTTTGTGTAGATTCTTTGTGACACAACAGAACAGCACAGACTGGCTTGGTCTGTGTTTCTCACTAAGTGTATAAATGTAGGAGAAGAAAAGAAAAAAAAAGAGAGCATGCATGCTTACATTACTGGGCTGAGACCTGGACCCAAAGGGCACTGGTGTACAGATTCTACAGTCTTGTGTATAACCATGGAGAGATAAGGGTGTATTCTGTGACAGCTGTGGACTGATTAGTAGCAGAGTCAGTCACCCAGGTGTGCATGAGTCAGCAGAATCCCACAGGAAACCAGCCAAGTGACACAGAGAGGCCCAGACTGGGAAAGCCTCAACACTATGTGCTAATGTGTGACAGAAGAAAAACAAACTGTGATAGAGTCGTCAGTTTGGAATAGACACTGAAACAACACAGACAAAGAATATTCTGTTTGAACTACGGGAAAATACGGCATCATTACACTACTGCAAGGTGACACGTTCCAATGGGAGGCATCATGCTTAACATACAACTGCACACAAAGTTGTCCTTGCCCATACAGTCAACATTATGTTACATGTAGCCATTTTAAAATACCCTCTTCAAAAGGTTGCTATGCTAACTCTTTTGGGATACAATATTTATAGTTTCACACAAGCTATAACAAAGCTGTGAGAATTCATCCTGAGGGGAACATAAATGCCTCTGCCAAATTTTTATGGCAATCTATCCAATAGTCGAGACATTTCACTCAAAACCACAAATATCAACCTCATGGTGGCGATAATGGAAAGTCAGATGGTCACCAAAGTCAGTTCCATGACTGTCAGTTAAAATATTGTGCCAATCCATCCAATAGTTGATGTTTTATTCTAGACCAAAGTGGTTGACCGATCGACTGACCAACACTGCCACCCAGGGTACAGGTTTTTTTATTCACCAGCCAAATGGCTATTGAATGTTCAAATTTTAACCAACCACTCAAGAGGAAATCATTGTGTTTTTGCTGGTGGGCTGAAGCAAAACATCCACCAGCATTTGGCTGCATGGTGCTAATTTTGTACCCTGTTGCCACTCCTACGGCCACGCCACTCAGAGTGGCTAAAAAAAAATAGGCCTGTCTCAGCGGTGTGATGGACATCCAAAACTAAGGGACCGCTGCTTTCACTGGTCCATCAAAAAACTATTTATTTTATTATCTCCAATCAAACTTGATCATCCTCTAACCATACAGTCGGGTAGGCATAACAAGTAGGGATGTCCAGATCTGATCACGTGATCGGAAATCGGGCCCGATCACGTGGTTTCAGACTCCATCGGAATCGGACGTTACCTCCCGATCAGGACTCGGATATATTTATATTAGGGCTGTCAAAAGATTAAAAAATGTAATCTAATTAATTACATACTCTGTGACACAACAGAACAGCACAGACTGGCTTGGTCTGTGTTTCTCACTAAGTGTATAAATGTAGGAGAAGAAAAGAAAAAAAAAGAGAGCATGCATGCTTACATTACTGGGCTGAGACCTGGACCCAAAGGGCACTGGTGTACAGATTCTACAGTCTTGTGTATAACCATGGAGAGATAAGGGTGTATTCTGTGACAGCTGTGGACTGATTAGTAGCAGAGTCAGTCACCCAGGTGTGCATGAGTCAGCAGAATCCCACAGGAAACCAGCCAAGTGACACAGAGAGGCCCAGACTGGGAAAGCCTCAACACTATGTGCTAATGTGTGACAGAAGAAAAACAAACTGTGATAGAGTCGTCAGTTTGGAATAGACACTGAAACAACACAGACAAAGAATATTCTGTTTGAACTACGGGAAAATACGGCATCATTACACTACTGCAAGGTGACACGTTCCAATGGGAGGCATCATGCTTAACATACAACTGCACACAAAGTTGTCCTTTTTTGCCCATACAGTCAACATTATGTTACATGTAGCCATTTTAAAATACCCTCTTCAAAAGGTTGCTATGCTAACTCTTTTGGGATACAATATTTATAGTTTCACACAAGCTATAACAAAGCTGTGAGAATTCATCCTGAGGGGAACATAAATGCCTCTGCCAAATTTTATGGCAATCTATCCAATAGTCGAGACATTTCACTCAAAACCACAAATATCAACCTCATGGTGGCGATAATGGAAAGTCAGATGGTCACCAAAGTCAGTTCCATGACTGTCAGTTAAAATATTGTGCCAATCCATCCAATAGTTGATGTTTTATTCTAGACCAAAGTGGTTGACCGATCGACTGACCAACACTGCCACCCAGGGTACAGGTTTTTTATTCACCAGCCAAATGGCTATTGAATGTTCAAATTTTAACCAACCACTCAAGAGGAAATCATTGTGTTTTGGCTGGTGGGCGAAGCAAAACATCCACCAGCATTTGGCTGCATGGTGCTAATTTTGTACCCTGTTGCCACTCCTACGGCCACGCCACTAGAGTGGCTAAAAAAAAAAAGGCCTGTCTCAGCGGTGTGATGGACATCCAAAACTAAGGGACCGCTGCTTTCACTGGTCCATCAAAAACTATTTATTTTATTATCTCCAATCAAACTTGATCATCCTCTAACCATACAGTCGGGTAGGCATAACAAGGCCCGTTAGTTCAGTTTGAATGCTTTGATTCAAAATGAACCCTTGGATCTGTATTGTCTAAACACACTTTGTGTGAACACCAGCCACGGAAAGTTAAACCAAATCCACCATAATAGATCATACTAAAACCCTCTGAAGCATTGACAAGGGTTTGTAGCCACAGAGGTCTGTTGAGAAAGTAGCGAGGGACACACACCATAAGCACAGAAATAACATGCCCCAACAGCTACTTTCATTTGTAGGTAAGGAAGAGCCAATAGCTCTTGTGGTCATCCCTTTAGCACAGCTATGACTTCACTGATGAGCACTTTGCTAGCACTGACAAAGTTAGAAAGCCCTCTACAAGTCCCTACAGACCACATGAAGCCATTGATCTTCATAAATATCCCTATAATGAACTGGGTGTTGACATGATCCGCTACTGAAATGGCCTAATAAGTAAAACACTCTCCAGAGCTCCTCATTGTCTAGTCTATTACCTCTGGGAACCAGAGGATGTGTGGAGAAGGTGCCGGTGATCAATGCAACTCTCATAAAATGGGTCCAATGCTTCCTCAGTGAGAGATCGCCCATCTGTTAGCACCCATTTATCTTTTAAAAGGCTGAGGGGTGAGGCGTATTTGAGAAGGTTTCCCTAACAAACAGCAAGAGGGTTCACAGTAGACTTGCAATGACGTGCAGACAAAGTGAAATGAATGCTACATCAGTACAGTACAAAACTCCAGGGCATCATTAACTCGGTGATTTTTAGTTCACCTGCTGGAAATGCATTTATGACGAAAGTCTAGAGAGGAAAATATGACCCGAGTCTGGGATAGAGAAAAAGGTACTGTCTTTCTGCTCCACTTTTGTCATTTGATCCGATTTCAACCACAGGCCTGAGGAGGATAATGAGCTAACAATGGCTGAAACTGGGTCAGAACTGGTGGCTAAAAAGTCTCAACCTGGAAGGTGGAACAACGTGTGTGCAAGATACTGGGCTGCAGAACTACACCGAACTAATAGAGACGTGGTGAGGAATGTGCTACATCAAAATCAAACCCGTAATCTTCCCCCTTCCCGCTTACCTTTTTGTTCATAAGTAGTTGAATAAAAAGGTCACAGTTAGAAGTGAAATGGAAATGTCTTTTATCTGATAAGATAATCAGGCCAGGACACTTTAAACCAGATGTTGGAATCCTTTAGCCCATGACACAAACGAAAACTTTATATTCTCATCCTCAAATCCACGTTCAATAGTAAAAGAGCAGGCTCGTATTAAAATGCGGGGCCTCAGTCCTTGGTTTATGTAAGTAGACTCTGAAGGGTCAGAGAGAGTAATCCGATGCCTCCCCTGATAGCTCGATGGTGTTTTAAGCCCCCAACGTCTCTATCAAGGCAGCGCTGCGACCGTTGACTTCATGGCACCTAACCCTAATCTTAACCCTCCTGCCTTTAATATCTGGCCTTATTTTAAACAGCTTTTACATAACCCAACTTGGTTTAAGGAGGTTTTTAAGTGTTTTATTCACACCAGTGGTCCCCTTGTGCCTGTGCCCCTCGCAGCGCCCATCCCAGGCGTTGGGTTTTAACCCGAACCTAACCATAACCATTGCCTAATCAGTGCTGCCTGGAAGGAGACGTTGGGGGCCTAAAACACCGATAAACCCCCTGACACAACACACTAGGTGTGTGCAAAAAAATCGATTCGAATTTGAATCGAGATTCAAGCTCTACCGATTCAAAATCGATTCATAGAATTCCAAAAATCGATTCATATTTTTTCTTCTTCTTCTCGTTTTTACACTATTGTCCTGAAATGACATTGCCCATAGATGGCGCTGCGTCAAATTCACACTGACGCCTGGGCACTCTTGTCATAATCAGAAGAAGAACTTTTGGAAACACCACAAACTTGAGAACTCACATAGTACGGCATCACCCGGAGATAATAATAATTTATATAATAATAATAATAATAACAACAACAACGTTCCAAAACCAACAATCCGACATTAGCCATACAAATTGAGGGCACATTTTAAAATGAATTTCCAGAAAATCAGCAAAAGAAAATGCTAATTAACATGCGTTTCCACAACGTATGCTTATGTTGTGTTTAATATTAGGAGTTGGTGCTTTGAGATAAACAGTTGGTGGCAGTTGTTGAACCCCCTCTCTATACAGTAATGGCCGGCTTTTCACCCTGCCTCCAAGTGTGACCGTTTGAAACAGCTATAAACACTTTTGCCTTCAGACCCGGTCTTCGGACGACATGTTGCACAAACTAATTTATTTCGAGCATAACCCAACCTCAACTATGGTGGCCATCGGGCAATTTTGCTTGTGGGTAGCAGTGTGAACAGTTTCACTCATACGTTAGCTTTGAATATATCATTAACTTCTAGATAAAACAAGCAACAAACCATCCAGTCCCATGGTGCTCCTGATTTGCATATCACTTGATTTGCATAAATAAACGTGATTAGAAAAAGTACTCATTTGTATGCAAGTAGGCAACAAGAACAAGAACCAACTGTCCAACTGAGTGAGAGAGTGGCCACAGTTCACAACAGGTAGCCCATGTCTGCAACGCTGCAGGAGAAAAGCTAAACTCCCTGAGCTGTCAGGAACATGTCTTTCAGTTGAAAGTAGTTGCCAAGACAGGCAAAAGACACCATTACTGGAAAGAGATTCATGGCAGATAAAGTGCACAGGCTTAACGACAACCTTGATAGCTGGAGGGCAAAAGAGAAGCTTGAAAGAACTGGGTTTTTCACAAAGACACACACACACACACACACACGAAAGAACCTGCCTGCAGTCAAAGGGGCAACTTTTGAGCCATGTACGAACAAACACTTAGCAGACTACATAATGGAGTGTAACCTATCTGCTGCTCTTTGAGGATGAATGCAAATATGAAAACCTGGCTTAGGGAGATCATTGTTGTAGATGCCTTCTTTCAATTTTATGTCCGGTAGACACGCCATATAAAACATGCTCAAAACACAACTCTGGCAGCATTTTATAATTACTGAAAAGACCTTAGAGCAGTTTTCTTTTTCAATAAGCTCAGGTCAAAGACATCTTACTCTCACTTCCCATTAGCGGCGCTGCGAGGCATAAAATGAAATGCCTTCCACAAACGAGAGCTCCCCTCTCACCTTCTGCAATTAGTAGTTTCTGAACAGAAAGGCGATTCTTCCATGAACAAAAATGTGAGAGCAGCCGCGCTGATGCCAACAGAAACTCTTTGGAGTCGCTTCGATGGGTTTCACCCAGCAGCTGTTACACACCAAACTCCCTTTTCACAATTCTAATACAGCAACATACACTGAAAACTAAGCAGCAGGTTCATTGAGATACGTAACACATTTGTACTTAAATATCCATTACAATGGGACCCTGGGGCATTTGTTTAACATAGTTTCCAACAACTCCTTCTGCTGTTTACATAAACCTTTCCCACTGTCACTGATGTTCCAGCCGGCCAACACAAGTACGTTTCTCCTCTTCAACCAAAATGCATCACAGGCAGCAGAAAGCAGTAAAAAAAACTATTTTACAAGTCCATATTCTATTAAGATCCTCCCTGCTTGGAGAACATGCCAAATGTACAAACGGTCCTAACAGATTCATAAAAGCTCTTGGCTTTATGTTGAATGACTTGTGCAATTGTTATAAGCAATGAATAAAGAGTCCCATTTCAACCAGCATGCGACACAACTGCAAGGCTTTGAATGGTTGTCTCTTTTCCAGACAGTGCGTGCAAGGTCTCGAAGCTCTGGCATGCTTCACACAAATGGGTGAATAAGACTAAATTAGGTGGACAGAAGATCACTTATCACATCTATTGAAAAGAGCTACAAAAGGACCAAACTATAATTTGACTCATAGCCTAATGTTGCATTTAATGTAGAGGAGTGGTTCAGGCAACCTGGGTGGTTGTTTAGTGAAATGCTCAGAATATGTGGGACTTACAGACCATTATTAAATACCTGAAAGGTTAAAGCTTGATCCCAGAAACAATCAAAAGTGTTTCTAGGTGAAGATTAACTTCTCGCACACGGCAAGTCCCTCTGGACAACACTCCTCAAGAAGCAGCTAAATGCCAAAACTGTAAATGATTTGGTTTAACACAAGTCATCCATCAGAGACTGACGTGTAGCATTAGCCAACATGGCAATTAGGAACACAATTATTTTGATTCAAACTGGAAAATGTCTGACTGATCAACTACCAGATTCTGTATAACCATAACAAGTTCATTCTCATATTGCACAGAACTAGGGATGCTAATTTAGATTCCTTCCTTTAAGGAAACAAAGTCAAAAACTGATGCAGTCTAAGACAGAAAAGGATATCGTTCCAGAACCAGTAGAACCAGGTGGCGTACATCCAGAACTTGGTGGCCAGATAGATTCCCAGAGGGAGAGCACTGTGCATGGAGTGGTCGAAGAAAGCCCTGCACAGAGAGAGAGAGAGAGAGAGAGAGAGAGGAGAGTTATCAGCAGTGTATTTAAAATGGCCATTGTTAAGTTCGGAGTTTTTGATTTTCATTAAATGTGCCATTGTCTTATTTCTGCACTGCACTTCCAGCCAATCAAATAGTGTGCACAGTACTAAAGACAAAACAGATGCAAACATGCATGCAATGTCCAGCAGCAAAAAATAAACCAAACCATAACCTTAAGACACAGTCACCATTGTGTTTTTCACCAAGTAAATATTGCAAGAATGTCAGTAAATATAAAGCTAACACGGTGGGTAATGTGTGTTGTTGTAGTCAGAGAGCCAACAGTAGTGAGGGGCACAACCAACCATACCAGCAAGCCCAGATGGCAGTGGTAATGGGGCCTAAGCAGGGGGTACAGAATGTGTGTGTGTGTGTGTGTGTGTGTGTGTGTGTGTGTGTGTGTGTGTGTAAGGGAGCATGTTTATGTGCTGGTGTGCCATAGAGACTGTGTGTATAATGTGCCAAGTACATGAATTATAGTATACCGTCTGTGTGTGGTGTCAGGACATCTAAATCTGACTTATAAGCTTAATAAATTAGTTTTACAAATATGATTTTGAAAGTTTTTCATCTCAAAACATTTAAACGCTAAATTCAATTGTTGGCATAAAACATGTCATAGTTGAAAATACTGTAACTTTAACTCAAGCCAATAAATAGTTAGGGAGTCAAGCTAAATCTGACGAAACCAAACCTGTGAGAGGCATTAAGAATAACTATATAGAAATAGCCAATCTTGGTCTTGTTTGCTAATGTAGGTCATATAGAGGCATCAGTATTGAGACGGTTTCATAACCAGTTAAAAACTCATTTTAGTTGCTTTCAGTATTTAAGTAATAAATGGCAGGAAAAAGACTGCTAGGAAATTTGAGTACAGAACACAAGGTTCACATATCATACGCCATGTGTATGCTAGTGTGCGCGCGCGCGCGTGTGTGTGTTTGAGACATACTTGGAGAGGAACTGCACGGTGATCCAGACACCGGCGTACATGAGGCCCTTGATCAGCCAGGAGTCAATGTCCAGGTCAGCGATGAAACCAACGAGCCAGATGACCAGGAAGGGTGTTCCCAGCATCACCTTCTGCCTGAAATCCTGCAGGAGCAAGAGAGGGAGGAGACCGAGATGGACGAAGATGGCAAATAAAGGGAGGTAGAAATAATCGGGATGGTAAGACATATATGAGGAGAGAAGACATGTAGTAAAAGTGGTGAAATAGAAGGCATGGAAAGAAGGTGGATTGGTGGGAAAAGTTCAAAGAGAGGACAAAGCATTGATGTGAGACAGAGATATATTTAATAAGAAACAGAATCAAGTTAGACAAGAGATAAGACAGAAAAGACAAAAAATGGAGGAAGGATTCACAATCTGCTCTACAAGTAAAATATATGTCCTATAATTTGTATCAGTCAGTGTAATGAATCATGACTAAAAAGTTCAACCTACTGGGGGATCGGATACAGTACACATTTCCAATACTTTCTATTGGAAGCAAGAGTGCAGAAAGCAGTTTGTTTTGAATATCAGAAGAGTTATGAGACAAACTACACCTACAGATTTATGGTTAAAAAAATAACAGGCAACTTTAGCATTTGTTTTTTCATTACAATAGATACTGCACAATAAAGCAGGCATGATGTAGATACATATTTGTTGATGCAGTCAAAATGCCTGGGTATAAAGGGTGAAGTGTCCCAACCCTGGCTACATGAAATGTAAGATTTAGTTCATACAAATCAAGCATTACATATTTTGTATAGCCTTTTGTATTTTTACACATTTGGCTCTTTCAGCAACCCAAGCAAGTTAGATGTATTCTACAAATGGTCTACTAACTACATCACTGGGCCTGACACTAGGGATCGGGACTAAAGTTGAGACAAACCTCATGCAATATTTTTGTATGCAAAGTTACAGTCTAGTTCTTTACCTTTTTTAACTAATAATTTCCCAGCAGACAAGTGGAAAGACAACAACACATTTAAGTAGAGTTAAAACAGAGTTTTAAGTAGCATGCATGCATGGTCTTATACATTTTTGAAAACAATATCAGCAGAAACATTGCGATAGAAACAAACACACAGATGAATTTACATGTCTTCTACCAGGGTGTGAAACTATGTTTTGGCTGGGGTTGATACATTTGTTTGCTATAACCAAGGTCCCCTACAGAGTGTTCATGTTCAATCGAGTACTAGCTTGAGTAGAAGAGTTCATTTATAGCACCCACTATGGTCAGATTGGACGCTATAAAAGTTATTGTATTCCTTTATATTTCCGGTTGTTGTAATGTTAAACATAACCTGTCATTTAAGAGTTGTCTCCTGCCTACTGTCGAGACTGTCTAATAGGGGACTTGAAAAGAAGAAAACTTCACAGCTTTGGAATGAAAGGTAATCCCAGCCCCAGACATGCTGTGATACTGCAGCAGTGCAAAAGTCCAGTGTGGACAGGCTGGTCTGAGGAGCCACTGTGTGTGATGTGTGGTGTGTGGTGTGTGTTTCTAATGCAGGAGTCACCAACCTTTTTGAAACTGAGAGCTACTTCATGGGTACTGAGTCATACGAAGGGCTACCAGTTTGATACACTCTTCTGAAATAACAAATTTGCTCAGTTTGCCTTTAGTTGTATATGATTATTAATGATAGTCATCTATGTGAAGACACTGATCACGTTAATGATTTCTCATTATCAATAATTATCAACAATGACTAAAAAAGGTGGGAAACAGATAATATCAATATTCAATTTTCATTTTTAGAACAGGCCGGAGGGCTACTCATGTGGTCCTTGGGGGCTACCTGGTGCCCGCGGGCACTGTGTTGGTGACCCCTGGTCTAATGTTTCAAATTTGAGCAGAAGCCCATAATTCACATTGGCCGCCCTTATCTTTTATTGTATAATGTAATGTATTTTGTGTGTGTGTACCTTGTCCATCTTCAGTCTCTTCAGGTATGATGGGCTGTCGTAGCCTTTGGCCTGCCGCGCTTCCTGTAAGTGATTGATCATCCAAACGTTCTTCCGTTGCTTGGCAAGATCTAGCGGTGTTTCACCCTACAGAAAACATCACAAGACCAGTCTGTACACATCTGCCATCACAAAAGCCTCTGGCTGCACTTCCACCATTCTTAGTGCCAGTCTCATTTGTCTACATATTGTACGGGTACAGGTACACAAAGATATTGGATGGAGCCATGAGGAAGGCATTACCTTGATGTTCTGTGCGTCGACGTTAGCGTTGGCGTCCAGCAGCAGGCTGATGACTGTGGTGTTGCCGGCCAGCACGGCCCAGTGCAGCGCTGTGTTCTTGTGATATTTGTCGCCCAGGTTGACAGACACGTTAAAGGTCAGTAGCAGCCGGGTGGGATCCACACTGTCACACAGAGGAAGAACTCAAGTCAAGCTGAGTCAAACTAGTTCGAAACCCACCTCACAAACAGGCTTGTCATAAGGAGGAAGGAGGACAAAGTCAAGACAACAAGAAGGACAGCTGGAAAAGTTAGGGACTTGAATCTGGTTCTTATCTAACACTTTATAACCAAACACCATTGGCTTAAACTACTCTTTTTGTGACACAGGATTAGAGCAGCACCTAAAAAATTATTTTATTATTGATTATCTGTCTGTTATTTTCTTAAAAATTACATGTAATCTGGTTATATATACAGCCCAAGGTGACATCTTCAAATGCCAGAAATAAAATTTAAAAAAGATTTTTTTAAAAATCACACTCAACAGGCTGGAAACAGACATTATTTTTCTCTTGAAACTGCAACATATTTAACTGCTAGAAAGTCATCAATGTCATGTGACAATCCATTACAATTTTTGTGTATCTGATTTAATTTCTTACTTTATTATTAACGGAACGTAATGATCATTGCCCTTCATTGTCATGCTATACCTCTATATTTTGCTCCTAATGATGTAATTCCCCCTCAGGGATCATTAAGTTATATAACTAAATGATTAATGGAAATGATCGCCCAGAAAATTGCTTATCAGGGAATATTCAGATGAAGCTGGGCAGCAATACTAGGACTTGTTTCCCTGTGTTTGCAGTCTGTCTGTGAAACATGCTCTAGCTTGTACGTGGCTTTTAGTGCACTTCTGCACCATACAATTGCCAGTAATTCAGACTTTATCCAGGCATCAGTTTCTTTATTTGAGGTTGTTATTCACTCAACATTTAGTTTAACCCTGTCATTAAGATTTCTTGTCGAGGCACACCGCGCTGTAACAGCAACTGTGGGGCACGTGTACTCTTAGGGCTGGGCAATATATGGATATTATATCGACATCGATATATGAGGCTAGATATCATCTTAAATTCTGGATATCGTGTGGCCGGGTTGGTTCAGTGGATAGAGCAGGCGCACATATACTGAGAGGTTTATGCCTCAACGTAGAGGTCCAGGGTTTGAGTCCAACCTGTGACGATTTCCTGCATGTCTTCCCCCCTCTCTCCCCTTTCTCACCTAGCTGTCCTGTCAATTAAAGGCGGAAAAGCCCAAAAAATAATCTTAAAAAAAAAAAATAAAAAAAAAGTCTGGATATCGTAATATGACACAAGTGTTGTCTTTTCCTGGTTTTAAAGCCTATATTACAGTAAAGTGATGTCATTTTCTGAACTTATCAGTTGGGGATTATTTATCAAAACTCTCATTGTGTAAATATTTTGTGAAAGCACCAATAGGCAACCCTACAACATCTCTGCAATATCGACATCCATGTATTTGGTCATAAATATTGTGAGCTTTGATTTTCTCCATATCGCCCAGCTCTATGTACCCTTACACAAATTATAAACGTACACACCTGTGTGTCCTGTAAGCCGCCCACATCAGAGGAGTCATGCCGTTCTGATCCATCATGTCCACATCCTGATATAGAGGAAAGATACAATCTAATCAACTAAGGGAGAAGTGAGATGTGGATAGAAAAGCAATAGAGCTCCCCCTAATGGAGAATACTGGTACAAAATGCTTTCAAAAACACAGACTTGTCCCCAAGTGGCTGACAAAACCCAAATGACACAGAAACAAACAGGAAAAAGAAATGATGAAGCAATGGAAGTTGTTCAGTTCCTATCTTAGCAATAACCTCCTCTTTTATTTATTTTTATTTTCTTTTAAATATCCTGGTGGCCCATAGTAATCAGTCTAAAGATATCCTGTCACAAGAGCACATGTTCTGTTCTGTGGAAAAAAGCAGTTTATGAATTTTAAGATTTGGTTTTCTTCCTGACAAATAAGCTGCAGTGTTGGCGTTTCCTACCTGTCCTTTGGCGATAAGGTAGGCCACGATGGAGGTGTGGCCGAACTGGGCGGCCAGGTGAACGCAGCTGCAGCCCTCGCCATCGATCAAAGACGGGTCTGCGCCGTATTTCATGAGCTGCACCACCATGGATAGATGGCCTTGTCTGGGAGAAGATGAACACAAAACCAAGATCAACTTAAAAGAGATACAGAAAATGCACATGCTGTCTTATTCCGACATAATATATTTTAAAAATGAACCGCAGTATGCTCAGTTTCTTTTGAGCTTTAGTGAACCCGTTTTATGCTTTTATGCTGCAGAATGGTTTGTAGTTTGGTGAAAATAGCCAGTAACAAACAAGGAACAAATAACTCCAGTCTTTCAGAGATTTGGGTTTAAGAAGGCCAAAGCCATTCTCACTTGATTACCCAATTAGATGCTGTAAGCAACCAGTCCAAAGACCAGGGTCTCATTTAATGTACTCCCGCTGCTATTACTCTGCTATATTTTCACATGAAATGCTGTAGCCTCATATGCTGGCACGATATTGAGAGACTGACTCTCTGTCTGCTCTTATTATTTGATATGTGTCTCTGTGATATGTTACATGCGTTTATCGCATACAGTAGATTGTGTTTTTAAACTGTGTTTTTATTACTAACCCTGTCTGCAATGTAAACCTCCCCCTACGGGACAATACAGATTTGAAAGAAACTGGTTAAAAAAAAAAAAAATCTTTTTAAAAATGACACAAAATTCATTGTTTTAGTTTGAACTGTTTAGTTGAAAAGTGAGAAATGTGTACTTTCACTGCACACAAACATGACACTTTGCTGTGTGAGCAGACAAAGCCTGGAACACCCAGCATGTGTCTAAAAGCCTGAGGACAGAGGAGGCTGGGGGCTTTGAAAGGTCACTGGCAAGTGGAGGCGGGGAGTGACACAGCACTCCTGAATGTCTGTGTACCGGCGATGGTGAGGATGCCTGTCGTTAAATCTGTTAATAATTCAGGAGTGGAGCGCTTCATGCCCCTGTCTGCTTGGGGGGGGGGAAGAGAGAGAGAGAGAGAGAGAGAGAGAGAGAGAGAGAGTGTGTGTGTGTGTGGTCCCTATATGACCTGTCACTTCTCAACAGTTACAGCATGGCTGGGTGATCATTGAAAGAAATTTGGAGGATCGAAAAGAAACATTTTATTGTTAAGGCATAAATCGTACAAATAATAATGATAATATAATAAGAATAAGAATAGAATAATAATAAATGTATTAAAATAAATAAAAGACTCCGTGGATTACATGTGTCCACCAAATGGCAGGTATGTTATCTGTGGTGAGTGTGTGTTACCTGGTGGCCCAGTGCAGAGGTGTGGAGTTGAGGTCTCCTCCCAGCTGGTCCACTATGGCGCCCTTTGATATGTAGTACCTGCACATACAAACACAATCAGCAGGTCAAACTTCATTCTGCATCTACCCATGAATTTGATCTCATTTTGAAAGTCTAATCTAGATGTAGGCTGCCCAACTGGTATAACTACAAAACATAGATTGTTGGCTGCTCTCCTGATAAGAATCCCAAGACCTGACGCCCATAAAAACTAAACACAGTATGAAATACCAAGCCAAAACCTTTTTCCACAAAACAAAGTTGCACTGCAGCTGTCCGTACACGAGTAGAGCTCAAACAGATCTGTAACTGGGGCGCCCTGGTAGCTCACCTGGTTGAGCGTGCGCCCCATGTACTAAGGCATTAGTCTGTTGCTTAATGCCGAAGAAGAAGTATGCCTACTAGCACAGAGGAACAATGGTTGCATCTCATAGCCCTTAAATTGCCTCCTCGAGTCCTCCACTTGCCTCCCTTCCTCACGTCTTAGCCCCTCCCCCAGAGGAGGCACAGGAGAGACGCAAGGAAATCATCAGAGGATATGAGCTTTGAGACAGCCTTCACCGAGGAGGGACAGAATTACTTCTGAGGACCGAGGAGTCAAGGAGCTATAAAATAAGGGTTATGAGATGCATTGAATTGAGCCTTTTCTACGTGCACACACACTATCGCGCTCAGACTTCTCGAACGCAGTAGCCTCCGGCTTTACCGTAACGTACGTTACATCTACAGTTGCTGTTAGCTAGGACAGCTGACATTAGCAGACGTTAGCGCTTGTTACAGAAGAGAACATTTATATCTTCCACACCTGGCTAAATCTGCAACATTGGCCAGTTCAGTTGCTAGATTTGCTTTAACCCTTTTTTCACTGAGCGTCACAAGCATCTACGTGTGTGCTAGAAACAGGACAACTTTTGTAAAGAGCTCAGTGGAAAAGGGTTATTAGACAACAACAAGGTACACCAGAAAAGCTGTGCAAGCAAAGAACATTTTTGCAAAAATTGGAGACATTTATTTTTGTCTATTTATTATTTATCATACCCTTTATCTAGGTTAAGGTAGCTGAGCACACTTCTTTTTGCAGTAACCTCAGTAACCTTCTGCTTCATATTTCAAACTTACACTGGGGAACTGACCAGAACACCTGTATATTTGCAGCCAGTCCTGGGATTTAGACTCGCAACCATCCAACCACAAGCTCAAGTCTTTAACCTCTTTGGTACACTTTGGGCACACCACCAACTTCATACAAAACATGACTGGACTCACTTGACCAAATCTATCCTGTTGTTGATAGCGGCCCAGTGGAGGAGCGTTACGTTTTCTTTGTCTGGCTGCCGAACATCAAAGCCCGCCTCCACCAACTCCCTGCAGCGCTCAAAGATGCCGTACCTGAGGAAGAGGGGCGGAGAGGGATTTAAGACTGCATACACACAAATATATGTGCAACCACAGATAAGGATGTACACGCATACAGAAAAACACACACACAAAAACTTAAAAAAAAAAAAAAAAAAAAAAACAGATAAACAGATACTCAGACGCAAACAAGACACCCACACTGTGGCATAATTTGACATGGGATGTCTTTGGGTGGATATTCCTAACCTCAGAACAAAACAACTTAAACCTGGTTGTCAAATGTAACATACCAAACAAAGCTTCTGTTGTCTTATCAGAAAGATATTTTCCACATTTCTCCCCTTCCCGCCTACACTCTCTCATCATCTCCGGAACTTGGGAATTACTTCTTTGGTATGTGAAACCACATTTGAAAACATGGTGGCGTTAGTTCCAGATTTAAAACTTGTGGGATCTCGATAACACAAAAACACATACATGAACAAGTAAACACGCTGCCCTCCAGTAATGATGTCGCAGCAAATTCAAACTAACATGCAATTTCTTTCATTCATTTGAACGCAACCCATATAGCATTATGTGCGACGCTGAGATCCAGTGAGCTGCGACTCTTACATCGGCATGTGTGGCCAACGATGTCCCAAAATACTTCCACACGCTGCTTCGCAGAGGCTTCCTTGTTGGGATTATCCGATCAGCACGTCTCTGCTTGCTAATGTCCTCCATTTTTATTTATTAGCTTAGTTTACTGATAGGTCAATAGGAATAGGGCATGTAACAGGTCAAGCTGATGGGGGAGGAGGGGGGTTTAGTAGAGAAGATGATGTGTTATTGATTGCAGCAACGTTTTCCCCATCAAGTTGAGTTCATGTTATGTCTGCGTCTTGTCTACAAATGTACTATCAAGAGTGTTGACGCGATTTGACACCGCACCGGGGACTGGGCTGGTCCGAAAGACGGAGAAAGAAGTACAGGGGAGCCAGAGGACAAGGGTAGGCTATATCATCCTTCCTTTCAGCCTGGCGAGCCGAGTCTTTAGCTTCTCTGTAGTTTCAAATGCATGGATAAACTTACCACTGGAAGCCCGAGACGTAACGATAACGCATTTTCCCCAGAGTTGCGGTTATGCCGTGACAGCGGCAATGATATTTTGCATTTAAAGACTGTACATTTTCAATTCAAAACAGGTCATTATAGTTTGAATATTTCATTTTTTCCCACGTTCCAGGTTAAGGTGAATTTTCGAATAAAAAGTGACAGTCCTAATGGCAACCTTTCTGAGACTAAACAACGTGAATTATGACAATGACAAAACAAATTCACACAACACACATACATATTATTAACTCACTGTGTGGCTTTGACAATGTCCCAGGTGCTGTAGTCGTCCACATGGTTTTTGCGGCTGACATTCTCACTGTAGCCGTGGTTGTAATGACTCTGGGGTTTGATTTCCTGAAAAGAAAGAGGGACGACAAGAGGCAGAAGCACAGAGATAAAGATAAGTCAGTAAGGTTGTGCTGCTATATTAGATCATCGGCATTATGTTGGAACACACCAAGATGCACTGGCTGGCACATGGGGTGCGGTAGTGCGGGGGGGGGGGGGTGTATTATAGGTAACATGGATACAATCTTCTATCGTGGTATATGTAATCGTCTCCACAATATTGACATATTTTCTGGAGATTCAATTGCAAAATTATGTACATAACAATCCTGTAAGTCCAATAACGCCATAAAGCAGACCTGCTGAATGACATTCAACATTTCCCACAATGGTTTAATACACCTACAGCTGCAACGAAGAGTCAATTAATTGATTACTTCATCGACGGAAAATTCACAACTATTTTGATAATCAATTGGTTTAAGGAAGAGCAAGAGCCAAAGCTCTGGTTCCAACAATATCCCATCGTTTTAAAGTGTTAGTCAGAGCAAATAATAGAATATAACACATTACATTACATTTCATAGACAAAACGATTAGACCTAATCAAGAAAACTATGGGCAACTATGAGTTGCGGCCCTAAATATACCCAGAGATATTAAAGGGGATAGCTACCAAAGTATAAACAATAGCAAAATCTATGACATGTATACAGCGTATATCATCGTCGGGCCATACCATTATACAGAACATCAGATTAGAGATTTAAGAAGAGGATGACATATTGTGTGTGTGTGAGACTGAGATCGTAACGATAGCACATCACTGATTTCCATCACTAGAGTTGGGTCGATATCCAGTTTCACCGGACAGGTCCGGTCGACGAGGCCTTAACGGTTTGATTTCATGCTATCCGGTTGAATGACACCTTCTGGCAAATTTAAAAGTAGCCTACATTCTACATACTCTTCTTTAGACACTGCAGAATAATTGTTTGTTTACTGAGGCAATTTTTCCACGGCCCTGTTGGGTGGAGCTATGGTGAGATTAACAAGATATTACCAGTGAACTATAAAACAACGACAATGGCGTAAACTGTCCAACAAAACTAACAAAAGAGCGACAGTCAGTCGATCACAATCTGTACACAAAGTCCTGAGGAGAGTTTCCAGGCAACATTAGAGAAAACCCCCGTGTGGGTGTGTACACACTACACAGGCTAGCTGACTTGTCAACACGGGTGTTATACCATTATTCATTGCTGAATTGCACAGAAAGGATTGCTAGAATTGAACCATCTTTAATGTTATTAGTTATGCCTGTGCTTTCTCTGCTATGACAAGTCAAAATGTCTGAACAATGTCTGTGGTTTGACTTAATCTGGAAAGGATAAAGAAACAAAAATGCTCCCATGTTTCCAGGGCCAACACGATTTCAGTTAGCAAGATATATTCAGACAGAGCTAAATAACACTGTAGTACAAGATAGAAAGGCTTGACTGAACTACAGAATAGAGCCCCTGGTGATGAGGGCCGTGCTCCAAGACATGTAAGCATTCATTCCAATAATTAACCATGGTATTAAAAGAGGGAAATAAAGTCTACAGGACAAAGACAGGCTTGTTGAGTCCTGTTGCCGCTGAAGATCTAATCGGTCGCACAGATGTGCCGATGTTCGACTGGCCTCCATAGTAAAGTCATGGAAACCACAATTAGTATCCATCACCCCGAAATAAGTTTTGTCTGTTGCCATTCTGACTTTGTGAATAAGCTGAAGCTAATGTTAAACAGAGTTATGTCACTTCTTATTTACTGTCAGAGAAAAACAAGTAATTGAATGTTGTTGTATTGTATTTAATAAAAATAAAATTACAATTAAGAGGTGGACACAGAAACAACAATTTTGGAATCAAATGTGGAGTCAGAACTGTGATGCCTGAACTGACATCACCCTTGACTGTTTTTTTGAATTGCCAATATGCCTTTTTCATGTCACAGTAGAAAAAGCACAGGCGTAAATAATAAAATTGATGAAGGCTGAATTCTATTTAGCTGCTTCAGACTCAGGGTCCTGGTTCAATATCCTGGTTTCACACAAAAAAACAACAACTAGGAGGGCACTCAGAGAGCCCAGACCTCCGCCAAGACCATACCCTATCTCGCAATGTTAAGAGTGAAAAGGAATGTCTGTAACCGCCACATATAATTCGGATCCGCTCCTTTGCAAAGATAATTATGTGAAATTACAGAAGCAACACACAACACAAAAGTATGGTTTGCTTGTGGCTTTAAATAAACACAGCCACATTAGAAGCATAACCAACATGTTATGCCACGTCTGGATACACATACAGCGATGTGATGTAATGTCCGACCTCAAAAACAATCTCTAAATGACACCTCCAAATTTGAAGTCACAGTAAATTCAATTTAAAAAACACATTTATCTTCTCTCCAAATTTATGAATTTACTTGGAACAGCAACTTTAATTCCTAGATCCCAAGCATTTAAAAATCACAAATCAATGTTGCAGTGATACTACGGGGGAGAAATAAGAAAAACACTAGCTCATTTTATTTTACAGAGTAAATTAGACTGAGGAGGAGGATGGAGGAGGAGGGTGTGACAGAGGGAATATGAAGGTGACCATCTCGTATTTGTATTCCTGTATTTTTAAGGTGTCAAAGCCGCCAGGAGGTGTTTGTACTTTGCACAGCCAAGTTTTGGTCATTTACAAATCCATACGATCTGTTTCAACTCCCCTGTGTGCTAGTATTCAGGCTAGTTTAGGTCCCAGAGAAAGGTGAGAGTAATAACTCCAGTATGCTCTTGACTGTGCTTGTTTCCTACGACAGACAAACACAAGCCCAGGAAACACGAGGAACTCAAAGTCTCTTCATTCATCTGGATATTCAATCGAGGATAACCATTTTCCCTGTTTTTTTTTTTTTCCAGGAACAGGGGGAAGGCGCCCCGGCTCTAAACCCTCAGCAGCTGTTAAAATCACTTTCTCCATCTCAAAACGTGCATGGAGATAACCGTTGACCCTTTACCAGTCTCAGCAGCCTGACGGCCTCTGTTCATTCCCTCCTGCCATCTAAAAGGCTGATGTTGGCATTTGGAGCTGTAGTGATAATTGCAGCGTGTGCATTTTTCACCTCTTAATTATATAGCTGCTCACTAGTGATGCATACCACAAATAGGCAGACAGCAGCAATGATATTGTCAACTAAACGTACGATCCATTTCTCGCTAACCATTTTTAAGATGGAACCTCATCTGTTCGGTGAGGCAGCAGGCTTGGCTTTTGTCAATGGAGCTGGTCAGTGTGACATATGGCAACCTCTCCTTGGGGAGGGTGGAGGTCACGTGCCTTGAGCTAAAAATGTTACACAGCACCATTTCTGAAAGTGCATGTTTATTGGTTTGCAGTAACAGTAGTAAAAGTCACAAAAAGAGTAAAATAAGGGTGACCGGTTCACAGTTTAAGATCAACATTTAGATTTTAATTAGGACAACATAAAGCAAAACAAAACAAAAATGATAATAGTTTTTTTCACTGCATCTGCAATGAGCGCATTGCTGAGACTTGACTAGTTATTGTGTTCTTCCTCCTGCTGGCTGAAGCCCATAGCTCACTATTAGATTCAATCTGTAATGAGACTCATTTCGAGGGACTAATTCAATATTGGAGGCACAGTTTACATCCATGGATCGGGAGGAAGCAGAGGGGAAACACTATTTTTATGAGGGAAATAAGGGGAACGCTCCACAGAGAGAGCGTGCGTTTTTCCACTTTGCACGCCAAGTGCAAAACATCAAATCAAGTGGCTGAGCATGTGCCTTACCTTTATGTGCCGTTTATGCACAGACACTCATTTGCATTTTCAAATGAGATTGGAAACCAAGGACATTTATCGCTTTCATTCCTCGAGAGGCGAATGTTTGTATTCGACATGTTGAACTGGTTCAAAGAATAAAGAAGGGGCATGGCTCCTCTGAGTGTGCAGCTAAACTTCTGATGCTCCAATTCAGGTGCCTCATATATTCAGCCTCACTCTGCTCTTACTACAATCTACCCAATGACCCAGATTCCAAGCAGCAACCCGCTGAAACGGAGAGCAACTTTTAGCCAAGCCTGTATAGGCATACAGGAAAATAAACTGAATGTATGATGAAGTACTGTCAGATATATTCCTCCAATATGACAGGTAGATTGTGCCGTCAAAAGGTCATTTTGTAAACGCTCCTGTGATTTGATTTAAAGAAGCTGGAGGCTGTGTGAACCTCTACATTCACGGCAGACCATTCTCTGCTCTTGCAAGATTGGAGAACAATAAACTTTAGACAAGGCGCAAACATATAAAGTACACAAAGTGTCAACAAATGCCACATGCTGTTTCTCTGATGCACAATTCAAGTTTTGATTTATAATGCATTAACTTCCATTCCTGCACAACAGAAGCCATTTGCATTAAAAACAATGTGTATATTAAACTTCAGCTAACAATAACAGCCACATTTTCTTACTGTATTATTCGTACTGTATTGCTCTGTATCTGTATGTAGAGCTGTAACAATTCCAAAGACAAACAATCCAGACAATTAGTTGTCTCAGAAATAATTGCGATTAACAATATAATTGTTTTTCAGTCAATTTTTTTTAATATTTATTTACGTTTTACTTTTTCAAACAAATGAAAGTTTGGAATGAATCCCAGGATACATCTTTTAGTTGTATCACTGTTATGTGACCCATATAATGTAATAATACACTGCCTACCCTATGAAGTAAACTATGCCTCTTTATTATTATAAAACATTGTATTTTCTTCTTAAATTGAACATGAAATCGACAAAACCATCAACAGTCCCTTGGGACCTTGGCTAATGTTAGCGATTAAAAAACGACGATTACTTAAAAAAATATTGCGATTAGACAATAATCGTTACAGGTCTATCTGTATGCACTATCAAGCACTGGCTCAGCCTCCAATACTGAATCCAGAGTGACAAGGCTACTTGACAAAGTTGGTGAGAAGTCTCTCCGAATTCCCAGTCAGGTAGAGCTCTGACATCCAGACAAACAAAGGAAGGACTCACTAACAATGGATTGTGTCTGGGGAACAAAGAACAGATGGTAATTACATTTTCATTCATTAGGAGAACCCTCTCTCGAGTAAACCTTAACCGAAAGCGTCAAAGTGGAAAGATCTTCATCAGTCAGCAAGCCAAGGACTAACTGCAAGCTGATTGTATCAGTCTGAATGTTATAGTGCCACCGAGAGGACGCATTTTATCTATAATACAGAGGAAAACAATGCTGTCTAAATGCAAATGTGTAGAGGACAAGGTGCGCACGGATTTAAGACCAACTCCTTTGTGTAAAGTGATCCATAACAGTTATTCTGATCTGCATTTCATCCATTTAGGAAAGGCTGTTATCTATAATGACTTAAATGTGTGTGTTTATAGTAGGGAGGTTCATGATTAACCATTTAAAAGACAATAAAAATGTTGACCAATTAATACTATCAGTTAAAATATTATTAAAACAAAAATAAAAAAAGCTTTTTTTCTATGATAAAAGAAAAATAGGCTATACAATCTATTTCTTAACTGCTTGTTAACTTGCTAGAGCAAACTTTGCACTATAGTTGCTATAGCAAGTTGCGTTTAAAGCTGATCTCTTTTTTCTTCCTGCTCGTGGCTCTCTGCTGGACAGCATGCTGGACGGCGCTCACAGCTGAGAGCTACGTGACACACGCCACTATATAGATGAGGACTGGCGGGTTAAATCGGCCGCCCTACACACAGAGTGTGCCAGGCAGACACACAGGTGACAACCTCGCAGGTGGGTGCGGTGGACACAGGCTCAGACTAGTCTCGCATTGCCGGACCTATGTCCACACCGCTGCGGAGTAAGGTCTGGCCCCTTCACACACGTACACTTCTGGATAGGAGAAAAACCAGCCTGGGTTGTTTACATTTCTTTAAACTAATTAGAATCGCCTTGGGCGGTGCTAAGCACTGGTCGCAAAGACGGTGGCTCTGCAAAATAGCCTCGGGAAGGAACTTGTTTTGGTGGAACATTTTGCATCCCACAAAAGAAAACGCCACATACAATATTAAATGAAGTTAACTGTTCACACAACACAGTAACGTGAGCTATTTAAATTAGCTGGATACATGGTTAAATGTAAATTTGCTCTTACCAGTGTATCTCCGTGTGTACTTTGTCCACAGCAATCCCCCCCCCCCAATCAGTCCCAAAACGTCCCAGTTAGAGAGGAAATGCAGTAAACATATTCTTTGTAAATCTTTACCAGAAAGAACCAAGCAGGATCCAAACTGTCGTCAAAATTTGCCATTTTTAGCATGTAGCTTGCTGGCTCGAAGGTTGTTGTTGTTTCCCGACACGAACAGAGTTTTGCAAGGCGAGGGACATCCGGCGATTATCCAGTAAATAAACTAGGCTCAGAGATACATGCCGTGGAATTTGTTAATTCTTCTTAGCTGCGGGCTGAGACACACCAGCCCCTCATCCCTCTTTCGGCGCAACCTGCACATGTCTAATTATTATGCATGTCAATGTCGTCATCGGACCTTGTCTGCGAAAGACAAGACACCCAGGCTGACTGAGAAAATGTATAGCTCATATTTAGACTACAACATTTGTTTATTTACTGCAAGTCATTTTCGTCATTGTAATATTGAACAATGTTATCGCACATCGCAGATTTTCCTCATATTGTGCAGGGCTTTACAAATTCAGCCCTTATGGGCCACATTTTCCCATTAGGGGTCACGTATGAACTGGGAGGCAATAGAAGCAAATCTATTTGTGGCAATTTGACTGTTCAGGATGTAGCAACATTACCACTGAAGTTCAATATTGACATAATGTGTGAACAGAAGTATTACGTTCAGTTTTTTTTAATTAAACCTTTTGGATCACCAGCCAAAATGGCTACTAGATGTTCAAGACACTCTCACCTTACAAGAGCCAAAACCAGATTATAAATCACTATATCCATCCTCATCCGTCAGCATCTTTGGGACTTACTGGACATTAAAGACATGAATCATTTGAACTGCACACTGCCAGGATTAACAGTTACTGACCAAGCCTGGAGGTAAATTAGCCCACTTTACCTGCTGGCTGCAAACCAACAAGCAAAAACGGACTGCTGAGAGAAAAGCAAGCCAACTATCATTGAGGCAAACTACTGTATGTAACAGAGCTTTTGTTCATGATGCTTAAATTACCTGCAAAGATAATAACTACTAACAACCAGTCAGTGTTTAATATGAAAAACCTTACTAAAGCTCCCTCTACCCAGAGCCATGGAATATATTGGTGTAACCAGGTACAGTACTGTATGCATGTGATGTAGAATAATAAAAAGAGGTGAATATAACGTTACACTTTCTGGTTTGTGATGATCATAATGTCAACAACAGCCTCATGTATGTTTAATGTGACTGTGGTAGCAATGGCAAATGATGTGAAGTAAAATAAAGATAATAAAAAGGTAACTTGGGCTCAAATAGGTTCAACTTTGAGCAAGCTAGGTAAACAGAGGAATATTAAACAAATACGTCGCTGCCAGGTTAGCTAGTGTTTTAGCTAGGTGTGGAAATGAATCATTTTCAGCTGCAATATTAAGTCGTTATTGGAAAAATATAATTTCGACAGTGTCATTTAAACTCATTTGTTTCTTGATTCACAATACTAAATTTAAAAACAACGGTACAGCGATATTATATGACAGATACGACGAATGCTAAAAGCCAAATAGAAATAATATAACGTTTCTGACCATCACAACCAAGTGGACCTGCTATAGGTTAGCTAGCTGGGGGTGACTACAGAATGTCATACTAAGGCACGAACATGGTTTTTAAGAATAGAAAAAAGATAGCTTAATATGAACGTATTGTGACCACCGACTGGACACCACAGCTTAATAAACCCATATACACTTGACCCCAATTTACATCACCGGAGCTAGCTATACCAGCCAGCACTACCAGTTTAGCTACAAAGCTAACGTCGTATGACTGTAAAGATTAACGTTACTTTTCTATTACAGACGTTAAACACGCAGCTTGCAATCTTGTTTACTAGCTGCACGGCGCCACTACCATGGAAAAGCACCACCTAGCTTAACGTTAACATTAACAGGAACATCTGCCCAGCGTTTACTTGCTATGCAGCAGGAGGCTGGGGCTAGCGTTAGCACCTTTAGCATCTTTAGCTGCCTGCCAACCCCCACCGGTGGTTTTGCAGGGGGCATCGGAGTTTCCAAAAAAAGCACGGCAAAATCACACACCCACCCACACACAGACTGGTGTAACATGTTTTGTTTATGTTCATGTGTCCGTGCGAAGGCATGAAGTCCAATGACCATACCTCGGGATGGAGAATAGGGACGCAGCCAGCTTCTTTCTCATATTCCTCCATAGCGTCGGCCATCTTGGTGGTGATGTTCGCAGAGCATTGTGGGAAACAAGAGGCTGTGTAGGGGGGAAACAAACAGAGGAGGAGAGAGGAGCTGTCAAAAAAACACAGATGAAGGATGGGGCATATATCACACAGAAGGTCACATAATCAAACCATTGCCAGTGGCCAGGGGCTACTAATATAGGCTACAGCAAAAACATTTAGTATCAAATACATTAACAATACTATTGCAAACCCTAGGCTACTCTAGGTTTATGTAAGAATAGCCTGCTGTAAGTCTCTTGCCACTATGGGATTATAATGGACTGGCAAAAGAGAATATGGAAAAAGTGTACTCAAGGTACTTAAAGGAGACAGGGTATGTGGACAACTGCAGAGAAGCCAAGAAGAAAAGAGGGGCCAATAGTACAGTTTTGCCGCTGGGTTAGTTGGTTAATTTGACAAAAGCAGAGTCAACCATGACTGTCTCTGCAGGGGTGTCAAACTCAATTTCCTTAAGGGCCACCCTAGAAAATGAGAATCACATTGAGGGCCAGACATAGAGTTTATTGCTTTTATGTCATGGGAAAAGTCAAATATCTTTGACTGAATTATTGCATCTCATATAGTCTTCTCACTTACAGTTTGGTCGGCAAAAATGTCAAAGAAAATGCCAAAAGCATCGAAAATGTTGGAAATTTTTTTTGTGAAAAGTGACAAAAAGTAGGTGGGCCAAAATGTATTGTGAACCTAAATGTATATAGGGGCCGGATCCAAATTAGCAAGGGGCCAGATTTGGCCCGCGGGCCTTGAGTTTGACCCGTGTGCTCTGGTGTTTTTAGATTTATATGTATTGTGTGTATTGTGAGTTTGCTTTAGGATTACTGCAGGGTAATGTGGATGATATTTGTGAGCAAAAGCCCAAATAGTATAACTTTCGAGAATATTTTTTGTTTAACTGTTCATCTGTATTTATTTTCAAGTGTTAACACACCCTTTTAAAATGTTGTTCCTCCTACTACATTATTTACAATGCATTCAATATAGTTAATTCACACTTACAGTGGCTACAAGACAAGTTCAGATACATGAAGGTACATTCACTTTTTGCAAAAGAACAAGGACAACAGTCCCTTTGCAGACCCAGAAATGTACATAAATGCAATCTAATTCCAGTAATTTGATTTGTAATATGAGTAATTCCATTTCTGACATTATTCCATCACACTCCCAAGCATCAAGTTATTCATTTAATTATGCAGGCATTTCTGATTTTGTGTTTGTTTGTTCAAAATCTGGAAAGCTTCAGAGCAACTGCATGAGTGGAGTATGCATATTCAAACAGCTACCATATTTGCAAGAATATCCTATGTTACTAATTAAAAATACATAGCACACATGGTGTACTATGTATATGTATATCGTGTGTGTATGTGTGTGTGTGTGTGTGTGTGTGTGTGTGTCTGTGTGTGTGTGCGTGTGTGTGCGTGCATGCATGTCTGTACTTGAGGTCATCACTGATAGTTTTAGACTGGATCTGTTGGTACATCACCATTTGGATGATCACTGGATTACTTAAAGTGAGACAGAAGCTCCACACCACAGTGTTAAGGCTAGGATGAAGAGGGTCTTTAAATGGGAAATTCATGCACTAAGAACAAACACACAATCAACAATTAAATGAACAATAAATAAATAGGCTATATGCATTTTCTAATTAAAAATACAGAATAGAATACGTAAAATAAAATCCTCCATGGTTCTACAGTGTATATGGTCAAATCTAATAATACACAATCAAAGTCTCCACTATGAGTGACATGACTGACATCTGACATTTCATAAGAAGGCCAGCAGCAGCCAACGGAAAGCATGGACACCCTTGCAGTTACTGATTTGTGCCCCTAGATGTTCTCCATGTCCCATCACACTCGACTAAACCTAAGCATCCATCAGCCACTGGATGTCACTCTTTACCCAAGCAGGCATGCATGCATGCAGCCCCCCCACCCCCCCCGACCTGACTGAAAACAACCATAGTAATCCTGTACAGTTTATACAGACTTTTTCAAAATGTCAAGTACTTCTATCAAAGATCATACTACCCCCATGAGCATGTTATAGCAAGTTCACAACAATTATTCCCAGAAGCATGCTAAACATATGTCATGTTATATAATCGTTACTTTTTCACCCCACATAGGCCTACACAAATAGGATTTTAGCAAAAATATATTTTATTACACTGTATTGAATAGCCTATGTGAATGCATACATGAATTTACCGAAGAGGGTCATAATGCCCCTTCCTTGACGTGACACACCTACATCATAACTAAGTATGATGTGACATACGTACATTTGAAGTGTTCAGCTGGACTGCGTTTGAAGCCAAAGTGGACTGGACCACATCACATCCACATCACATGTTTACAGTGCCTGTCCAGCCAGGCGAATCAGATGATCACCGAGGAGCAGAAACAAGGGAGGAGTCTCCTGTTGCTGCGTCAAGTTACCCCCTTATAAATCACACACAGGATATAGAGTGTTTGGCCTACACAATAAAGTCAGGACTAGAGCGTCGGTAGAAAACTGGAACTGTATTATAAAAGGAAAATGAATTAATTAATACTAATACCAATTATAATAAGAAAATATTCATTCAACCTTTATTTATACTCGAGGGATCATCGAGGGGCAGCCCTCATTTACAATGACATTGAGTTACAAAGACAAAGAAAATAACACCATCATAATAGAAAAATATAGTATTTATATATCATATTAAGCACAAAAATAATTCAGAATGTGCTTTACAGGAATGATAATATCAATTTAATAAACAGTGATAAACTACCTCCAACTACACTCAACCACAATATACCAATATACCAATATACCAAAACAATATGAAAAGTCAAGAGAAAGCAATATTCAGGTAGCAAAAATAATGAAATAATACACAATCAAAAACAATATATAACCAGTAAAAAAATTCTGTTTACTATTATTAAAAAATATGAAAAAGGTATTCACATAAACAGATAGAAAAAGAAATGTTATGCCACATTTCACATAGGAGTTTTATGATTTTGTTTTATGTGTGGACATTTAGAGTCTTGATGTGGGGCGAACATTTGGAGTTGACACATAACAAAACTGGTCGGCGGAAAGATTTTTAAAAGCAGCAAGAAAAAAAAAAAGTAACTTCTATTTGTAATAGAATGCAAGACTGTCTATACCTAAAAGCTTTATAATAAAAGACAATCGATCTAGTTTTAATTAAATTAAATAGCAATGAAAAGCATGAACATACTATGACTAAAAGCCAGTCATTGTATCATATATGATTATGAACAGAAATAAATTTTGCTGCCTGTAAATTTTTTTTTTTTTGTGTATGTGTGCCGCTTTTAGTTTGAAATCTGCGACCGGAAATATTGTGCATTAGGGTCGCTTTGACCTTTGTCCACTCAAACCCATGACAGAATCGTGCATGCGAGCTAGTTGCTAACAAGTTGACTGAATATCGGTGGTAGAAAACATACCAGTGACTGTGAAGATCATTTTTACCTCTCCAAACTTTAAAATTGGACATACATGACGCCACTGGGCTGAGGAGGACCGCCAGCTGAAGCAATGAAAACCTACCGTTAGTTTTACACGTTAAAACGTCGTTAGCTAACGTAAACAGATAGCAGACAGACAAACGTCCCCCTGAGGACTGCCTGATTATTTTACAGCCGGCGTTTTTCTTCTGTGAGCCAGTCAGACAACCTACCGGGAGACCCTCAACGAAACAAAGGTAACGCTAAGGGCCACGCAAACAAAATAACAAAAACATAAAATGTAACGTTATGCTAATGTTGATTTAACGCAGCTAGCTAGCTAAATTGCCAATTCGCGGCTTTGTGAGTCTGTGACGAGTTGACAGCCGTGACTCCGCAGTCGAGCGGTGCGTATTATTATGTAATAAACCGGGTTAGCGCTAGCTGAATTGTAGCAGCTTCTCCCTCCTATTCCCCCCTCCCCACCCCTCCCTTCCCTCGCCGCCCATTTGCGTCTGTCCCAACTCATACCTCAGTGTGAACATTTTGAGGAATAGTCTTCATTTAGTTACAAGTGTGTAACGTTAGGTTCCTTGCAGTCGTGCAGACAGTACGCGGTGTACTATGCAGCAAAGTGGTGAGTGGCAAACAAAGCTTAATTTCGATTCCCTGCAACCATACTGTATCTAGGAGATTGTTTTTTTTGCCAGAAGCAGTGCATTTAAAATCCATTTGTCTTTGGTTTTCTGTGGTACTGTATGTTTCAAGAACGGTCGGAATCGGCAGTGCTGAAAATGTTGCTGCTTTTCTTACCTGTCCAAATATTATTACCCCCCCCTGCATCATCCTCAAACATATGATCCTGCTGCTGCAGTGTTCCATGTCTGCAGCCTCCTCAGCCCTGGAGCTCTGTTACCACTTTCACCTGACAGTAGCCAGGAGCAGAAACTGGAGACTGGCTGGCAGTAAGAACTGTTTCTAATCGTGTCAGACAACTGATGCATCCGGCAGATCCTGGTCTGTTATCAGATATCTGGTATTATGTATTGTGATCATGTTGTCCACTTGAGTTTTTACAGAGCTTTCTAATTCCCTGTCTCCTACTTGTATTTTCTAGATATTTATGTCGATATTAAACGAGGCTTAGCTAATTCTTTATTTGAAGGCCTTAAATAGCCGTTTTCCTACCCTACACAACAACACAAGTCTTTTTTTTTTCTTTCTTTTTTTTTTTTTATAGACAACCGGATATAATACTCTACATCATAGGAATTCAGCTAACTTGTAATTAACCTCAAGATTTGAGTCAATGATAAAAACACCAGTCAGTTTATTCTGTGTACCTGTGCAAGCTAAGGTTCCACCCACATGTTTTCCATCTTCTGCTTATTGCATGTAAATGAAGGGTAATCCCAGACTTTCCATGCCAAACTTTTGCTGAGGTGAGGCTAACAAATCCAGGGTCACAAAAACGCCCGGCTCATTTGCCAGCCAAATGGAGTTTCCATCCTGCCCGTCTTGGACCACAGCTTGTTCCCTGCACACTGCTCTGGTAGACGCACGTAGATCTTAATTTGAATGCCGAATCTACATTGGGAGTACAGAATTGTATTACTGACCTGCAAAGGAAAAACAGTAATAGATCATTTTTGTTTGGGTTGTTTGCACAGTGATGGAAGGAAAACAGTGAACTGACAAAGGAAACCGTATCCTAAATATGTTATTCTGGGCTTAAGACCAGATTCTAATGCTTATCTTAAATGACACTACAAAGCACATTCACTTAACGAGGTCAATATTGTATAGCCAATCAGTTCAAGGTAAGTTCAATTTGCAATTTATATTTATTGTTACATATTGGAAAGCTTTTATGGTAAACTATGGTCACAGAAGATAGAGCATTTATGGAACATTTACTATAAGATGCACAGTTATGTTAATTAACCTGATTAATTATGCCAAGGTCTGGGCCAGAGGACTATATTCCTGCTTTATGTAATTAGGCTAATTATTTCCTACAATATGTGTTTAAATGTTGTTGGTAAATTAGGTGCAAGCATAAAGTTGGACAGAATACTGTACATCCACATACATCTAGACCTTACGTTTTTACAAAGCTGAAGGGTGGAGTCTTGTGTGCACAGTAGCTTTCATTTGCGTTTTATTGTTCTATGTGTTTGCACATGCATGAGAAATCCGATAATGTCGGTAGGACAAAATGTGGAACGCATGTTTGACTGATTTGTTTTAGTAATTGTTTGCTGAGCATGGACGCTCTTTGTCAGCACCACCTTGTTCTCTACAAACTTCCTCTTGTGAAAAATGACTCACTCAGTCAGGGTTCAACATAGCCTTTTTGTCCACCAGCCAAATGGCTAGTGAATGTTCAAATTTGACTAACCACTCAATATATTACCATTGTTCTTTTTGGCCGGTGAGTGAAGCAAATCTACCAACCACTTGTATGATTTCATAAACCCCGCATTTTTGTTGCAAAAAAGTCCCATATATCTTAGCAGAAAGTTGAAAAATGTTGCGTTTACTTCACACAAGAGCAGCCATTTTCCCCTGTTGCCATGGGAACGTTACGAAGTGACGGAATTACGCGACGATCATCGAAAAGCTGCAAACCCCGCGATGAAGCCACGATGAAACCGCATTTTTGGCAAGTTCCCGCAATTTCATCGCATAAATATCCCGCATATTCCATCGCATTTTTTAAGAAAACGTGCCGCATAATCAAGGATTTTTGCCCGCAACAGTTGAAAAAAACAGGCATTTTTCTGGAAGGACTGGTTATCTACAGCTACATCTGCTAGCAGGAGCGCACGATTGTGACTTGCTGCAACGTGTCTGTTTGCCACCCTTGCAAAATGTCATGTACTGGAAACTGTGGGGTTGCATCTGTTCTGTAATTAAACCTGTTTCCCTATGCAAGCACTTGGTTGGTGAAAGTAAAGAGTTTCATACTGTGTTGAGTGGGAATTTTTTTTGTTTGTTTATGATGTCTAAGGCCACGTCCACACGTACCAAAACGATCTTTTTTACCCCGTCTTCCCTGGCATCGTTTCAAGAATGTTTGTTTGCGTCCATTCGCACGTCCGGATCCATTTGTAAAAACCCACCAGACTCCATGTAAATAAACAGTAATTTTAGCATCGTAAAATACACTTCATTCAAAGTCGACAGAAACGAATAAAACTATGAAAAGCCGTTACAATAAAACAACCCCCTCAAATTCAGTCCCTTGCTGAGCTAATGTTCACCTTTTTTTTTTCCTCTTTCAGCCTCCAGACTGTCACACTATTAGGAGCCATAACAAATGCTGTGTTGCTCATGAAGTTATTGAAATGCCAAGGCCAGTGCATCAGTGCGGTGTTATCTTCCCAGCTGGGACACTCAGGCCACTGGCTGTGGTTTGGCTGATTTGATGCATTTGCTCTGACAAATGCCAGATGTGCTCAAATGAGATAGTTGCCTCTCACTTGTTTTCAGTGTGGATTTATCCAACAGCAAGAGGACACAAATCAGGTTACATTTTGGCCCTCTTTTCTTCAACAGCCTTATTACCAATCCGAGAGAGGGTTAGCTGAGGCTGTATTCCAATACAGTTAGATTTTCGCAGCCTTCATTATTACATTATTATCCCGTACATCTAACGGAACTGAACAAACATGCCTTTAATATGCACCTGTCTCTGGTGTTGAAAGGGTTTAGTTAAGTATGGTTTCTTGTGTCGGCCTTGCACCAGGCTCCTCTGCTGAGCAGGATTTGTTATTTGATAAAGGAGCGTGGGCACGTCAAGCCCTTTATGAGTGTCCAAGTCCATTAACTTCCGTGTCCACCCTTCTCAGGCCCCCAGAGCATAGCTAAGGGGGAAGGGCAACCTTATTACTGCCCACCTGAACTGCAGCTTCCTCCTGGAACATAGAGAGTTCTGCTGCTGCCTAACATTTCTTTTGCATCACAGAATATCTTCACGAGGAGACAAAAAAAAAAAAACAAACCGCCTGGATAAAACATTTTGACAGGTGGGGCAAATGATTTCCAGCTAATCACCGTCACTTTCTCACTTTCTCCCTCGCTCTACCACACACTCCCCACACACACACATACCGGCTCGACGCACAAGTATAAACTTCAGGCCACTTATTAGGCTACGGCGAAAGCTCTGAGTGGAGCCTCCGCAGAACCATAAATCCTGCTTAACTCTACTTATGTGCCTTGGGCAACGGTTTTTCCGTTCAGTTGGAGCGGCTTGAAAGTTAACAAAAGAAAAATGATCTCAAAGGAGTGTTTGATCAGAAATGCAGGACCAGGTATTTCAGTGACTGAACAAGTTGCTGGTTCACAGTGCTCTTGATGTTTTAGTTCCACTCCCAGTGGGTTGTTATATTACCATTTTTCACAGCTTGTCTTCTTGGACTCTCTATTTTCAACTGTTTTATTTTAGACAACCCTGAGAGCTCAGCATTTTTTTCAAAATGAAAACATAAAAAAAGGTTTTTCACAGGTTAACAATTGGCAGCAGCAAATGTCATGATCATTAATATTCTTTGTATCAAACACTTTTCATTATTATTGTTCATTAAAAGGATCCCCATCAGCTGATGCCGTAGCAGTCAGCTACTCTTCCTGGGGTCCACACTAGACACACAATACATATTACATCACAGACATTCCATTACAAGGAAATGTTTAAAATCAAATCAATATGCAATACACTTAACCACTTTTATCAGCTTCTTGCTTAAAACTCTGGGATGAATCAAGGGAAGACGGTGGTGGTGGTGGTGGTGGTGGCTGCTCTTTTAGCTGCATTTTGCATGGGGATACCATGTAAAGGCAACATCAAATACAGACCGAGACAAACATCCACACCTCCAAAATCCACAGTATTTAAAGCCCAGAGCCGTGCCCTTAGCTCTTCTTAAAGGGTGTCCAATTGCAAATTAAGCCTCTTTGTCCATCTCATTAGCCATTGGTCTTAAAAGGGGTGGATACAGCAGAGTGGTGTCTGTGCACATGATGAACTGAATGTGAACTGAAATGTGTCAATCACTGTAACTGTGATACTGAAACTAATAGTCACCACTACTATTTAAAGCTGAATCGGTCACTTCAGGATCGCATGTTGAGTGAGTGAGTGAGTTTAATTTGATTATTGAGGCTCAGTGGATACAGTTACAGTCTCTTACTGGCTCAAGCTTTGTTGTTAAGCTAGAAGAGTTACAAGTGTTGTACATGCTCTGCTTTCTAGTGTCCTAATTCACTCATTCAGACTCCGGAGTCCTGTGCACAGCTGCAGCTCTTTGAAGGAGACACAATGCATTGCTTTTCATGAGCCTGTTTGATACAGAGGGATGGTGCTGTTTTGTTTTGCTGAGCTCATTGCTCAGAGAGAGTGTACATTGTTCAGCAAGGATACACTTTAATGTCATTGCCAGAAAGTTAGCACCTATGCTAACTTATGGTCCACAAAAACGGCACCAGCTTTGAGCATTTGACAGGAATTTGATTTCAGCCACTGTGTGCCTCCATACTGTTGGCAGAAGTCTCCAAAAATCCCCACAGGTCCGATTGTAATAATCCCCTGAGGCTAAACTGCGACCTGAGGGGAAAGGGACAGTGGCGGTGACGCACACTCACGTACTTGAGTTGCATTATTCATGCAGAATTTGCAATAGGGGTGTCACATCTCTGAGCTCGCAGATCTTTCTAAGTAACGTCATAGGGCACATATGATTTGGGCGGATCATGACAGGCCAGCGAGAAAGGAGGAAGCTGAATGACTAGATGGCATTTAGCTCTAGTAAAGTAAGTGTCTTTCCTTGATCCCCAGTGTTACTAGCAGTCATCATCCAGGGGTCGGTGCAGTGATAGTCTGGTTTACCAGATGTACAGTGCTGGGATTCAATTCAATAAGATTTCAATTTTATTTAAAGTGTCAAATCATAACAGAAGTTATCTCAAGACACTTTACAGACAGAGTAGGTCTAGACCACACTCTAGAATTTAGAGACCCAATCATTCCCACAAAAGCATGCATTTGGTGCGACAGCGGCGGGAAAAAATATGAGAGAGCAGTATGACTCATAATAATTATACCAGTGGGTATAATGGAATAACATGAACAGTGGCAATTCTAGTAACAATAAAGATAATTGAACTATGACTAATAATAATAATAATAATAATAGTAGTAGCAGTGCAGGGCGTCGAGCAGTACTACGGCAGCAGCTGCAAACACGATCCAGGTGCCACCACAATGAGAGAGACTGACTGACTGACTGACTGACTGACTGACAGTCTAAACCTATATATAATAACTAAGGGCTGTTTCAATGCAAACCTGAGCCAGCCCCAACTATAAGCTTTACCAAAAAGGAGAGTTCTTAGCTTAATCTTAAATGTGGAGACAATGTCTGCTAGAGCTGGGCGATATGGAGAAAATCAAATATCGCAATATTTTTGACCAGATAGATCTATGTCAATATTGCAGCAATATTGTAGGGTTGATTATTGGTGCTTTCACAAAATATTTACACAATAAGAGTTTTTATAAATAATAACCAATATTATGTTATTATTATTATTATTATTGTTACTATTGTGTTAAGATAGTAGATACAATGACTAAGTGGGTAAAGGCAAATAATAGAACAGCTACAACAGTCTGGTAAGTTCAGAAAATGACATCACTGGAATGCAGCCTTTAAAACCAGGAAAAGACAACACTTGTCATATCACGATATTACAATATCCAGAATTTAAGCAGATATCTAGCCTCATATATCGATGTCTATATAATAGCCATATATTGCCCAGCCCTAGTGTCTGCCTCCCAAACCGAAACTGGGAGCTGGTTCCACAGGAGAGGAGCCTGATAGCTGAAGGCTCTGGCTCCCGTTTGACTTTTGGAGATTCTAGGAACCACAAGTAACCCTGCATTCTGGGAGCGCTAGTGGGGAAATAATAAGAAGTTAATAAAATTATGTTTCTGCATCTTTATGTCCATTAAAGACTTTAACTCGATCTCTTGGCTGAACGTGATTCAAAACCAAACATTTCTTTTGAGATGAGATGATTTCAAAGTTCTACTTTTATCTCTTTTATTTACTTTTTGTGCTGTTCTTATCAGCATTTTAGCATTGTCTCAAAGCCTCTGTTCTCCAGCCTCTGTTTGAACAGTTTGTGTAGATAAGTTATCTTTGTGGGCCCATCTCTCCACCTTGTATTCCGGTTGTGCAAGCTTTACTGAGTCGCTGGGCAGGGATTTGACAGATAATTGCTGGTATTTGTGGAAAAGAAGGCCTCTTTCTTCAACAAAGAGATTTTTAACTTTGAGGTATTGTTGGAGAATTAAGCCTTTGGAGTGCAGTGGTGTAATCTCCTCACGTGGTCAGGACTTGTGCACCATCCAGTAAGGTCAGACGAGCACCCCAAGTCTTTTATTCCAAAGCTCATTTGCAGGCAACATTTTGTAAGATCTGGGAAATTGCTGAGGGAGATAGTTTAGGTGGAAATTGATGCTAGCCACAGGGGGGATTTTGTCCAAAGCTTTTTCCAGGAGTAGTGTGGCTAAATAGATTAAATAGAGAGAAATATTGAGGAAGAGTAATATATTATTATGTTAAAGACTGGTGGTCAAACCAGAAAGGGGTACAATGAAATTAATCTGTGCGTCTTTGTGAAATATTTGGCTCTTGAAGCCTGGTCACGTAGTGGCTATACTTGCAGGGTTAGTTGGTGAACTGCTGTAGCCGACCAACAATCGCATAAAGCCATACCTGATTCTGGCTATTTCATGCAATTCTTCTGTTTAAATCAGAACTACAATCTAGTCTACATTTATTTCAAGAGATGGGTGGTCTGTGTTTCTTATCATGTCTGATCATCCGCTGCTGTCTTAGATAGCCAAGTTGCTGCAACCCTGGCTCTACAGCCTCTGCTGCCACAGGCAAGCAGACAGGCCAGTTCCGGCTGATGCTTCACCAGCGGCTTCAAGCTCCATACAGCTGTGTAATTCACTTTAATATGATGCATCTATCTCCGGAGGGATGATGGGAGAGAGTGAGATAGAATGTTGTTTTCTATTGAGGAGATTACATTCAGGAGATGTCTCTCTGTCTCTGTACATCTCAAAAAAGGCCATTTGATAGCTTTTCGTGACAAGATGTTGAGTGTTGTGTTTGAGGAATTTTACACAGTAAAGGTTTTTAGGTCGTGAAGGACTTAATAATAAAAGGTGAAGGGCTTTATTTGCTTAAAATACATGATGCACTCAGTATGCTGTAAGGTGCTTTGTTCTGATTTGTCATTTGATCAGCCTACCTGGTGAGCTCACTGACTCACCAAAGTGTCAATGATACAGTGTATTCTTATTGTCCGTGCATATTTTTGTAAGTGTGTTAGTAGAGTCCTTTCCCAGCATTTCTGACAACCTCAGATCTGCCCGTTCTTCCCTCTGGACACACACTCACAGCTGGCTCCTTTTGTCGGCGGCATGTTTCCCCTGCAGCTGGACTAATACATACACACACCACACATAATAGTACAGGAACACATACATCCTGCATGTTGCGCGTACACACACACACACACACACACACACACACACACACAGTGATGTGCTTCTATGAAAGCAGTCATTGAAGTTGGTGTTGTTTCATTTACAGGGACATGAGACCATACAGCGCTAATGAAAATACAAAGGAGATAAAGAACACTTAAAAACAATATTGATACTGATTCAGAAAAGCCCTACAAACAACACAGGCAGTGATACATTGGATAACACATTGGATAACATTTATAAGCTAGTCCCTGAGGAGGATGAATTCTTCATTAACATGCTGCTGAGTGGGCATTTGTTTCCCTCTGTTCTTGGGTCAGTATCATCCTTCTGAATTTGGTATTTTCAATAGCTCTGTATGGGTTGCATGTCCCTGTAGATAAAACAGCTTCAGTTACTGCTTTCATAGAAGCACATCATCGCGTGTGTGTGTGTGTGCGGTCTATAAAATGTCAGAAAATGGTGGATCAGTGTTTCCAGCCCAACATAAGTCCTGAAATGTTTACTGTCATAGCGTCATAGAGAAAAAAGAAAAAAAAAGAAAGAATCACATTTAAGAAGCTGGAATCAGAATATTAAAAAAATTACTCAAACCAATTAATCGATTATCAAAATAGTTGACGATTAGTTTAATAGTTGACAACTTATTGATTAATCGAATAATCTTGCGGGTGTGTGTGTGTGTGAGAGAGAGAGAGAGAGAGAGAGAGAGAGAGATAGGGTTGTAGACTATAATACATTGAGATCACATCCAGCAGGGAATGCTGATATGAAAAGCTTACTCCTCTGTTATTGCACACACACGGAGGGAGCTCTCACTGCTGCTCCGCCGCCGACACCGGCAGCACTAGTCTACATTTCAGTGGAGGAGGAAGAAAAATATGGTGATGTCATATGTCTCTCTCTCTCTCTCGTCCTCCTGTCAGAGGCTGTGTTGTGAATGTAATGGTGCTTTCTGCTACCCAAGCTACATGAGGTAGGTCCTCCATTCACCTCGCTGCGCTCTCTTGCACATGTGCATGCTGCATCAGCCCCGTTGCCTCCATACGTCTGTGTTTGTGTGGTTAAACTTTGCCTGCACTTGATCACGATAAAAATCTGTTTGTTCCTGTGTGAATAATCTCACTCTTGAGGCTTCTTTCGGCTATTTTCACGCTGTGTATATATGTGTGTAGGAAGGCTCCATTAGGTTGTTCCATTGAGGTCACATCACACTACAGCCTGATGATGTGTCCTGATACAGGGGTAGCTACTGAGAATTTGTCTGGTGGTGACCGTCGTCCGATTGCTGTCGAAATCCCAAGGCTGACACGAGGAGGTGATTCATATTTGTCCAGCTACTGCTGGCAGATCACACAGAGATGATGATTTTGATCCAGTCTTCCAGTTTTGACTCCCCCCCTGCCCCTCCGTTCACTCTATTCTTAAGAGGTTCTTTTTGGGTCACAGGAATGTTGTGTGCCGCTGTAACTTGTGTACTTTTTACTTCCCTGTGATGTCCACAAATCCTTTAAAACGCACAATAATAATAACGATCTTTAGGCGGAATGTGCTAACATCCCATCCTCACATCTTTTCTCTCTTTCCTGTTATGCAAGAGGTGTCACACACACAGAAACAGACACATGCTATTCAGCTCGGGCTGTGTGCGTCATACACATTTTCACTGTGCATCTCTGTAGTGGAGCTGTGGCTCCCTCTCTTCTCTCTGATTTTCCCCTCTGTCTCTGTAGCAGGGATTGTTTTGTGCTGTTCGTTATGGTCCAACAGTCGGGTAGAAAGCCGAGCAGCCGCAGTGTTTCTCCTATAAAGGGATGGAACACTCCGAGGTCACCACAGTCTCCTTGACACCACAGGAGTTCAGACTTTTTCATCGGGCTCATCAGCATTCCATGCACATGTCGCTATGGTGGATCAGATAAGTGGATGTGTTAGTGAGCGCTGAGTCACCTTGCATTTAAGCGTAATACAGTTTTGATTTTGCAAGGTGACACACTTGCTGCTGGTGCTCCTCATGCCATTCTCCCACAATAAAGGATCATATTGTAGGGATATTCCCTATAGAAAGATTCTTTACATTTGGGAAACTTTGCTTTCAGAGATATTAAAGCATCACAGGAGCGCTGTTTTAGTGGCAAGGGCTGGGAGATTTCTATCAGTTGGTGATCAAACCATGGATGGAAGTGTAGCAGCAGATGCTGTCCTAACAGCTATTATTGAGGATGAGCTGTACAAAGATGAACTAGAAACGGTTAAATTCATTATAAACATGTTAAAAGACACATCTGGTGATATTCTATATTTCTCTTATTGTCAACACATCCCCCAAAAAGAACAAAACAATGAATGTGTCCTACTAACAATTATTGTTTGTGTATCCGAAGCTTGATGTATCTTATTCCTCTGAGCCATAGAGTTTCACTGTTGTCCAAAAAATATTGAAAGCACATCAGTTAACCAATACTGTTGCACTGGGTGACATGTTCCTTTTATTATTGTAAGCACGCACACTGTAGTTTATTTCGGCTCTGTCCCACACACACACATCGTCCTGCTGCTGGAAATACTCACTACAGCACCACATGTGTATTAATCTGCGGCTGAAAATAGTCACCAGGACATGCGCGTTAACACCTGTTAAAGTAGCATTTTCCAAATACTGCCTTGGCCAGCTGTTTAATGACATTTTTTGGTCTCTTGGAAAATGATTTTCAACTGACAAAAGAAGACACATCTGTCATTTTGGGTGCTGAAATGAAATAGATTAGAAATCATGCCCATCCAGCACAAACTGGCATGGAGCAAGTCAGGATTTGAAGGACACCCTTGTCTCTCTTAAAGGTTGGGGCCAACAGTACTTTTATAGAAACTAGGGAAATAACCCAAAGACTATTTTTCCACATTTCCTTAAGTTATTTCTGGTGAGATTTGGCTCAACTGAAGCCAACGCATGACTATAGACATAAAAGACTGTTGTCATATTATTTCTGCCTTATGGGTGTACAATATACACTCTCCAGCCAAACCTTCAGGGTGCTCCCAGATGCTTAATGTGGAGGGGACAGAAATTATGTAAAGGCATCTTTATGAAAATGGGATCTATTCAGGGATGAGATTTAATCTGTGCTACAGGAATGGCTGCCAGATGATATTTTTGCAATGTTGTGAGATCTGCTGGTCTCTATTATGTTTCTAAACCACAGAATTATCTGTAATTGTTTTGTCCTACATTGTGTCTTCATTGAAAGTAATCCTGCTTCCTGCGTGAGTCTCTGTATTCCTACATGACATGTACAGTATCAGATTTGTATAGATTTTTTAGATTCTTCACAGACATTACTATTTCTATGTCAGGGGGGTTAAAAGTGATTTTTATTCTGGTGAAACAGTGCTGGATTCTCTGTGGCCTAGCAAGGCAATCCTTTCCTTCTGCTTACATGGTTGATTAATATTCCTCAGTCCCTGACCTACATGGATTAATTCTGTTTAAAGATGTCTCCCCCTGAGCACAGCACCAAACTGGGACAGGCAGATTCTAATGGACCAAGCGACTTGCAACATTTCCATAGAGAGCATTCTTTTACGTTTTTAAAGTTTGTCCATCAGCCCCTCATTCCTATCAAGCTGACACTTGTAGTATAGTCTCATGTTTGATATGTTTCAACAGGAAATCCAGCCTGCTTGGGCTATTTTATCTTAAAAAAAAACCCTATGCTAGGTAGATTTCAGAGCTGTCTGTATGTATATGAGCTCAAAGGAGGTGGAGTGGTGATGGCTGTTTCCCATTGTAATAATTAGCTGTAATTCGTGTTTGTAGCGTGATTTGCACAGAAGATGCACTTTTCTACGTAGGTGTTCAGATTTCCAAAACGACTTGCCAGGGGCTGTGTTGGTGAGGACATGAAATATGATTCTAGCTTGTGCAATAGATCCATGAGTTTGAAGGTTTAGTGAAGTTATCAAATGAAAGTCTGCGAACACGCTAAACTAAGACATTGACCATGGTAAACATCAGCATTTTAGCATTGTCACTGTGAGCTTGTTAGCATGCCGGCATTAGCATTTAGTTCAATGCAGTGTTGTGCCAAAGTACAGCCTCACAGAGCCGCTAGTATAGCTTTAGACTTTTGTTAAGCGATAGTATTCAGCCATTCGCCCCCAGGCAGGGCATGTGATGAGTCCTGCCCTTCCTTCCCATAGTTGGTCCTGTCATGCCCCAGATTGAGCATTGAGTCATCTATTGTAAGTCTTGATAAAACGTAGCCTGAGGCTGAAGTATCTGGCATCTGTGGAGCTAGCATAGGTGTCAAAGAAGCAGACAGTCAGCAGTGTATCAGCAAACAGTGGTGATATTTTCGGCTGGTTTGGTGCTATGGGCAACATTCAGAAATAGAATCAAGTCATCTTTTATTCATATAGCACATTTCAGCAGGGGATTTCAGCATGTACACAGGATCACAAACTCACGAAATATGATATAATATTAAAACACTGCACAGCATAACATCTTTTCCTTTTGAACATCTTGAAAATGAAGCCTTTACTGTGAGAGATTGCTGTTAGAATCCTAAAATCTTCGTCATCACTGAGCAGAGGCAATAGAGTAGAGACCTTGTTCAGAATTATCAGAGTGGCTGTCAGTCGCTTCAAGGAGTGGTGTTGAAAGAGAGTTTGAATCCTCAGACATAAACAGAAATCACAATTGTCTGTGCTTTGGTTTGCTGTTTGAATTGTCTTACTCAAGTGGGGAACATATCGGGGACCAACATGGGACATTGTTTCAATCTCATGCTTTGCTTTTATCAGTCATCTATGAGCAGTGTGACACACACTGTATGTCTCACTTAACCACTAACACATTCCCCAAACACTCAGCAGTGATGGGCCTCTATAGATCTGCCTCTCTGGCTGTCAGAGAGCTGCCTCGCCTTTTTGAGAGCGGACAGCAACATCACTACAATCAGCTTAGGCTCCTGAAATGATTGCTGTGCTTTCCCGCCCTTAGGCTGAGCTCTACTGTTAATCCAAAAACAATCAATGCCAAAGTATTTCACTGCTGCAGATCTAAACATACATTTTTCTGGTTCTCATAAGCATCAAAAAGAGCATTTTCTGTTAAGTATTTTTTTTTGGGAAACATCCTGATTTAAAAAACAAACTTATATGCATCACATTTTGTTATGTGTAATATTAGTCAAACTACAGTTAGTGCAGCCCTAATTGAAAATTGACTCATATTCAAAATTGCTTAAAGTAAAACTTCTAAGATTTATGTACTGTATATATTTATTATATATTATATTCCAAGCCAGCATTATGACCCAGAGGTACATGACATAAATGACCTTTGAGGGGGTTCAGTTGTACTTAATGCCAGGGATTCTGTGTCATCACCTGAGCAGAAACATTTTTGCGTTGGTTATTGTGTTATTGTCTCATAATTCCACTCAGCCATCATAGCCTTTGTCCCTCAAAATATGCAGCACAAAAAATGGTGAAAAAGGTTTTGGTTTCCCTCAGTCCAAGTTTCTTGTGGCACTGGTTCTGTTCAGTAAGACTGAGATCATGTTCAAGATGTGATGGCTTTTTTTTTGCTGCCAGTGATGCATATCAACACATCCTATTGTTACTATTATTAGCAGGTTGCGTGGGATTTCCCCCTTTCTTGTCTATATATCCCTGCCTCTGCTGAATTATTTTTTATCTTCGGTGGAGACAAAATGTATCCCCCCTCAAAGAGATCATCACTTCACCAATGGCCTAGACCAGGGGTCTTCAACGTTTTTTAAACCAAGGACACCTTAGCTTAGCAGGGACCCCCTATTACATATATTGTATAAAATCAAGTTGCATATTAAATTGGGCCTATATTAACATGTAGGGTAACCGAAAGCCTTTATACATACCTTTTTAGTGCATAGAATACGAAGCTATTAAAATAGTAATTGTTGGCATGATTTTATAAATCATGTTTTAATGTTACACATACATGTGGCACAGTGAATCCTTAGGATGAACCATAGACTGTAAATATTAATATTTGCAGTCTATAGGATGAACTGTATCTGTGGATGGCTACCTTAGTGACTACCTTACCTTTACGCCAGTAAGCCTATCATCAGTGGTTTTTTTTCACAAATATGCTGATTTATATTTGCTAATAATATGTTGGATTCATGTTAAATTGTTTTTAAATGAACAATAATTTGGTGGCCCCCCTTTCAGTAACTCTGAGGAACCCTAGGGGTCCCAGACCCCCTGTTGAAGATCTCTGGCCTATACCATATATTAATTATATAGCTAAAATAGAAGTATTTTAAACTAAGTAAAGCGCTGTAACGTGAACAGTCTATAGTGCGATAGAACGATAAAATCCGAGCGGCAGTTGCTGGTTGTATTTAGCCGGTTATTTTCCATTGAATATTGAAGTTGATAAATAAGTGTTTTGGCATGCCTGGTCGAGTGGCTCTATCTATGGTATTGGAAGGAGGATTTAATTCTTGCATGTTTTGTTTTGTGGTGCATGATCAAACAAAATCCCAACACCTCGCAAATCGCACCCTGATTATTAGTATTAATGAACTGGAGTATAAATCAGAAAATTTGTGAACTACAAACATCGAAAAAGGTTCCCTGCCATCCGTTGGATCTGTGGAGAAACCCCTCAGCCAGTGTTTCCGGCTTTGCTTTGGGGCCGCTGCCAAGCCACAAGTTTAGGATTCCCTGTGCGTTTGCCCTCTATCTTTGGCAATGATTCACAGCTCTTAGCTGACAGACTGCTGTGGTCCGGCTGAAACACATTATGTGCCAGCTTGTGAGTAGGGGCAGAGTGTCCGTAAAGTGTGGGAGAAAGTGAAGACAATAGAGTCATAGCAGAGACAGTTGTTTATTAAGTGAAGCAGAGTGTCCAACATGCCCATAGTCACTGATAAAGGATTAATAGATAATAATTATAGGCAATAATAATTAGACAATAAAATAGCAAGCTAAGAGTCAAGACATTCAATTCAATTACATTTTATTGATAGTGTCAAATCACAACAGGAGTTCTAGACCACACTCTCACACTATCATTTACAAAGACCCAACAATTTCCCACGAGCAAGCATTTGGTGTCACACGGGCGAGGAAAAACTTGCTTCTTACAGGGAGAAACCTCAGACAGAACCAGGCTCTTGGTGGGCAGCCATCTGCCGCTGCCGGTTTGGACACAGAGACACTGATACAGATACATGATATGATTCATAACCATTATAGCAGTTGGTATGATGCGCCGTGGCACTTAGAGTAACAATAAAGATAATCTATGACTAGAAATAATAGTAGTTGTAGCAGCGCAGGGCGTCGAGCAGGAACACAGCAGCAGGTGCCAGTGCAGGGCAGGATGACATACTAGCAGCTCTGTGTACTTAGGCACAGCAGTGCTTTGAGCTAAATGCTAACATGCTTACAATGACAATGTTACCATGCTGATAATAACCAGGTATAATGTTTACCATTTAACTAATCTTAGTTTAGGATGTTACCATGCAAACGTTTGCTAATTAGCACCAGACACAAAGTACAGCTGAGGCTCATGGAGAATATTATTAGTCATGCACACATTTGGTCATACACCTAAGTATTGGACAAATAAAACCATTTGCCCTGCTGGTGACATTAGAGGAAAAGTTGAGGGATCCCCAAAGTGATTGGAATTCCTCCTGCGGGGAACTTGAATGTCTGTAACAAAGTTGAATGGCAATTCATCCAATAGCTTTTGAGACATCTTGAGTCACTCAAAAACATGTCAGGTCATGTACCCCTAAGGGCAGCTGCAAATAGAGGGCAACTTCAGAGCTAATGTGTATTTAGTAGGGCTGTCAATCGATTAAAAAATGTAATCTAATTAATTACATACTCTGTGATTAATTAATCGAAATGAATCGCATACATAATTAACGGTGCCTGAACCGATACTTTTTAAGAAAGTAAAAAAAGAAAAGAAAAAAAAAGGGTACTAAACAACAGTTGGTGACATTAAAGAATGGCTTATTTATTGCTAAGGCCATATGGTCAAAATGAAATGATTTAATAATAATGTATAACATTAACAATAACTTATTTCACTAGTAAATTGCTGTTGAACGACAAAAACAACAACCAGATAGGAAAAGGACATTTACAATAACTTCAAATGCACCACGAGGCTATAGTTGACCAGTTTCATTGAACGCACCGTCTGTGTTGTTTCTCCGACGGCAGCTGCAGATTGTTACATCCCGGTGTTGAATCCTCTACAGTAAAACACAGTCACACTTTACACCGTTTAGCGTTAGCTGTCAGCATTTTAACTGTGTTTAATCCAGCTACTAGCTAGCGGTAGGCTAACGTTAGCTGCTGTCGAGTATAGTGTTAACTAGCGTCACGTGCAGCGGGGTTTGTGTTTCCTGTAACGTCTGTTTCAGAGCATCAGAGAGAAGCGCAGACATATCAGTGGCACCAGCTTTTCGTCTGTATGCAAACGTCAATATGGAATGGATTAATCTGCGTTAATTTTTTTAACGAGTTATTTTTTCTCAGATTAATTAATCGAAATTAACACGTTATTTTGACAGCCCTAGTATTTAGTCATCCAAAAAAATAGACTGCAGCAAAGGCTGAAGCATAAGTTGCACTGACAGAATCTCTCTGGATAAGACTGTCAACTAAATAGAAAAAATTAACCATCTCTAGACCCAGAGATAAGATATGTAGCTGCCCCAGAGGGACACTCAGTTGTCATTGCTACAACTTCAGAGACCGTACAATATCAGTAAAAGTTGACAAAGAATGAAACAGAACATGTTCTACCTCCCTTTACACTGCTACAAAACATTCCATATATTCATTTGTGTGTTGTTTTCACACCTCAGCTGTGTGGCTGCTGCTCCAGGCTGAGTGACGGACTGATTGCTGAAGCCAGTTTTGAGAAAGAGTGGAAAGCATCTGTCTCAGCGTGACGGGTCCTTGAGAGTCAGGGCCAGATGAAGTGTGTGTGCTGGCTGGAACCAAGAGGCTGTTGGAGTGCTGGAGCGTTACATTAGTAGACTGACTGGTGGGGGGGGTTGGTGACCTTCTCTTTGTCAGGATGTCCTTCTGTCCTCTGTCTGATATGGGCCCTTTCACAGCAGCCATTTTGACATGTTGTCATCGCAGGGCAAACACAGGGGATTTAGACTAGGTTAATTATGGTCCCGTTCCAGTGAGCAGGGCCTGCATGCTAGCTCATACCAGTGCCTTGGCCCACCTAAATGGAACATGGCCCAAATTAGTGTTATTGATTACACCTGTATTTGCCCTGCAATAACATGTGAAAATGGCTGCTTTAAAAAGGGCCTATTAGGCACTATTTAGCTGTGTTCGAAACCGTTCCCTATCACGGAAATAGTGCACTAGGCCTTCACTAGGTTAATTTCATTCACTATATAGTCCACTATAAAATATGTGTGTGTGCATGAGCAATGTCAATCATTGCTCATGCACACACATTCATTCTCCCTTGTGGGGGGAGGGGCTTAGGAGACCGTTTAGGAGAGCTTTTGCGGAAAGGGGGGAGGAACTGAGAAGTTGTTGATGGTCAAATTTTTTGGCTAAGTCCTGGATCTTCACAATCCTACCTACGGCACCTTTTAACTTTTATTTATTTAGGAAAGCTTTTTTTCACCACTGCTTTGTTCACCATTGCCCACTAAATCCAAAGTCATCTACTCGAGGCCACTGAGTGCAACTGAAGCATTTTACTGCCATGTTCCAATGTTAAAAATTATACCAACTCTCACCCAGAGTGCTAAGTCACCTTCCAATTAGCCTCTTTATTAATGCATGAGTTACAGTGTTTAAGTTTCTACAGCTCAATTACTAATTGAGCCAACTTAACACATTTTGCCCCCGTTTACAACATATGACAAGGAGAGGACAGAGTTTTGTTTCTTCCTACAATCCTTGTATCTGCAGTGTCAACCCTTAAGTCATAGTATTTTCTCCAGTGGCCTCCTGTGGATACATAGGCCCTGATAAGGTGTAATCTCAGTTGGGACCGCAGGGTTCATACCTTTCAAATATCCACACAAAACACAGCAATCAGCATTAGTGGCTGCCTCCCATAATCTTAAAAGCATTTTTAGGACAACCACGTGTTGGCAGGCAGCTGCTCCTCACAAAATAATCTCCCCGAAAGCATTGAGTGTAATTAACAGATGGTCCCACTTGTTCATGATCTCATGTTGAGGGTTTAGTGTAGTGTTAGTTTTAGTGGCGTTACATTTGTGGACAGTGGGGTTAGGCCACGGATCACGGAAAATGCTTTTAAGCAGTTGTTTGTGTGTGTTTGTTGTTTCTCTGCGCGTTAGAGATTGTGTGTGTTATATCCTCGATATCCCTTTGTTATCCCTTCTTGGTTAATGGTTTTGCTACTTGTTATTACTTGAAAAGCTAATACAGTCAGAACTTTGTTTTAGAACTTGGACAAGGTCTGGGTTATGCTCGCACTACTCACTATTTTTGTCTTTTGAGTACTTGTAATTTGGAGTGTAGTGGAGTGGTTATTGCATACGGAATGGATTGAATCTATGGTATTTAAGAGCATGATAATATAATTGTCTTTCTGTGTGTGCTCAAAGGCTTGTCTTTTTCTTGTGTTTCACATACACATGTCCCACCGCTGCTTTGATTTGTCATCGTGTTTTATTAGATAAATGGCTTTTCTTTTGAGCTGCAGAGTCTAGTGTTTTCACATCTGAGTGTGCTAACAGAAAATGAGCAGGTAGGTATTACATCTGAGTTAGAGGATATGAACAGCTGAGTCAAAGACATACCTGCTCTGAACTTTTCATGTAACATTATACCCATCATATACAAGGAGTAGTAGGGTCAAATTGCTGTGGATTTATTAAATAACCTACAGCAGGTACCCTCACTAATGTAGCCTTGAGTAACTCCCCAGCAGGTCAGTGGAGCGGCCAAGTGGCAGCCAGCAGAAACCTTCCCTGGATAGATAAAGGTTAAAATCAGTATCATGCTTTTTTTATTAAGGCCTCTCTGGGGAAAGGAGCTGACAGGCTGGCTGATCCTCCATCCTCCCCTGCTTGCACTATAAACAAGCTGTTTATTAAAGGCCCGGAGCTGCAGCCCCTTAAGGTGCGTTCCGACACAGGTTCTGAGGTCTTTTTAAGTCCCACAGTTCAGTGTGCCGTTTCATCATTTCAAAAAGGTTCCTGCTGCATTAGTATACAATGACCGAAATGAGGGTGCTTCTGTATTGGAAAACCACTAGTGCAGCCTGTTTGTTCTGTAATGTGAAAGATAAGTATGCGTGAAATAAGTCCAATCTTGCAAACTAGCCTTCCCACATGAGGTTAAAGTGCACTTGGAAAATCTGTGCTTTTCCAAGCCAGAACTGCTTTCAAAACAACTGAGGGGACTGCATTTTGAACATATTGTACTTAGAACCTACACATACAAAGTGAAAGAAGTTACACGTACGTTGCAGTGTTGTCCTGTTTTGGTAACACATCGCTCCCCCCTCTGAACAGATATGCAGTCGTCAGAGCAGCGCTGACAGGCCAGACTCTGGTTTAACACAACCATGGAGTCCTCCTCGGAGTCCCAGCAGGAGCCTGAGAAAACTTTGGTGAGTCAACATACAGTACTTGCATATCTAGGTAGTCCCACATGCAGTAGATATTCAACAGCCTGCTTTTCCAAAATTGGAATTGGGAAAGAATTAGCGATGAATAAATAAAAAATGTGATGGTGCTTTTAAAGGATTACTTATTACTATTACTTATGTGCTTGTAACTGCTATCTTTTTTCAAGGTTCTGACTGATGAACTCAGGGTAGAAAATATGTATTGAACATTTTGGAATGAAACTCTACTACTCAAACCTCATACCACTCAAAGCAAACACTTTATTCTGTAGTCTCCAAGAACGTAATCTTAAATCCACCCACCCTGCCTCATTGCCTCTCCTTAGTCGCTGATAATTGTTCCTGATAATTGGTGGCCTACACTCAACCTCCTAATATAGTCTTAAGTAGGAGAGGGTTCTTTCCTGCCAGCATCAGCGATGGGACGTTTGCGTGTGCGTGTGTGCGTACATGTGCGCCAATAGATAGACAAGACAGCTGATTAAGGTCATGCAGAGGTGTTTTTTTTTTTTTCGACGCCCTCTTTCATAGGAACAGAAATGGTGATGAAACTGAAAATGATAAGGACATATTCATCCACAGTTCTTGTTCTTTGTTCTGCACTACAATGAACAGTTATCGCAACTTCCTGTTTGGTGTTGCAGGTTGACAGTGCTGCTCCGATGACCCACTGTTCTAGATTTGAGAAGAGATGTGATATACTGAGTAGAAGGCATTTATTATGAAACATGCTAGTATTGAAGGGCAAAGCACAATGATAATAAGTTCTGTAACTTGCTAATAGGATTCAAGGTGCTGCTTTTGCTTGATTCTTTGTGGAGAAACCTTTTACAGATCTGTTGATTAAATCAACTAATTGATTAGTCGAAAACATTGTATCAGTGTTGGTCAAGTCAAGAACTGTTTTAATCGAGGACAGCCCTACTTGCTAAATAGTCTTAAAAACTAACATGAAAAAGAAGCGTGATAAGATCGTGGCTCATGATCCTGCCGTGTCAGGAAGGTCAGGAAGGTATGAATAAATAGATACCGCCGTAGCCTACTATCCACAATTATTGTCTGACGAAGGTTTGCATATTCTAATGTGACCGAGCAGGGATGGGAACCAGTGGCACCTTCAATCAGCAAGTACACATTCAAACACCCACATATAAAATACCACTTCCCTCCTCTCAGCTCTCAGGATTGTGATTCTGCCCTTTCATTTCACCTTAATCATAATCCTCCATAGCCATTTTTGCAGCGAGCAGGAGGCCAATTATAATTGCAGATAACTGGGGTGATAACAGTACTGGCCATCTCTCCCACGGGCCTCCACAGACGATGACACACAATGGGATTGTATGGGAGCAGAGCTAAAAGCCCCTTTCTACTTCTTTAAGTCTTGGTTAGAGTGGGAGTGAATTTTAATAACACTCAATATCTGTTAGAAGTGCAAGCTAATTTCTCACCCCGCCTTCTCCGGAGCCTATTTTAGTGTCCGCAAAATGAAACTCCCAATGCATAAATTGGTTTGAAAGCCATGTCGTTGTATTTACTGTTTCTTTTCAATGCTTTCTTTTTGATTGGATTGAATTTGATGAATGGATACCTCTCTACGATTTTAGCAGTAAACCTTCTTTGTGGAGGCTTGGGGGCATTGTGTTATCACTTGATCACACATTGTAAGGGGACTGCAGTGTCAGGATGGTGTGAGACTTCGGCTATGGGACGTATTGTGTAACTGGCATATCCTGCTGTTTGCTAAAAGGACCTGTTGGTAGAGAGGATGGCTCCCAACACGAGATGAAAGGCTCTGGAAAGCACGCCAGGTGTCTGACGTGTCTCCTCTCGCTCTGATATCCTCACAGTCAGGGGACGCTTCAGGAAGGTTTAAGGCTACCAGCCCTCCCTCCTCTTTGAAACACCCACTTCATCCACCATTCAGTCTGTTGTCATTTGCATTGTACATACTGTAATGAAAGAGCTGGTGGCCTGCTGTTCAGAATAGACGGAAGTGAAAAGGCACACAGACAGCCATTATGCACTTGAACAATGGATTTGAAGTAGCTTAGAGGTAAGAGAACAGGATCTGTGACTAGGGGATCACTAACTAAAAGGATTTGAGCAGATGAAATGAATGAGAAAAAACTTTTTATCCTCGGTGGGTGTTGAATTGCCCTTTGGCCCCCACATTTGTTCCAGAAGTGCTTTACAGTTTTCAACAGTACAAGACTAGTTGTGCTGAGAAGGTCCCAGGTGTAAATGCATTGTTGGGAAAAGAGATATGCGTAATTTTTAGTCAAAAATGGGTTTTTAGAAATGTAGTCATTGCAGTCTTGCAGGAGCAACATCGCTACCTTTCCCATCTGATGCAACTACTGTACAACACGTGCCATCAACCAGTTTGCATCAAACATAATTAGGCCCATAATACGTCCAGAAGGCTCATGATTGATTCTTTCAACACTGATCAGTTCTCTATAATAGTACAGTACAATACATCTATAGTATTCTTACATTCTCACTACAAGATAGTACAGAAGTTGAATTTGAGCCCTTTATGAATTAGAAGAAAAGTAGAGAATTGCAAGCATGCATCTTTTCTTGTTTTACTGCACATAAATACCTATATTGACAGTCTGGAGGCCAAGATTACTTTCATAATAAAAATCGACAAATGGTGTATCCCCTTAATGGACTCTTTAATGCGGGCCAGGAAGCCCTGCCCTGCTCAATAAATTATCAAGATGAAAATCTTAACCGATATGAAGGATTAATGGGTCTAAGGTTTGACTAGATTCATAGGAGTCAAGTGTATTCAAAGAGCACTTTTTAGCCACACACTAGCGTTGTGGCTCTAGGGATGACATTGACGGTCTGTTGGTCCACCGCTTCAGTCCAGACTAAAATATCAAAGCACAGCATAACAGCTAGCCTATTGGATAGATTGGATTGGATGAAATTTGTTGCACACCGACTATGACAAAGCATTCTGCTTTTGATAGAAAACTTGATATTTACCATGTCATAGGTACAAAGACTAATGGTATCAGACATAATGAAAGCTATGCAGGAAAGCTATGCCTGGTTTTTCCCAGGTATCAACAAAATGAAAAAACAGTGCCCCACAAATGCAAGATGCAATGCCAATAGCTATCCACATGCAAGTTTTAGTATCACTGTATTGATTCATTATGATTCTGCCGTTACAAAAAGATGTCTAACTGGCAGAGACAGGGTCTTTGTTCTTCAACATGCAGTACCACATAATGTGACAGGAATAAGCTACAGGAGGCTGCGGGAAGCCAGAGGTGAAGATTGGCTTCAGGCTGCTTCTGCACATCAGTGGTCGGACTCAGGGTGCTGTTGACAGAACCAAGCTGACAGCCTGGGCTGATGAGACAAATTCTCACCACTTAAGTAAATGTGTTAAAGTAAGGAAAAGCAAGCTTATTCTCCACGGCTTTAGCTTGGCCTCAGATGCTGAAAAACTGCAAGTCTGAAAATATACAGTAACTTTCAAAAGACTTGACAAAGTGAACTTCAGATGATGTGGGGGAAGTTGCAGCTATTTAGGATTTAACCAAATGTGGTGGAGAAACTTGAGTGTGTCTTGAGGGCGTCTTCTGCCAAGATTTGTTCAGTGACAGAAAAATCTGTCTTAGTTGAGGTGGTGGGTGGACTATTAATTTGAGGGCAGTTATCAAGACAGTATGGATTTATTAACACTGGGAATGTAAAAGGCTGGGGCATGCAGCATCACCTAGATTGGATAATTATTACATCCATTAAAGTATTGTACTGTAGGGCCCTGTAGGAACACATTTAGCTCTCTGTTTTTTGCTGGTGTGAATTGATAACTGCACACATGACCTGGCACACACACATGCCTCTTGGAGTATCCAGTTCCTTTGGCTTGAGGAGGGTAATGTATTGTGTGTCACATCACTGGCAGCAATTATGATGAAGCATGTCTTGTGCTGGCTTCAATACTGAGAAGAGGGAGGAGTGGCAACCACGCTCGCAATCATGTGTGGCTTCATGTTTTATACAGTACGTGTCCTCTTTTACAAATGTATCCCGTAGCTAAAATGCACGGCCCTTGTATACAATCCTATAGAGTAGTGCCCATTGTTGAGGTCATTCAAACATTCATAAATGTATCCTCTGTTTAGTACAAAGTATACCGAATCATATATACTATAGGAGCTGTAGAATAATGTACTTTTCGTGATGTTTTTCTTCCTAGGGATGGAAGAAAAGTGCAGCAAGTATGCTACAGTCTAAAACTAGCGACCTAGGGTGCTATCAATCTGCATAGCAGATGACTCCATCTTGCTCAGTGAATCAAACATGCACACTAGGTTACTAATGGTAAAAGCAATGCCTCTTAGATCACAGTCCCCACTGGCATTTAATCAAATATTAACGTTACTAATGCGCATAAGCAAATTAGTTTACGGGGTGTGTCTAATTGCTGGGGAGTGTGTTAGTACTAGCAGTCTGCATGCTTTATTGGATGGTGATGTTGTTTTGTTTGTGGCGTTTCCCATCTTTGCTGGCACATGTTTTTTTGGCTTGTTAACAGTATGTTTAAGTTTATTTCATTTATATAGCACTTTAAAAGCAAACAAGTCTGCACCAAAGGGCTTCACAAAGATGAAAACATATGTACACAAGAATAAAACACACACATAGATATAGGAAACAGGTTAATCACAATTAAAATTAAAAGCCAGAGAATAAAAGTGCGTCTTAAAAACATCAACAGACTCAGCCTGTCTAATGGCTTCTGGCCGGCTATTCAAGAGCTGAGGAGCCACTACAGAAAAGGCCCTATGGCCCTGGTATGTTGCGAAAGTCAGGTTATGTTGATGACTTGATTATGGGAATTGAGAGGTAGGTAGATTGCAGAGTGTATCGTCTGCGTAGCAATGAAAAGAGATGTTATGGGTTTGGATGATTCTTCCCAATGGGAGCATGTAAAGACAGAAGAGAAGTGGACCTAAAACTGAGCCTTGTGGAACCCCATATACAATATTTGCGGGTGAGGAGAATGAGCTGCCAGGGGAAACAGTGAACTGTCTGTTTGAAATGTATAATTTGAACCAATCGAGGGTGGACCCAGAAATGCCGACCCATCGTGACAGGTGATCCAGCAGGATCATGTGGTCGACATTGTCGAAAGCTGCACTAAGGTCTAGAAGAATTAATACAGAACATTTACCACAGTCTGCAGCACAGAGGACAGCACATGTATCTGTTTTATGTCGGACTTAAAGTAGTCTAGCCCATCTCATCCAATTCCTGGACAAACAGGGCTTTGACTAGCCAAAGTAACGCCACACCACTGACATCTTGTTTCAACATCGTTCTCCATATACCTAATGTGGGTATGTGACTTTCCTGTTTTGTATAGGCGTTCTAAAGTAGGGGACGTTTTGAGCCACTAAATAAGTGCCTTTTTAAAAAGATAATGTAACACCAAGTTACTATTAGGGGTTTTTGTGCTGCTGCCACAGTCACTTCCATAAATTAGTGCTTTGTTATAACTTCTTATTTGAGAAGACATTGTCAAAGTCACAGACTGAATCACACTCAGCAGGAGTTTCCTGCCAGCAGCTGAGCTCTTTAGTCTAATTAAAATGGCCAGTGTTCCATTGCAAATGAGGTTTACATTTCTGAATGTGATGGATGCAGTTTGTTTGTTTAACTTAAGTGTCCTTGAAGGGAAGTTTTGGTAACTTCCTTTGCCACCGCAGTACAGTTCAAGGAACAGGCCTTTTTTTGTCAAGATGTAAATAGTTTCTCAGATTAAACTCCATAATGTAAATCATTGTCATCTATCTCAGCACACATAGATTGCAACTGTTCCTTTGTGGGCCCGTTAAGAAATAAATTGCCATTTCCACTATCAGCATGTAGTTTTTTTATGTGTACCACTACACTTCTGTGAAATAGCATTTCCAGAACGTGAAAGAGCAGCTACTGCATCTTCAAAATACTTAAAAAAAAATTTTTTTAATACTGACAAAATGTTCACACTCTTTTTTTTTAGCTCCATACTCCTTTAGGTCATAAAACCTGATCCTGAAAATGTTGTAGTTATTGATGGCATTTTAACATTTTGATGAGCAGGTCCCGCTGGTACTTGTACCACTCTCATATCTGTTCGTGCAAAGCTACAGCCAGCAGCCGTTCAGCTTAGCTTAGCATAAAGACTGAAAGCAGGGGTAAACGGCTAGCCTGGCTCTGAAATGTTGGCGGTAAATCCACCCACTAGTACCTTTCGTTAACACACTATGGGCCCCATCTTGCTCCCGGTTCTGGCAGCACAAAGCTCGACGCAAGTGTCTTTGCTAGTTTAAGACCGACGCAGTTGTCAATTTCCCTTCCAGCGAACATGTCATTAAAATAGCAAATGCACCTGCGCCCATCTGTGCGCCCATGGGCGTGCTGGTCTTACAGGGAGGTGTGTTCAGGTGCATTCTTGACGTATTGCTATCTTGAGGCAGCGGAAAGTTATCGCACCGTTGACGCTTCACGCACGAGCAGATCAGTTTCTTCTCCTGAAAATCTCTCCTTCCTGCTCAGCAAATCCGCCATCATAATAGCAATACGCCAAGGTCCAAACGCACCTGGCTTTTAAGGGAATGGGAGACGACACTCGGTTTATTGCACGTTAAGCCTACAACACACCTATGATTAATTAAGACACTAAGTACAACCCTTTTGAACCATGCACCTGGCGTACGGACCCTTTTTTCCGCCGTTAAACTAGAAAAAGTGGATTCGTACACGCCCTAAACGCACCTGCACCAGGCACTTCACGCAGTGTGCTTAGATCGTTAAAATAGGGCCCTATATCTTTTTTGTTTAATCCATACAAAAAAGTATAAAAACAAGACGTTGGGGTTTCATGGGGGGTTGTGTGCCTATTTCTTGGCCAGGCCTAGTCACTTCCTGGAGTGTAGTCTGGTCGCCAAGAAATAGCCCAGCACACCCTTAAAAGAATTTACCTGGCAACAGACACATTCACATATCGACTAGAAAACAAAAAATATGGCCAGGGAGATTAGAGAACAACACCGGTGACAGGTTGAGTTTTCATGCTATCTTAAGTTTTTTTCACAGAACATTTACAGTCACGCTCCAAGTTATCGAGTTCTAAATCATATTTTTCAAGAGCCTGGGTCTGTCCAAGGTTTCTCCCTAAAAGGAAGTTTTTTTTTCACCACTCGAGGTTTCTGCCTAAAAGGGAGTTTTTCCTCGCCACTGCACTAAATGCTTGCTCTTGGGGGAAGTATGGGAATTACTGGAATTGTTGGGTCTTTATAAATTATAGTGTGGTCTTGATTGATACTATAAATAAAATAAAACTGAATTGAATTGCAAGCAATCGGGTGACAAATTTGGTGAGAACCGCAGCAGGCTGCTGTCATGTCATTTCTGAGAGCAGCAATGTTTAACTACTTGTAAAGCTTGTACTGCTTTACCATCACCCACCCTTTTCATCCTAATTGCAGACACAAATGTTCTGTTGTGAAAGTAAACAAAGCAGGGCTCAGTTTCACCTTGCCTGAGGAGACTAAATGTGTTTGTTGATGACCAACCATTTGGCTGAATCTGGTTTTGCAGATGATTTACTCTAGTAGAAGAAAAAACTAAAATCAAATGGAATCCAGTGTCTTGCTGTAGCTAGAAACGACCTTTGGTTAATGCATCTGTAAGAAACTCTTCAACATATGTGCATTACATATGGCATTGTATCTTTAAACGCCCCCTGCTCTGTGGTGTGTGGCAAACAGTTAAGTCGGTTAATGGAAACAGCAGCACAGGAGAGTGCATTAAAGCTTGCAATATTGGGCCCATAACAAGGTCACAGGGTGGCTGCGTTGTGCGTGCGTCGTCCTCCGGGGTGATTTTCCACGATGGTCCGGGAGATTGGGTCGGCCAATTTGGTTTATTGGTGCAGAAGGGCCTCGGCCAACAAGAGCACGAGGAGGAGCCGTGTGGTTACAGTAGCTCTGCTCGAGGGTGTACCCGGAGCTCTGACTTGCACTAATAACGGCTTCAGTACACCAGATTGTGATTGTGGCTTTTAGTTCAGCCTTTTATAAACAGCGACAGCCCACTTCCTTGTTTGTGGTTGTGTGGTGTTTTGCTGGTTTGTGTGTCAGACAATGTTTGTCAGAAAGTTTAATGTTTAAGAGTTGCATTGTAGTCAAAATGCATGATGGAAGGTGCAATATAGAGAGAGGGAGGAAATGAAGGATGGAAAAGCTGAGGAAGAATGAACAAATGATAGTGATGGAACACATTTACAGATTAGAACAGTTACTAGTAGAAGAAAAGAGAGAGAGAGAGAGAGAGAGAGAGAGAGAGAGACACTAGAATTCTCTCGCATGCTTGTTCTCTCTGCCTTGTCTCCTCCCTTTAGTGTGTGTGTCAGTGTGTGTGGGAGAGACAGGGCTGAGCTCAGTGGCTTGTCGTACCAGGTTTAGTCTGACCAAGAAGCTGTAGCAGCGGCAAGCTCACCTCCCTCGGCTGACTGACATACGGTACGCATTTCCTCTTTTTCTGTAAGTGAACCTTAACACTGTCAAAACGGGAAACAGGAGTGGGCGGCTTAGAGTGCATTTCAGACCGAGTGTGAATTTGAAGAATTTTGTTCTGCAATAGGATGTAAACATGTTAAAAAAACTGACAATCAGCCTTAGATAATAATTTGTCATGTGGTGTTGCCATAAAATGGAGCTTTTAAAGCTTCAGGCTTGTCTTTGGGATAAGGTTTCACACTTGTACACAGAGGCTACTGTGTTGTTTCCACTCCAGCTTGTTGTTTGCTCAGTATGTTGTCACTGAATGAAGGCCAACACTCACTGCCACGCTTTTGCTCAAGAGCTTCATGGACAGTATACCTAACGGAGAGCACGCTGCTTCTATTAGCGTGGTGGAGATAGTAGCTTGGCAAACTCTTAGTTGCTTAAGAGTCCTTTTTCAGAGAGATCCTTGAATGTGTCTGAACGGGTTGGACTGCTGCAGGCTGATAGCCAAACCATGGCTCTAATCAAGGCTAATGGCAGAGAGGGGAGGTCCGTCTTTGGTTGCTTGCAACAGAGGATGAGCAAAATCAAGTACATTATAGAAACAGGATAGCTGCTTAATGCAGCGCTCTCAAGTCCAATTTAAAACCCAGTGAAGCTTTTAAGTACAGCACTTCTTTTTTTATATCATATATATATATATATATTATAAATTAACAGCAAAAATGCTAAACAAGATTCCTAATTGCTAACTAAATGTCTGACCATGTGTGTGGTTCATTGGAATAAAGCAAATTACCCAGTTATCTATTGCTGGGATTTACCAGGAATCATTGTGTTGTTGTTTTTATTTTTTTGCCCATAAAGAGACTCTGCAGGAATGTTGGCTGCAGCACAGGGGTGCAGGCAGCTGGTCGGGAGTGAGTGTAATCAGATTGATAGGCCTGTGTTCATTCATTCTGAGCAGCTGCTGGTGACATGATTCCTCCATCACAACCATTGTAGATCTTCAATATTGCCACCATGCTGCTTCCTCTTAAGGACCCTGACCCTTAGCCCCAAACCCCCCCTCCTGCAGTGATGAAACCGAGACTCCACTCTCACTCTCTGTGAGGCCCGTGGACCCACCTAGCTACCCCCCACTTCACCGGTTTTGAAGGCTGACGTGCTGAAATGCTTCAGTCTAATGAAATGCTGTCTGCAGCCTGTTTGAGGTCGAATGTCGAGCCAAAATCCTCCTCCCCACCCCCATGCTCCTTCTTCATGAAAGATAAAACATGGACAGATTTCCTTTTCTGTCTGTGCCGTTTCTGTGCCGAAGCAGCAGAAGTAAAATACTCATTTAATTGTAGTTCAGTACCAACACTCCAACACATTTTATATTACAACCACTTTTAGAGGCATTAGCTGTAACGTGTTTCTTAGTATTCTTTTGAATACTAATAAGAAAAGGATACTTTTATTAAGTGGCCATTCATGACCCCTAGTGAGCAAATGATACGATGTAGTGAAAAGAAGTATTGGTGTAGGCCTACATGTTTACACCATGACTTTAGGTTCAAGACAGCTGTTTATTTCCTGAGACAGATTTCGATACCTAAACTCACGGTATCTGCATAGCAATACCAATCTGCTACCAGTGCTCACTTTCTCTCACATTTAAAATATGTATAATGCTTCCTCACTGTATAGAATTCATTGAGGGATCATCTTATGTAAATCAATAAGAAGCTGTAACTATAGCCCGTAACGTCTTAGGTGGAAATGTTTATACACTATCAATCTCTTTAGATGTGTGCATATTTGAATGATATTGTCCTAGACCAGAGGTTTCCAAACTGTGAGGCTTCCCAGGGAGGCACAGGATAGTTGAAGGGGGGAAACGCAGAGGGAGAGACGTGAGGCAAAGACACAACGTGAGGTGAATTGCTGCCATTTGAGTCAAATAAGAGACTCCGCTCTCTTAGTCATAGCTCAGTCACATCTTAACACAGACACGATACACATATTTTTATATTGTGACTTCTACTTCCTAAGGATATCATTATCTCTGGTGGCCATCATGACTAAATGGCCATACATCTGCTATCATAGACGAAAAACCTCCTTCAGTATCAAAATAATCCCAGTGGTAGTTGTCTGTACCTGTATGGGTACATTACAAACAGGAGCTGCTAATCGCTAATGGTGCCAATTTGAAAATGTAAACAAATATAGCTAAGAATCAGGGCTCAAAGTGTAGCCCATAGCTAACTAACTTACTCCATAGCATAATTATACTTCCTGTTTACATCTCTTAAATGATGGGAACTGTAGTTCCAGAACTTAGGTTTTCAAAGTGTCTGACGTTAAAACCTTGTTGAGTCCTCTAAGAGGAGTTTCATGTATGCATGTTATCTATTAGCCCATACATAACTGTATGTATACGGGTGAGTTTTTGTCTATGTTGTGCATGTATGACGTGTGGACACTGTACATACACACATGAAGGGGTGCGTGTGTATGCATATGTGCTCATGTGTATCCATTGTCATTTTTCTGTGCACTGCAGGGAAGTAGCCAGAGCAGTGAAATTCAATGCTTCTTAATGACAATAAAGTTGAACTTGAACTTGAAAACCACTGTTCTAGACAGTTTATGAAATGCAGTTTTTTATGCACCATGGAGGAAATGTAAACTCTGTAATTCCTCATTTGCTCTCCATCTGCCTATTGTCTGTCTATGCAGTCAACACAGACATTTTAATAGACTTAAAGCAGTTACACACCGAGCCGATAATCGGCCGTTGGACAGTCTGGCGAGGTCAGTGACTCGAGTCTGTTCGGTTCTGTGCCGTCGTCCGTTGGAGGAGCTGACGGCCTTCGTACAATCAGCTGCCGGTTTTCCTTTTTTGGGTGACAATACAGATTAGCACCGCCTGCTGTTATGGAGACGTATTACGTCTCGTCGCTTTGGTGTGTTCCGAGGCACTTTTTTGACCAACTCGGGGAGACTGATCAGTCCAACTGCCTTTTCTGCCGAGGGGTCGGCCGTCTGGTTGGTGTGTAACTGCCTTTAAAGGCTGCTCATTCTGATAGATTGCACGATTGTAGCTCCTACCTTCCTGTCTACTTTTGAAATGAGTGAGCAGTGAATAGTGTTTACTGCCTTGGCTCAGGTCCTCCTTTGGACAGTATCTTGGCCAACAGAGCCGACTCTGGCCGCACTCTCTGGCCTCTATGATTAGACATTTTTATTTATGGTCGAGTTGCAGTTCCACTGCAGCTGTAAATCAGCCACTATATGGGCAGCTCACAAGATCTGCACCTCATATAGTCGCCCCCCTGCCTGCCTGAACTCAGGCTTTGGCCATGGACCCACCTCGTGCTGATGGATGTGTCAGTTGTTTGATGGATGACGCCATTCTGACACCACCGCACGCTGGCCCAGACTCTGAGTGTGTTTTCACACTTGGCTTGTGCTGCAGAGGAGAATTAAGAGTTGGTGAAATGCACTATCATGGCACTTTGGCACGTCACAAATGCCTGCAAAATTATTTTGCATTGCACAGATGTGATGTGCAGTATCCTCAGTTTTACCATGAAAGTGTGTTATGTTGCTATTTTTTCCTAATGAACACACTTTTTTTGTATTCTATGACTTTGAGCTATCTATAATCCAGAAAGTCTTTTTATTGTGAATTATAGAGCAAGATTGTAAAACAACTAAAATACATTGTGTGTTTGTGTAGAAATCATCAGTCAATTTGATGTCATATCTTAGAATAGTCATGTTTTATTGTTTGTGGTAATAAGTTCTCACTAATCAGAAACATTGCTTTTTGTATAAAAATGTGACCTTAGCTTTCAGGTTGTTACCTGAATCCGGGTCAGTTTAATTCTAACGTGTGCTGTAATTTACTCTCGTGGTTTCCCAGAACCCTAAAGAGGAGTATGAATGCCTCCCTGAAACCAGCCGAAGATACTATCTGTCTTTGTTTTGATGTCGGTAGTTTACAGTTTGTGCTTATCTTCATGCAGGAAGTAAGGCTGACATTCTCTCATGATACTGATGATAGTTCTACTTCTCAGAGAATTTGTCCTTTCAGTAATGTTGATCGCCACTTACAGGATCAGCATCTGGGGCAAAAACTCTTGATTCGGACGTCTCTAGAGGACAGCTTGTATCAAGTTGCCTAATTAGGGCAGGCACAGAGAATGAAACAAGATACCGTCATGTGCTTTTTGCTTTGGAAACTACAAACTTAGTTGTTTTCAGAGTATTTGCAGTGGGGTTTGGTAGAGAATACAAATTCCAGGTATTTGAATTAGATGGATTACAATTGTCAGGAAGTGTGCAATTGTTTTATGAGGAAAATTTTCAAATGTATTAACAAACTTTCAAGCTCTTGGAAATAGGCCAAACACTTTAAATTGCTTTTCTTTGGTTACTGCTAATATATGCCCCGTATATAAACATTTAAACAGATAAATCCCAGTAATTAGCTTCAGAAATAACAAAGCTCTTGGCTTGGCTTCGTATATACTGCTGATTAATCCAGTGTTACATCAGCTGTTGTGAGTAAGTTCATTATAGTGTGTCGGTAGGCGGGAGACTTTCTCATTAACCTAAATTGGCTGTTGGCACTCCCAGGGCACAACCTCAATAACAACACAATAGCTTGTCACCATTTTACATAAACATGTTGAGCAGTTAATCGACATAGATTTCCAACAATTTCACTTTGAGGAGTTCAATGGCATTTTTGTGAGACACTATAAAATGCCTGATCTCTTTGGATAAAGAGGGCAAGCTCATGGATTGGTGCTACTGGGATGCAAGCTGGGACTTGATCAACCCCAGCTGAGGGAGGGGGTAAGATGTTGAAAGTCCCGAAACCCCCTGATGACCCCAGGCACATCACTGATGATGCTTCCCGGTGCATCCTAGAGATGTTTCTTACAACAATGGTGTGGAATTGGTTCATTGGCGAGGAGGGGGTTTAATTTAAAAAAGGGGCTCCATTTTTGATCTGTCTTAAAAGCTGTCTAAAGTCTTTAATTAAAAAAAAAAAAAAAAGAAAACTGTACAGTAAAATCACATGAAATTTGACATTAGCTCATCCTGAACAGAAGTCCATTGGAACTTTCCGCTAACCTTTTAAGGATTTTTTTTAATGAAAATTCTAATATGAGGAAATTATGTTATTATTATTATTGTAATATCATTTTAGATGACTTTCTCTTTAAATATACCAAAAGGCTGTACAGTAAAACCATATGAAACTAACCTATGGAGGAAATGTTTGTATGACCGGTCAAAGATGGTTCCTTCTTCGTCCTTTTTGGCTTGCGCCAAGCCCACGTACCGTAATGCCCCAAATAGACAAGCATCAAAATCCAAACTGGGCTCACTTGACCGCAGCCTGTGGCAGGCGAGGGGCACTGCCACGTAGCTGCCGAGCCTCAAAGCCCCGGGAAGATGCTTCCATACAGGAAATGACGCTAACTCAAAGTTTTGTGTATGAAAATGATGTGAGTCATAGGCTATGGCCTTCACAGTCACCAGATCTATGGAATATCTTGTTAGGCAGACATCAAAACACCAAATGAGGAAATGTGTGTTGTTCCTCCCTGCAGTAGAGTTCAGAGACTTGGAGAAACTACGACACGAAGCACTGAAGCTATTCTGGAGGATCGTGGAACAGCACCTTACTAAGGCACTTTATGTTGGAATTGTCCAATAATTTGTTACCCATCTTTATTTGCAGCAAGCTATTTGCAGCAAGCATACAGTATTATGAGTAAACAAACTGATAAATAATAATGATTGTAACCATCACTGAAATAGCTGCCAGTGATGACTCAGCTGCTCAGCAGCAGTCTGGCACCTGCAGTAGAAAGAGGATGTTCTCTTTGAGTCTCTTCCTATATCATTATCTTCTCAATATTCAATCTTTTTCCATGACAACATGTATTCATAGGCTACTACAACAATTTGTACAGTACACAGACTGGAGTGGAGGATTTGTTACCTTATTTTTTTTAAGCTATCTATATCTAAATATATAGGGACAGTCCATTGAGTATTAGACCAGCATTTAGGTTTTGCCTTCATATCAACATGTTCTAATTCTTAGCTGAATAAATGGCAAAAGGTGCCCTTCAGAAAAAAAAAAAAGAGGAAAAAGCTGTTGTTGCTATCTCTTCTTTCCCTGCTACTAAGAAGAAACTGGGTCAGAATTGTGCTGCGAGTGATGTTTAAACATTATGTAATATGTCATGGCATTTTATCCTGCAAAAGCACTCTTCATCTTTTCAGACACAGAGAGAGCTCGCTGTGTTTACGGCAGTGTTTCCTGTAGGAGTTTTTGTGGCTAGTAATTACTTTACTTAGTCTGTCTCTGGGTTGATTCTAATTAATTCTTAACAGACTATACTAAACTGGTATAGGTGGGATGCAATGGAGAGAATGTACTGTATGTGCAAGTGTGGAAATGAATATGGAAATAAGAATCTGGAGCACACAGAAAGGAGCTCAGGGAGCTATTGTGACTGACCAGCACTAGCATGTTCCCGACTGGCTAGCATGTTGGTGGTTATCTTGTCAGCTACAGTTGTTCACTAATTAGCCTAACAAGCAGTCCCTTTGTCACCAATGGTTTGCAAGGTGGCAAACCGAAGCAAAGGGGGATCAACATGGTTGTAAATTGTGATGATGAAAGCACAGATATTGGAAATAAATTTGCTATTTGCACATTAAATAAACCAAATATAAAACCTCCCAAGTGGGTCGCGAATTTAGCTTCTTTCAAAATGAAAAGAAAACACGACCGGTTGTGCACCTTTACTGCCCTCTCTTTTGCTTTATGTTCCTGCTTCAGACAGAACTTGTAATATTTATAGTTGAGAGCATCTCCTCCACTGTCCTTGTATGTCAATGTCATTGTCATGACAGCGCAGCAGGCTGCTGGCTTTGGTCTGAAAGCCAGAGAAAAGGCAGACCGCTAAATGTGGCCTTGTTCTAAAATAGCAGCTTTTCAGTCTTCCCCCTGAAGCAGAACTGAACAACCACACTACACCGGGAGATGACATGATGACACTGTTCTGTTGTCGTCGTTTTTTACCTTTGGTTTTTTTTTATTCAGGGACGGTTGTCTGACATACATGCAGTGCTACACAAACTTGAGTCATTTTCACCTCAAAGTTGCTCAAACCAAATATGAATATAAATGCTGTGACACTGTTCTAAGATAGATAGATAGATAGCTTTATTGTCTGTCACCCAAAGCAGTGACAGAAATTTTCCTTCGGCGGGCTCACTAAAAACATTTAAAACAAACACATTTGAAAACATGCAAAACAGCAGCTTTGCAGTGCCTATTTTATGTTGTTCAGCGTGCTTATTGCAGAGGGGATGAAAGATGTTTTGTAATGTGCGAGTGGAACTTTGTACCGTCTGCCTGATGGAAAGAGTGGTTGAGGGGGTGAAAGAGGGGGTTTGAGGTGAACCAGTGATCCAACTGCAGTGATTAATTCATTTAATTAATTAGGTTTTGTCCTTCATGGTAGAACAGACTCATTGGAAACTAAATGTGTGAGTCTATTTTCTTTAAATCATATCATCAGACTTCATCTAAATCAAATAAATCTATAAATAAAGCTATTATTATTATGTCCAGCCTCATTTTCTGTATTTTCAGTTTTTGACATCACTTCGGAGTCGGACAGTCATACATGCACATCTGTGACCTCGTTCACTAACATCCTGGTGCCTCAACTCCTGGTTTGTCTCAGACCTGCTGTTTGGTTTACATGAAAACTGGCTCACACTACCTGCAGGTAGTCCAACTGCTGTCTGACAGAATAATGTGGTTGCATTGGGCAGCTCATAAGAGTACACGTGTGGGACTGGGAATGGAAATTCTTGTCGTTTTTTTAAAACAAACATCACGATTGTCAGCTGTCATCTTTCCCAGTGCCTGCTGTGTGAGTGCTATTTTACCTGTCACAGCCTTGGAAAAGCCTTTTAACATGACTGTGATTATGGAGTACTGGTGATATTATTTTAACATTTGAATGTATTTTTCTCCCTGATATGTTCACTATACACATTCCAGAAAAGATCATAATCATACATTTATTTATTAATAGTAATCTCCCTGTGCTTCATATCATAAGTATTGTTACATCTGATCATGTTCTCTGTAGCTGATGCTGTCTCTCTCTGGTATCTCTTGTATAAAGAGACATCAGTGTTTCAATGCAACTCTACTGTCTGATGAGAGTTATGTAACATAAATGGAGGAGCCCACATTTAAAAAGTAATCAGAAGTCAACGCTGGCTGCAGTAAATGGATGCTTATGCTTAATTGATCCATACTGGATGTACAGGCTTTGTCCCAGCTTAGATTCATAATGGTAAGATGCATTTCAAAACTTTCTCTGACTCTTAACTGTGTAATTGATCCCGATCCCCCAGCAGCATAATAGCTTAAGAATTTTCACCGTTGTAGCTCGTGAATATTCACAGTAGTGAAGTACAACCGATAGCTGGAATCAAGTAACAAATGTATTTTCTGAGCTTAGCGTGTAGTCCTATGGCTTCGCTCTGTCCTTTTCTTTGTTCTGTTTCTGTACAGTACTGACATTGATTCTTAAGGCGCTGACGCACCAACCAGATTATCGGCGGTCGGACAGTCTGGCGAGGTCGGTGACTCAAGTCTGTTTGGTGTGTTCCATGCCGTCGTTAGTTGGAGGAGCCGCCGACGTTCATTTTGGCCGATTTGACTTACTGAAACCCCGTGGGCAGTCGGACTCCTTGACCAATCCGATTGGTGGAGTGCTAGCCCTTGACTAGCGAATCAGTGAACGAGAGCTGACAACGCCAGTATCTTCTTATTACTAGCCATCGTATTTTCTTCCGTTCAGCGAGTAATGACAACAACGATCCTTCTTCACTACTATCCACACACTCTGATGAAAACAATGACAGCGTGCTCTTTGTCAACTAGGTCTAGAGAGATGTTCCGTCATTTCGGCGACAATACAGATTAGCGGCGCCTGCTGTTATGGAGACGTATTGCGTCTCGCACACGTGCAGAACGTACGCTCAAGTTGGCGTCGCTTCGGTGTGTTCCGAGGCACTTTTTTTGATCAACTCGGGGAGGCAGTCAGTCCGACTGCCTTTTCTGCCGACGTCAGGTGGATGTGTCAGAGCCTTTAGAGCTCCGGGTGCCCTAAGACGGCGACAATAGGTTTGTCCTCCATTTCTGATTCTCTGTGCCGTCAGGAGAATCTCAACGCCGTTGAATGAGTCAACTTGAACCAGAAAGAAACCCTTCGATTGGCCTGTCATGCATTTAGATCTACTGTGCCCCTCCCCCCTACAGTTGAGTCACCCACCAGCCTCCACAGCTTGATTGATCAATGTATAGTTAAGAGTGCTTTTCAAATGCTAATATAGGCCTGCCACGTGCAGTGATCCAACAGTGTCTCTCATTACACTGTTCCAGTAAAACTCCTCTCAGGCTGCTTGTCATAATTTATATTGTTTTTATAAGTGACACTTTAAGATTATTCATAGCCCTTCTGACCGTCTCCTCCCCACTCCTACACACTGCATAATTAATCAGCACTAATCATCAGATGAGGCTTTCATAAAGAGCATCCGAGCCGGGTTCACACGTCAGTCTGTCAGTCAAGGAAATTTGCAATAGTTGCCACGAGTTTATCGTTTTCAAATTGAAATTGCGATTTGAAAGAATGCGATTAGCTAATTGCGAAGACAGCGATTAATCAAATGAGAAATATTTAGTTGAATGTTTGGTGTAACTTTTCATTGTTATACTACTATTATTTTTTACAAGATAAATGCTGGAATAATGTTACATATCACAGATTGTTTACAGAAATGTCCTTTATTTCAGTGGATTTTTCATTTTTTTTATTACTTTATTTGCAATATTGTGGCTAAAAAAATAATCACAAATCGAATCGTAATCAAAATATCTGGCAGGAAAATTGCAATTTGATTTCCCCCCTCAAATCTTTCAGCCCTAGTTTATCTCTTGTTGAACCAAACAGAGAATGTGATCTGACTTGTTTTGGGATTAGACTCACTGTGATCATGGATGGCAGCATTATCATACAGGTTGGCAAAAGCAGAAGATTATTGATTTGGATCCCTGGGCTATTTTGGACGAACTATCTAGGAATCCTTCCAGCAACACACGTCTGTAACCGCCATGACCCCATGACTGTAGGTCAGTGTTTTGCCACCCTTGAGGGAGCGGCCAAAGTGTAACTGTGCTTTCCCACTACGGGAGAATGAGCTGAGCCAAGTCTAAATTAGAAAACCACTCTGTTGATGCCTCTCCACAAAGCCATGTTGACTGACCTCTGACGTTCAGTGACAATTTCTAAATCCGTTTGCCTTATTGTTGTAAGCAGCTCTTTGTATTGTGTATCCTCTCAGACAGTGGCTCTAAGGTTCCTAGCCAATCAGAACTTGGCTTTTTGTTTTCCCCTTCCCGATTAACTGAGCAATATCCAATCACCATCTGTCTGTGGTTGTGTTTGGTCTGACTGGATTAGTACAATCCGTCGTAGTTCCAGGTATGACTGTGACGTCAGTTTTTCACGCTATCCACTGCAGCCGTACGGATTTCCAGCGTGTCCTAATTAGGATCTTGTTAAATGGACAGTTCCACAGAGCCAAATGTCCTCCTGAGGATGGAGAGATTAGGACTATTCTGCGATGTGTTGTTTGAGTCTGAGAGATGATTGTGAACGCGAGCGTGGTTACTGCTTCACTGCTGCCGATGTGTTGCTTGCAGGACAGAGGATGGCCATGTTGGGCAAAAGTTATTAGTTTGTGGCCAGCTGTTAAGTGTTTCCGTGATCTGCTTATCAGCAACAGGTGGAGGTGTGTGTGTGGCCAGAGCTCAACATCTGGCTCCTATAGCTGATCTGTGGGTTGGACTTTTTAGATGGCACTGTGGTAACACCTCTTTTAAATGAAAGAGATAAAAAACAGTCTGCGATTAAATTTGGTACGGGCACTTATAGTGCAGAGAGGATGAATCTTAATGAATAATAATTATGTGATCCCTTGACTTTTCCTTCTACACCACCAGCAGGTCAAAATGTTCCCTTATCCTGTGAGATATCACATGGATGGACATTAATGGTTCCTAGATGATGTATCCTCTGACTTTTCCTCTAGTGTCACCATGAAGTTGACATATGTGGATTTGAGTGAAAAAGATTCTAATGAAATGTTGTACACACATGTGGATGCTTCTCAGGAGGAATTATAGTATATGTAAATATGTACTTATGTATGTATGTATATGTATGTGTGTGTGTGTATATATATATATATATATATATAATTAAAGTAAAGTACACATTAAAGTGAAATGTTGACCATTATACTTGCTGCTGTAAACATCAGCAGCATATGAGCATTGTGAGGATGTTGCCATGCTAGTCAGTGTTTAGCTCAAAGAACCACTGTGCCAAAGTCCTGCCTCACAGAGCCGCTTGCTGTGGACTTTTAGCTTGTTTAATAATAATTCAGTAATAATAATGAAAATAGTAATCGGTTGCAGTACTAAATTGAACACTATCGGTTTAGGTCTGATAAAGAGAGACATGGCTAATCGTTATTATTTTAGTGGTGTTTTAGTTATGGATGAATGCAACAGTAAATGTCAGATCCGATGACATATAAGCATTTGCTCTTGCAAGCTAGTACAAAGTGTGTGTGTGTAGTGTCTAGTGTGTGTGTGTGTGTGTGTGGGGGTGTGTGTGTGTGTGTGTGTAGTGTGGCAATGTCCGTTCATTCAATCCTCTTGTATTACCCAATCCCCCATCATTATCTCTGCCATTGTCCCGATCTGTTGCCAGTTTTGTGTCAAGTGGTGTCCTCTGTTAACATTTTGGTTAAACTAATGTCTTTTTTTTCTTTTGTTCTTGTCTCTTGTCTCCTCCTCTTTTTTTATTTCTTTTTTTGTCCCCCTGTGTGGCTGCGGCTTCTCCTGCTGCTCCTGCTGATGCTGCCCACTATCGTCCATCCTGCTGCACGCAAACCTACCACTGCCAACATCTGGTCAACAACACATGATGGATGCCCCTCTCCCCTTCCTCTCCTTTAATCTTTATCCAAAATCTCTGACACACTTTTTCAATCCATCTCACTCTCTGTTTCTTGTGTCTCTGTGTTCCTCTCTTATCACTTTTCTTCCGCTCCTTTTTCTGTCTCTCCACCCTTTCCCCCTGCTAGCACCATGCCGAGTTGAGAGAGCACCATGCCACCTCCGGTAAGCCAGTCCCCTTTCAGAGGAAGAGCTAAGGGTAGTGCACACAGTCAGGGGAAGGGTCATAGCTGGTATTTTTGGGGTAGATGGAACATAAGGGAGTGTGTGTGTGTTTCAAGTAGGGGCAAAAAGCTAATATTAATGCACCCATTTTCTGCAATCTTCTCTGACAAATGTTCTCTTAAATGTGTTTATTTTCCATGGTATTGTGTACTTAAACTGTTCTTAATAGTTCTTTTGATTGCTCCTCCAGCACCTTAGTTTATTCAGCAAAGGTCCACCCTCATTACTAAACCATTAACTGTAGTTTGTCATGGAGGAGCATTTGCATGCAGTCTCTTTGACATTCAAGTTGTATAAGCTGTCTGTAGAGCCACTGCCTCCTTAAAGGTGCAATATGTAATACTGACAGCTAGTGTTTAAAATAGTTAACTGCAGTACAAATTCAAAATACTGGAGAGAGTCATCTCCCCCGCCCCCCAGACTCGAAGTTCACGTTGGTTGCCAGGCTGAGACCGCAGCATCCACAACCATGTTGCTAGACGCTTGTCTCACATAGCCAGACATCACTCCACAGCACAGCGGAGAAGCTAACGTTAGATGCTGGCTATATTGATAGTCATAAAAGCATGTGCTTACGCGGAGCTCTGTTCCCAACTGACAGGCACACTTTTTCAGCTAAGAATTACAGTAGGAACCGCTAAAAACACAACAACCTCGCCGTCCTCTCCACACGCCAGACAGACACACTTCCTCAGTTTAGAATTACGGTAGGAACCGCTAAAAATACCACTACCTTGCCATCCTCTCCACCCGACTGAACACACTTTAATGGCTTAGAATTACGGCAACAACGCTCCCGATTTACAGCCCCCCTCTCTTGGCTTCAAATAACTCACCGTTGTCGGCTCCAGCCGCTGAACAGGCTACATGTTGTAAACAGCCGTGGCCCGCCTGACTGGTCCTCCGGTAAAGTTAGCAGTTAGCAGGGTTAGCATGGCGGCGTTAGCCAGGACCAGTCGGGATCACTTTACTGGCTGTGTCTCAATTGTTTTTGCGAGTAACCAACTCGGGTACTCTAGCTATATAATTCAATGTGAGTAGCTACACGAATGTTGAAATGACATAAAATGCCCTTTCCTTGTAGCTGTGATAAATTAGCCTGAAGCTAATGCTTACCTGTTCAGGAGGAAATTAGCCCACTCGGCGTCCTTTTGGGCTCTAAGCTGTCTCCATCTTTCAAATACATCTCCAATATTTACCAGGGTTTGTTCTGTCTCTGGTCACGCAACTGTTAGAAACATGCCGTTTTTTCTTTTAGGTCGGGTAGAATCTATCTCTGTTGATCCTGTTCGTTTATGTTGCTGCTTTCATGGCTGTACTAACGTTACAGCTGTAGCGTGCTGGGTTTACGTGTTTACAGATATATCTGGCAACCCAGCCTGGATTTCAAACTGGGCAGTTGAAAGCAAGAAAAGATAGAATTTCAACTTAGCATGTTTCCTTAATATCACCCTTTGGATCTATTACAGTAAATATATTACATATTGGACCTTTAAATATCACAGAGTACCTACTCTTGAGTGTTTTTGCCACTTGGTTTCTCACTGCTGTTGTGGAGATTCAAACCATTAAACTCACTAGCAGTGTAATTTGGGAAAGTGTGTCACCATGCGTGTTTCTGTCTCCATGGTTCTTTCTCGACTACTGTCCTCTTTTCTACTGTCACCTTTCTGGTGTCGATTGGGAAAGTGTGTCAGCATGTGTTCAGGGTTTACCCATACCTACGAGACCACACATCCATACACAGCTGCATTTTCACACCACTGAAACACACTGTTATCTGATAAAATAGACAGCCACTGACACCCCTGAATTATGATCTGGATGATGTAGTATCTTTGTTACCATATGTGTTTGTGTATACGCATACCAGGGTTTAGAAGCTTACTCATTTGCTACGTTGAAAAGAAAATCACATCCCCCTTACGGAATTTTTAATTGAACTCACAATTAAAATGACTTTTCAGTAAGAACTACTTTGATGATGATGTGTGTACCATAATAATCCTTAGTGAAAAGATTGTGGAGTAGCTCAGCTAATGTGGAAAAATATAAATTATGCAAATGCGAACTCGACCAAACCTGATGAGTAAAAGAGACCAAGCCTAAACATCGAAAAGCCCAGGATCACTATGTCCTGTTCAAAAACATTATTGTACCAATATCTAGTGGTATCTAATGAATAGTGTAAAAAAAACAACATCCACTTCAGTTTATATCTTGACTTAAAGGAAGTTGTTTGCCAACCCCTCAGCTGAAGAGGGACTCCAAACTCATACTGACTAACTGATTCGCTCTAATCAAAATAAATCAATAGGCCTGAAAAACAATACAAACCAATAGCTCCCGCTGTCGTAGCTTACAAGCAAGCTTCAAAATGAAGTGATATTTTGGCTAGAGCAACCTAGTATCAGCCCTGCATAATACTGAATCCATCTTCACTTGTGGGAAACTACTCTATTTCTCAACCCAAGAAGTTCCACTTCAAAATAATTCCCAAGTTGCCTCTTAGCTCATTGTTGATGTTTTCGTACTCAAGCTGTGTTGAGTTTTACATCAGTACTGTTAGGAGCTACCATATAACAAAATAAAAAAAAATAAGGAGTGTCTCCTTAAACAAAGCTAAAACTTGTGTTCTAATTTGATACGTTCATTTTTGTCCTCTGCCAAACCAAATGAGCTCCCAGGAATAGCATTCCTTCATGCTTCCTTAGCACCAGGTAGACAAGGTGGAGTGATAAGAGACAAGCCACATATTGAGCTTATCAGCACTCATGGAACACCTCTTTTTTTGAAAAAAAAAATAAATTAAAGTTATATACACAGGTACTGGTCATATAATTAGAATATCATGAAAAAGTTGATTTATTTCAGTAATTCTAATCAAAAAGTGAAATTTGTATATTATATTCATTCATCACACACGGACAGATATATTTCAAATGTTCATTTCTTTTAATTGTGATGATTATAACTGACAACTAATGAAAATCCCAAATTCAGTATCTCTGAAAATTAGAATATTACTTAACACCAATACAAAAAAGGATTTTTAGAAATGTTGGCCAACTGAAAAGTATGAACATGAAAAGTATGAGCATGTACAGCACTCAATACTTAGTTGGGGCTCCTTTTGCCTGAATTACTGCAGCAATGCGGCGTGGCATGGAGTCGATCAGTCTGTGGCACTGCTCAGGTGTTATGAGAGCCCAGGTTGCTCTGATAGTGGCCTTCAGCTCTTCTGCATTGTTGGGTCTGGAGCATCGCATCTTCCTCTTCACAATACCCCATAGATTTTCTATAGGGTTAAGGTCAGGCGAGCTTGCTGGCCAATTAAGAACAGGGATACCATGGTCCTTAAACCAGGTACTGGTAGCTTTGGCACTGTGTGCAGGTGCCAAGTCCTGTTGGAAAATGAAATCTGCATCTCCATAAAGTTGGTCAGCAGCAGGAAGCATGAAGTGCTCTAAAACTTCCTGGTAGACGGCTGCGTTGACCCTGGACCTCAGAAAACACAGTGGACCAACACCAGCAGATGACATGGCACCCTAAACCATCACTGACTGTGGAAACTTTACACTGGACTTCAAGCAACGTGGATTCTGTGCCTCTCCTCTCTTCCTCCAGACTCTGGGACCTTGATTTCCAAAGGAAATGCAAAATGTACTTTCATCAGAGAACATAACTTTGGACCACTCAACAGCAGTCCAGTCCTTTTTGTCTTTAGCCCAGGCGAGACGCTTCTGACGCTGTGTCTTGTTCAGGAGTGGCTTGACACAAGGAATGTGACAGCTGAAACCCATGTCTTGCTTACGTCTGTGCGTGGTGGTTCTTGAAGCACTGACTCCAGCTGCAGTCCACTCTTTGTGAATCGCCCCCACATTTTTGAATGGGTTTTGTTTCACAATCCTCTCCAGGGTGCGGTTATCCCTATTGCGTGTACACTTTTTTTCTACCACATCTTTTCCTTCCCTTCGTCTCTCTATTAATGTGCTTGGACACAGAGCTCTGTGAACAGCCAGCCTCTTTAGCAATGACCTTTTGTGTCTTGCCCTCCTTGTGCGAGGTGTCAATGGTCGTCTTTTTGGACAGCTGTCAAGTCAGCAGTCTTCCCCATGATTGTGTAGCCTACAGAACTAGACTGAGAGACCATTTAAAGGCCTTTGCAGGTGTTTTGAGTTAATCAGCTGATTAGAGTGTGGCACCAGGTGTCTTCAATATTGAACCTTGTCACAATATTCTAATTTTCTGAGATACTGAATTTGGGGTTATAATTATTATAATCATCAAAATTAAAAGAAATAAACACTTGAAATATATCAGTCTGTGTGGAATGAATGTATACATTATACAAAGTTTCACTTTTTGAATGGAATTACTGAACTAAATCAACTTTTTCATGATATTCTAATTATATGACCAGCACCTGTAAGTTATCAAACTGTGTTATGAAACAGAAAGCTGCACCTAGCAGATGCTCCACAAGAGGGCTGTCTGTAGATGTTTTCTGATCTGAATTAAGATGGTAACATGTCTGATCTTTCCTCTCATGTCCTTCCTTTTCCTCTCTCACCTCCCTTCCTTGCTGTCTCCGTGGCTCCTGCTCTCTGCTTGTAGCTGCCGTAGTGTGCGGGGATGACACCGTCCTTCTGACCCCAGGCAGGATGAGCCAGCGCCAGGCGAAGGAGCGGGACAAGGAGAAAGAGAAGGAGGCAGGCCTCCAAACACCCAACAGGGAGCACGTTGCTACCCCCTCTACCCTCAGCCCGGGGGTCAGCTACACACACGGTAAGATACACACTTCCTCTGCACTCCACTGTTTATGTCAAGTAGTCAAGGTTTCAAATTTCCGACCGGTCTTGTTTATAGGTCAGCTTTGGTTTGTTCAGCATCAAATCAAGATGAAAATATACTCATATCTTTACATCTTTTTAACTCTGCTTGTTGTGATCTGCACTCACACCACATTCCAATTCAGGAAGATGGAAAAAGCATATTTAAGAGAAACAAACAAAGTTGTATGGCAAAAACAGCTACTGGAAATTCAGAAATAGGGGCCCAGGTCATTATTTACTAGTTTACATAGTACAAAGAAAACTAGCCCTATTCATTTTTCCAGACAGACCTATATTTCTAATTTCCCTGTTTTGTAAGTATATTTTACAATATTATAGTAACAAGTTTCTGTTTTCTCATTTCCTCCCATTTGCCCTGTAAATTAGCTGTTCGCCATTTATACTCAGTACTTCCTTCATGTTTACATGTCGTCATCGTAGATTCATAATATACATTTACACAGCATGTTTTACATACATATAATACCTTAGTTTTACCATACTCAGCACTGTGCTGCTCCTAGTTTCACTCTGGAACAGAAATACTTTTTGCGGTTACCGCAGTCAGTTAGTTGACTTCATGACTCCTCTCTTCTTGTGCTACTTGTAACTACATTTTAACATGTACTATTAATTCAAAATTGCTACTAGCTGCCACAGTTGCAGCTGTTTAGCAAAAGTTAGAATTGCTTTAAAAGTCTACCAGTGATTCAGAGAGGGAGTAATCCCTCCCTTAGCTGTCTCCCTAACATGGCAGATTTGCATGGGATTAAATGTCTTGGTGATCTCCAGTGATCTGGTTTTCATGAATCCCTTCACCTTTTCTGGTAATACTAGTTCTATGTGATGAGGCTGACGCCAAAAGTCCAGTTCCTCTGCAGCGATTGTCCTGATAAAACGCATGAATATGAATTGGTTGCTGAATGGTCAGAGCGGCCGTCTCATAACAGAAAGGTCACAGACTGGATCAGTGCAGCAGCAGCCACGTAGCCCCTGGACACAGCTAAGCCACTAAACTCCCCCCTGCTCACTGAATCTACCGTGCTCCATATAAAAACACTAGCTACATGCCTGAAATGAAAACCTACTGTGTCGATGACCCAAACACACACCTGCTGATACATCCTGACCTTGGTTTATGTTTTCCTAGATTGAAGACAACACTCACAATTTAAAGCATACGGGTGACTGTGGACGTTTCTAGCCCCAGGACAAGCTGTCTGTGTTATGTTTAGCTTGTACCTTTCCCAGACACTCCTGGTGGAGAAACAGTGACTCATGCTCACTTGAAGAGTGGTTCTTCTCCAGTCTGTTTACTGATGCACAGCCACAAACCTGCAGGGTGATCAGGTTTACATCCTCTCTCTTTGTGCTGCTTTTGTAATTCTGCGATATTGAATGTTTAATATGTGGTAGATCACATAGGATTGGATAGGATTATAAATCAGCAGGTGTACTTGTGGTAAACCCCAGACTAGGTTAGCTGATTGTCATACTCTTGCTGTTGCTCTTTGAATACTGCTGAAGTACAGAATGACCGCTGTTGTTTCAAGAGGTCATCTGAATCTGGCTGTGTGGTCGGACATCGTCTGTCTGTCATCATTGTGGTCTAGTGATAGTCATACTACTGGGGATCCCTAGACCACCGATTAGGAACAAATCAAATAGAGGATGCATAAGCGCAAACAAACTCAAGGGTATATTTGGCTAGGGTCTTACATCACCCCCTCACACTGCTTGGACCTTGTTCTTATGTTATAGCGCCCTCTTGTGGCTTGTGTGCTGTGGTTAGTGGACTGCCAGATTTACTTGTACATCCTCTAAGTATCTGTTTTGTTCACAGATTCATATAGTCAGGTTTTATTTTATGACCGCACGGCGAAAATGGGGAAATCTTTAAAGTACACACTCGGCCTGCTGTTGCCTGGTGGTTTTGATCCCGATAGGGCATCTCACCAGTCTCCACCAGTTTCATAGTCTGCCAGTATCACAGGTCTCATGTGAAAGCTGTGAGGGCATGTCTTTGTTGCTGGATTTGATAAACCGAGGAAATGTTGCAGATTTGCACTTAACGCTATTTCAAATCTAACACGGCAAACACAGAACATGACATAATAATCAATAAAGTGTGTAATTTCAAACGTGACTCATCAATGCTCGATTTGTTGGCTTTTACCTTTTGTTTGTTAAACTTTTGGGTCACATTTGTGTAGCTCTAGTTTTGTTGAAATAATACATTTGAGGTAACGGCTCTTCTTGTCCCCCCCCCCTCTTTTAAAAGGGCTGTAAGCCTACGTCCAACCACAAGAGGGAGTGAGCATAACATAGAAATAAATACACATTCCTCTTTTTGACCCTTCACGCAACATATAACACACTATACTGCCTGACTCCCATAGACACGTAGATGTGGGCATGTGCCTGTGTGTGGTCATTAATGTTTTGGTGCATCTATCAAGAGTTAGACAAGTCTTCATGCACTTTACACAGCCGTAGTAGTTAAAGACCTGCTTCTGTTCTTCACACTGTTATGCCTCATATTAGTATAATAAAATAAAAGAATCTTGAGAGCGTGTGCTGATACAGCAGCAGAAAACCTACAAGCAGATGCGGCTACATGTATACACACCTTCTAACCAGAATTGTATCTGTGAAGAGTCAGTAAAACCACATCAATGCTTTTTTTTTCTTGACCAATGTTTAAAGATCCTGTCACTGTTTTTCTTAGTTTGAAGGCTCATAGATGACTGAGGTTTTTTTTATTATTTTTTTTTACTCCAGAGTCACAAGGTAATGAGTGTTATACTGACATAGTTATTTCTGAAGATTGTAGGAGTTGTGTGAAAATTCACAACTATAGTGTGAACATCGACTATGACGATAGTTATTTTTTCCTAGTCATTTTCCACAGCTCATTTTGGTAACGTGATGCTGCTAGACAACAAATAAACCTGGTTTCCCATTTACAGCCAATTTAAAATTGTTGATTTTAGCCATGGTGCCTCTAGCAACTAATGCTAACTCTCCATCCATTAGCTGTACCCACTGATCTTTGGGGAGGCCTGGAGCTAATCCCAGCTAACATTGGGCGAGAGGTACACCCTGACATGTTGCAAGTCAATCACAGGGCTGAGACATAAGGCTGATTTATGGATGTACGTAGGCTCTACACAGAGCCTACGCCGTAGCCTACGTAAGTGGACTACGCCGTTGTAAGGATTTATACTTGAGCGCGGGTGTTTCTGCATCGTTTGTAGCACATGGGGCGTGTGTGTGGAGAGCAACTGAGAGAGTGACGGGGTTAGCTCCGGAGCGAGTACCGACAAAATGTCTCCCCTGTGCTTTCTGACCATGGTCGGAAAGCTGTAGCAGGAAAAGTTAACCCTCTGCTCTTTTTCATGTTGTTCACGGAGAAGAAGCCCCCGGAAATAAGTAGGTGGAAATACGACGCTGCCAACCAGACCAATCACAGTTGTTGTGTTACATTTCTGTGGAGGTCCACGCCAGGCTACGGCATAGGGTCCTTATCTACGCATACCTACGTGCGTACCTACATACGTACCTATGTGCGTACCTACGGCTTAAATTTACTGCAGAACTATAAATCAAGCTTCAGAGACGGACAACCTTTCACACTCACACCTATTGGCAATTTAGAGTCTTTAGATATCGGCTAGGCCAATATTATCGACTGATGTGAGATATTGTAACACAACATTTGTCCACCAGAGAACAGAGCCGCTCAGTACATATATATATGTAGCTATAGCTATTTTCTGGCTTCATGTTTGAAAGAAAGGTTTGCCTATTTATTTTCTAATTATAGTCAAATCTTATTAGTTTATAACTCAGACTGCTGTGAGTTTTGTTTGCATGCCATAGGCACAGACAATCCCTGGTGTCTCTGTGGTCTGGCTGGCAAGTGAGCCTTCTTTTCTTAATGACTCACTGAGAACAAAAATAAAGGTTGTTTGACAAGACTTCCTCAATCGGCTTTGAAGCTGCTCTCGCTTTAGCCGTCTTTAACTGGCTTGCTGTCGTCTTTCCATGTAAACAGAGAGTCTACGAGAGAGAGAGAGAGAGATATGCAGGGGGAGAGAATATGTACTGAAGATGAATAGATAGTGAGAGAGTTGAGAAAGAGATTTAAAAAAAGAAAAGAAATGAAGAACCTATTTGAAGGGAAGTGAGTTGAACGGAGAAGGGAGTGCAAGAGCAGAGAGCAGGTGCGGTCAGCATGGATTTAAACTCAGCCTCAGGGATAACGGCACGTCAGTTGGGGTTAATTACATGAAGGGGGCTGGTCTTTTCTGCACCCTCGGCCACTGCCAATCCAGCAGTCCTCCCTCCGCCGACGCGTTGATCCAGAGGCCTGAGCTCTAAGAGGCACACAGTTTGACAGGGGAGATATTCACCGTAGATAACAAAGAGTCCGTGGAAGTAAAGGAGAACAGGACGAAGTGATGGAGAACATCTTGGCCTTTGGGCCTGAGCTATGCTCGGACGGCCAAATTCTCGCCTGGACCGACGCAACCTGGACCTGAAGCAATAGGGATTTTAGCATGATTTGGACATTTGGAGTCCTGTTAACACTTGACCTTGGGACACTTCTTTGCTGTGTTGAGCGAAGTCATTTAACAGCTTCAACTGAGTGCTGTTACAAATGTGGAACTGACTGCAGCATTGACGCTTACTGTGAGAAATTGAAGTTGTAGCCTGAAGGAAAGCAAGGTACAGTGTGAAGTAGTGACAATTGACAAGGTAGTGCTTGTTATTGCTTGTCATCTGTGTTAGTTGTCCTAGTTGTACCTGCTTATGTGAAATCCAATATCTGACCTGTGCTGTCTCCTTGCTTTCTGTATTGTGCTATACTGTGTGTGTGTGTGTGTGTGTGTGTGTGTGTGTGTGTGTGTGTGTGTGTGTGTGTGTGTGTGTGTGCGCGCGCATTGTCTATGTGAGGTGGCTCTCATGAGGATAGAAGTTCACACCAAGGTAACATGTTAATGTCTTTTGCTTAACTTGTCATGTGGACATAGACACAATCCTTGATTCTTTAGTGCCTAAATGTTCTTACGATGAGACTTGGAGGAGAGGAGTTCTACAGAAGATGCCCGTAGGCTCGTATTCAAAAGCCTCTTTGTTGCAAAGCTGATCCCAGGCTTACAGGGTCTCCTTGTAGGGTTTATGTAAGACTCGATGTTTGTCTGCATGTGGCCTACTGTCTGCAGTGTGTGTTTCACCTTCACTGCATGGTATCAGATGTATTGCAGCTCGTGGGTTACTGTGTCATAGTTTGTCTGCAGTGTGCTTCCTTTGAGCTTTACTCTTCTGTTAGAAAGATTTTATTTACTATACACTTTCTGAATGACTACAAAGCAAGATTATCTGCTGGTTCTGACTTTTGTGTTCCCATCAGTGTTGTCATGATGAAAAAGGTTTCTTGCTGGTATCAGCTTAAAAGAATAACAAAACAGATTATAGGCTCCAAAAGTTTTTTGGTTTTCACGGATCACACACCGTATCTGATGTAGGGCTGGGCGATATGGCCAAAATCTTCTATCCCGTTATAGGTCGTTTCATATCTCCATAACGATATATAACACAAACGATATAGCATGTTTTCTACTAATTCAATAAATAAATAGTCTATATGAAATAACCACATGGTAAAGCCTATTTTTCTATACATTCACTTTGTGTGAATTAAACAAATAAAAAGTACGGATATTTTCGGATATATGTAAAGCGTCGTCCAAATGCCGTAAATATCGCCGTCCGCCAGTTTTTCATCATCATGATAGAAACAATATTGACACATATATACAATAGACATTTTTTTAAATTGTTTTGACGACATATATCTTCCTTATCTATTGCCTTCTATGAAAGAAGGGATTTATCTTAATATATCCTGATATCTGCTCACATTTGTGAAATCATGGGTTATGTAATCCAGTTGATGTTAATCACATTGAACTATGTGGTAATGTATTTGATTATGAAACCAAAACTGCAATTTTCAAATGGTATTCCCTCTGGTGTTAGATAACATTTTTTAAAGAGTTTGAGTAAATGTGCTTGTTATTGTCAATTTAGACAATTTACGAAATCTCTTTTTGGTAACCCCTCGGTCGAGGTTTCGAAAAACAAGCTGAGCTGATACTAGAAGGTGGAGTTAACACACTCCAGACCACCGATTGGTAGGGCTAGTAAATGTTTAAAAAATGACGATACCAGTACCAATACCAGTACCCTTAAAGTGATACGGATACCAATAGAGTACTCGATTTGGTACCTTTTCTTTCCTACTTGATTCAATACCCATCATGTGAATGGAAGCATTCAATTGCGTAAAATGCAACCACCACTCATCCCTATCCAAATTTTTACATGAATATGTTTTGAAAGTGTTCAAATTATTAAAATATTCATTAAATAACTGTACAAAACTGTACTTGGGCCAATCACACAAGAATGCTTGTGGTGATTGGCTGCGAGGAAAACCATACAACTCATTTTTTTTCTAGATATGGGTACAAAAAGGATTGAATGCAGGTGTCGTTTGACTGGAGATGTTTGGATACTACTCGCTACTGGGGTATTTCAATTGATGCCTTAAAGGTATTGAGTACCAACAGATACCCAGCCCTACTGAGTGGTCAGAGAATCGCCACTAGCGCCACACGGGACATCCTGCAGAAACCTGATATTTTGAAATAAACAAGCTACCGTCAATTGAGGCCGCAATTTTTTTTTATTGATTCAAGCCAGATTTTAAAAAATGGCAGCCCCGCAGTACTACGATATACACTACGCCCTACACTACACCATACATTACGCCATACATTTGACGAAGTGCAGATGTTCCTCTGTTTGGTTGCATATGAAAGGATTTAGCGAATGTCATGTCACGGCAGTTTCATGCAGGGGCGCTATGGCGATCAGCTGAGAATTCAGCCTTCACTGACAAGGTACTATGTGTTGTGGAAAACGAAATCGAAAAAAGAGCATCTGGTACCGAAAGTGAGTTGAGTCGAGCCGACCATGCAGTGGAAATGAGGCATTAGTGAATGTGGTGAGGGTAGGATTTGCCAGAATCAGTACCCATTAACAAGGGTCAGCCCTAACTTCACTGGACATAAAGAGAAAAATAACCCAGATGATGACTATACTTGGCAAATGTAAGAAAGTGCCTCTCAAATGCCATTGGACCAGCAGAGATTGGCTTTTCATTTGCAAGCAGGTTAATTAGGTCTGGAATCTGAATTATAAACACAGAACATCCTAATTATCTGTGTTAATTAAAGCACAGTTCAGTCAGGCAGGCAGAGCTGCAGATTTATAGGTTTTAAGATTCATCAGTTAGCTCCGGGACAGTTGCTATGGAGGGGAATACATATTCCAGCTGTAAAAGCTGAATATAGTAAATATGGAAATATGAAGGCTATATATTGGAATGATTTACATCTTTAATTAATCAACTTTCCTGTAGCTACTGTAGGTCTGATTAGTAGCCCTTGGTTGAAAGTAATTAGTGGTGCATTGGTGTGATCAAGTGCTTCCTTCTGTCCTCAATAGAGAGTGTTTTGTGTGTGTGTGTGTGTGTGTGTGTAGTCTGATGCATAACAGTCTCGGTTTACAAGTGATGGAGACAAAATAATAGTGTGATTAGAAGAAGGGGGGCGGGGGCATACAGTGTCTTAAAGGGACATTTCATGGTTAATAATGTCGATATTCATTAACTGGTGGTCTATATAGGCAGTTAACACAACAACCTTGCCTCGCCTTGCCAAAAGCCTTTTATATTAATAAATCAGTGATGCTCTATACAGAGCTTTAACCACAGTGCCTACATGTACCAGTATTTGCATGTGACTCTCACAGTTGTAAAGCTACACCACACCAGCCTGGGAAATGACTGTTTGCTAGACTCTAAGCTTTTCCACCTACAGAAAGCAAGTATTTGCTGCCTGTCTGATAAGTTACAGACACAATAGGTAAACAAAAAAAAATAATTATATATTATGTAAAAACCTGTGGATTTGAATTCATGAAGTGTCTGACTTTCTTGCGTAGAGATGTGACAATTCTGGATTCTGATTTGATAAGCATGGTTACAAGAACTAGAGTCGTCAGTGGTCACACAAACCAGCACTTCCTGGGAACTGGCAGCATTAGGCTGAAACAAACACTCTCCGTGTTAGTGACTGGATTTGGTGGGCAACTGGATCTAAATTTTATCTTTCAAATCTCTTTAGACTCTGACAAGTGATATGGTTATGGCATTTTTTTAAGTGTGGAAATTAGTTTTTGTCCAAAATGTGGTTTTCAATTTCCATAGCTGTAGAAAAATACACTTCAATTAACCAAATCCTCCCTGTATTTCTAACATCATCCACTGATGTCATAAAAGTGAATGGTGAAACTAAATTCAGCTTGAGGAATATTTACATGCCATTATTGGCGTGTTATAAAGACAAAATACTCGCTTTCTAGCGTGTTTATCAACACCGTTTGGCCTCCATTGACTAACATTACCTTAAGATTGCGTGTGAATTTACGACGTAGCGAGTAGTTAGAAAGGGCGAAAATCCGCGTAGGGAGGTTGGTCGGGGTGGAGGGTGGGTCAAACACAGGACTTTCACCCAGGAGACCGGGGATTGCGTCCCGCTTGTGACGTTTCCTTGTCCCGCGTGTGACTTTTCCTAAAGTCAACCGTCGCTTTCTTCTTTTACTAAAGGCAACTCCGTTCTTCTTTTCCTCAACTCAACCGTAGCTTTCTTCTCGCGATAACACAGCGTAGACATACACGCGGATAGCTGAAAAAACGTACAGATAACACTGCCACTTGGCTTATATTTACGCGAAGTCATGATGCCATGTTGCACAAGATATTAACAAGTATCGTAAACCCCAATGATCAATCCATGGAAATAACTGTCCCTTCAAAAGTCCTGAATTAAAAATGATGCGAGAGATTGAGCAGAATAGAAAGATGAGATGTGGAACATAAAGGCTCTTTTCAAGCGAAGATGCAGCTCTCCTACCCATCCAGAAGAGAGGGAGTAGGAGGGGCTCAGCTTATTCGTTATTAAGTACTTACAGGCTGCTGCTTTTTTATGCACACTCACAGAGCAAAGAGAGAGAGAGAGTGTGTGTGTGTGAGAGAGAGAGAGAGAGAGAGAAAGGGAGCAGTCTGCTGAAGGAAGCGTAGAGAAAGGCAGCATACTGCCCTTGTTCAGTGCCTAGTGTCTGAGCTACTCTGTGTGTGTTTCTGTTTGTGTATTGGTTGGTTTATTCGCTTGGCTCTCTAGCTGCGTGGGACGGATCGGACTGTTTCCCGACCTCCCTCGGTCTTCTACCCTTGAGTTTCCTTAGCACTCCCCTACCCCTCCCTCCCTTCCTCCCGCACTCCGAGGGAGCTCCCACCGGCCCAATGATGAAGGAGGAGGGCCTGCTGAGTCGTCGCCGTTTCTCCACGTGCGGCGGTACAGCGTCGCTTCGACCACCACACCCGGACGGACGCAAACTCATCCGCAACGCCTCCTTCGGGGGCTATAACGAGCTGTCACCCATCTCGCTGCCAGGTGGGTTTATGATGCGAAGTGTCGCCGGCCCATTAGTAGACATTGTTGTTTTACCTTGTGATTGACTAGTATCTCTGTAGTAGTGGATGTGGATGTCAGTGTTTGGACTGATGAGCTGTGAAGAAGGTGTGTCGAATAGTTCTCCACTGTGGCTACTACATTTTCTTCAGATGTACGGTTGACTGTCAGTAGCTTGCATTAGATACTCGTTCAAACTAAAAAGGGAAATGAGTTCTCCTGATCAATATACTGCACGCTCGTTTGGACTGATTTTGGTCTGCTCGGTCTTTGGTTTCAGAAAATGGATTCAGACTGGGTTTGGATGAGGTTGAGCTCCAGTTTCTGCAACAAAAAGCACATTGTTCATGTTAGCAGAGAAAAAGGAACCTAGAAAAATGTACATTTGAATGCATTACCACCATGAACACAGTCGATGGGCAACTTTCTCCTACTGTATGTTGTATTCCTTATTTAAAAGTAGAATGTAATCATTTCTTACTGCTAAACACAAATATAAGTAACTACAAAATAAGATGTCAAACTTAAATTTGAAATCTCTTCACTTTTTGAGTAACAAACTATAATGGTGCTGCAGCTACTGTGCACAGTTTTCCATTTTTCAAAAGAGGATGAAATCGGTTTGGACATATTTGTGAAAACTGCGTATAGGCTTCAAGCCTCTGGGTGGGAGTTTCTCATGACAGCTGGTGAGTGACATCTGAGGGCCGGCGTTGCTAGGAGATGTGTCATCATCTTCTGGGGTGCGCTACTGAAGGGAACAACCTTGTAGTGATTCTTTAGCAAAACAAAATTTTAATTTCAGTTCGGCTAAAAGGGAAATGGCATCAGTAAGAAGTCATACTAATATAAAAAAGCAACAGCATTTTTTAACAACAGTATGGGTCAACTTTTAAATGCTATGATTTAGGTAACGTACTGCATCTGTCGCATCAAATAGTACGTAAAGGATAGATTAATGTAGAATTTTGCTTGGTCATAGCTGTGCGTTGTTTGTTCATGACTCCTTTCTTCAAGGACTTTCTCTCCTCTCTCCCCGCCTTTGGAGAACAACATAGATAATAATTTATGGGCTGTTGCTGTTTAAACAGACCGGTGTAACTCATGAATGAGGAAGGCCTAGGCCTCAGCTCAGCTAGCTTGTTTTTCTCAGGTTTCAATGATACCTCTATGAGAGTGCAGTGATGATCCTTTTTGCTATTAGAAGTAAACCAAATCCCCCAGGACATTTAGGATTAAATCAATTTAGTTTTCATGTGTAAAACCACTTCCCCTGTGATCTTTCCTTTGTTTGTCTTGCTGAAAAGGATATGAACCTGGAGGCAGACAGCTGGCAGCCCCTGGAGCTTTGAGAGAGTGGATGTTCTGTTCTACCTGACTGTTTTTAACCTTTGTTAATCCAGGAAAGGCTGACTGTGCACGAACACTGCCACACTTTTATGCAGTACTTCAGACATATGCGACCAAGTACAACCACAGGTCTCTGCTTTTTGCCAATGAGCAGCTCACTCAGATAAGTGCCTTGCCTAAGGGCATCCTAACAGCAGTTATTGAGGCAGGTGAGATTGTTCGTCATTGTCTTTCTCTCCTCCAACCCTTCTGTGTCTGGGGTTTCAAGCTGGTGACCTTTTGACCACCAGCCTACTTCTTACTCCTCTAAATTAGCACCTTGTCCAGCACTACAAATAACTTGAGCCGCAAGACATTGTCTGAGTCATGGTGTTTTTCTCATAGTCAACTCCCAGCCTTGGCTCTATTCATCCTTATTTTAGATTATTTAGGCACCAGCTTTGGGAGAGAATGCAGGAGCCAACTGGTGCAGACGGGATGCCCTTAATCCTTTTTTTGTTACCTTACTGAGAAACGTGCTGTTGTTATTGTTTACAAGACCCACCAGAACTAATACAATTATTAGTCTATTCACAGAAAATGAATCTGCAACTACTTCCATAATCAATTCATCATTTATCTTATTGATCAAGCAGAAAGGCCAAACATTCGATGATTGATTTGCTGTCAGACACAAACAAAAGCAATTTGAAGACATCACTCTCAGCTCTGTGTTACCACCTATGGCTACGATCCCGACTATGTGGACAAGCAAGGCAATCTCTGCACCCATCTCTACTTCAGAGTGGGCACCGAGGCAAGTGTGGAGGAATTGACAACCGGCTGCAACTTCTCTGCTGGGCATCCTGCTCGTCAGTGTGCAGGCGTCGGATGGGGAGCTGTGTGGCCTCCGTTGTATTCCACCGGGATGTCAGGAGCTGTGGTGTCCTCTAGCCGAGACTTGGCTGGATCCTGGCTAACCGGTGGCATTCAACCGGGTGACTCTTTTTTGTGTGCCGATCTGACGACCACGGTCTGCTTTATGATGAATCATGCAGTTAAAGAAGATGATGATTATATTTCACTGGAACTGTACCTCGTACGATTTCATTTGACAAATCAAATTGGTATATTGAAATAAGAAAGTCTGTTTTGTCATTAGTTAGCTTTATTATCCGCCAGCCATTTTTTTTTTTGTAGAATTGAGACAGTTATGTAGAACAGGCTTTTTGAGGCTTAAACGAGATGTATAATTGAATATCATCTGCATAACAATGGCAGGAGATCTGTTTAAAATTACTTATTGTCTGCCCGAGAGGAAGCATGTACAATGTAAACCGATTCGGATCCCAGGACAGAAGCTTGGGGGACACCACAAGACGAAGAGTTGTTGAGGCATAGTTATGAAAAGCACTGAAATCAGTTAGTACCAACACAGAACATTCTCCTGCATCACAATGCATCAAGAGGTCATTTAAGACTCTGAAAAGAGCAGTTTCTGTTCAGTGCATCTGATGGAAACCACTACTCTCGACTCTTTTTGGCTATTACAAAAGACTATCAAAGTTCACTACCAATCCATTTATTGTGCCAGAAATGAGCCTTCATCTCACTATGTTTTGGTGTGTAAAATACATTTCTTAAGTATTTTAACACAAAAAGTTTAATACATTTGACAGTTTTTTTTCCTGGTATCTTTTTCTTAGCCAAACATTGCAGTTTGACTCTCCTAAGCCTTCTTTTAAATACCAAAAGATGGGACGCCAGGTCATTGCTTGTCTTTCTTTACCAAGGCCAAGAAACAGGCCAGCATCTGGCAGTGCACACAAACTCAGCCCTGGTGGACTATATTTAGAAAACCAATACAAAACCACGGTAATACAACCTGCCAAATGCCCCTTCTCTCATCCAGACACATCCTGTTTGAAATATAACCCCTTCCAAGAGATAAATTGCTTTTGTCTCATCAAGCTTCCTGTGTGCAGACAGAATAAAAGTACAACTCTTTTATGTGGATTGGGCAACTTCATCTCAGTTGTTATGGTTGTTTTTGCAATACTCAGGCCGCATAACAAACAGGTTTGAAGGCTAGGAACGAGGTCTGGAGATTGAAATGATCAAGGACAGGGACTTGGGCAACCCCAAAAAACCCCACTTAATTCCAAAGTAATATCACATTTTATTGTTCATTCTTGCAATGTCTGCCTAATATTGAGTGGATGCATCCTTTCATGTAAACAGGGCACTTTCGGATGTGTTGCTTACTGTTGCTTCCTCTGTAGCCAGGGACTAATTGCGAGGGAAATTGATTTGGAGGTTGAAAATGGGGCCTTTATAAAGCTAATAAAAGCTTGGAAACAGATGTACCCTTGTTGTTGATAATTAAATGCATGATGCATTAGAAGCATGGCTCGTCTTGAGGTCAGCATGACTTGGCATACTGCATGCTGGAACATTCAGTGGAGTCTTTGACCATGAAGATAATCTGAGATAAGTTAGGGTTTTGATTACCAAGAGGAAGTGGTGCAGTAGCAAATAACAGAAGTGTGCTTTAGGTGGGGTATTAAAGTATCTACAGTTATGTTTTAAAATAACAAATAAAGCTTTCTTTTAAAAGGGGAGTTCCACCAAGTTTACACATAATGTCAGTTTATTGATTTCACCGAGTACTATTCAACCCAGCAGTTGTATAATGTCTTCCTTGGCTCTGGAGGAGCTTTTTGAAACCTGTTGATGTCATCAGGGTTGCAAAGTACACATTTATAACAGAAAACCTGCGTTACAATTTCATTTCATTTCACGGAGAAAGAGAAAGTTTAGTGCTTGTGTTTCATTTGTTAACCTCATAGTGTTTTAAAACGTTCTTGTGGCAGCGATAGAGGCAGTGATGTTTCCTGTTTACTGTACGGGACTCTCACACCTCCTCAGAATGGACTACTGAAGTCTGATCACTGGTTACATGATTGGCTAGCGCAGGGTAGCGTCGGTTTTCTTTCTCCAAAAGTTGAATCTGCCTCAACTTAGCCGCAGGCTGCTGCAGGTTTTTTGGCACCCCCCTGTCGTCCCCACCGCCACAACCTAAACGCACTGTACCCATTCAAAATGAATGGAAAGACTTGCATCTATTTGAACGCAGCCTAACAGACAGGCAGAGGCAATGGAAGATGACACTGAGTTGCATTTTGGGTAGTTTAGGATCCAGTATATATTTTCATTTTATTTATAAGGACAACGCCTCATTAATCAATGTTTCTGTAAATGTGCCAGTGTTAGCCAGATGGCCAATTCCAGCTTACTGTAGTTAAAAGCTTGACCCATGCTAAAAAAAACATTCAAGTCAGGATGTCCCGGTCTCTTCCACTTTGATTTTGACCATTCTTATTGAAATCAGTCTCTCACAAGTCCCCCAACTTTATGGAAGTGCAATGCTAAATCGCTAGAGAACCCCCTTTTCCCTTGCTGTAAAAAAATATATTGCTGTATCCAAAGAAGAAAGAATAAAATATAGTCTCTGTCAGAATCAACCTTACTTGTGACACGACTGCAAGCTGTTCCTTTTCGGAAGATGCTTGAAAGATTGAGTGATGTTAATTCCAGTAAAGACGTATGCCGATCACACAGATATGTGCAGTTTAATGTATGGGTTAACGGCCACAGTTTTCTGGTGCACTTCTATTTTACATTCACCAGTATGGAAGTAATATGCCTCTCCATAACCTGTGATATGTGGAGTTTCAGGGATACCTTGATGCCATGCTGCCTTGTAGAGGTTACAGTCAAATATTTGACATTTTGTTTTCCTTCATTCTTTCTTTAAGCATGCTGCTTTGGTGCAGTATCCTGTTATCCTACATTTGTCTGAGCAGCAAGATAGTTGACTTGTGTCTGCCAAGCAGGTTATTCCGCAAGAATGAAGGAAGTTTTTAGGTGTTAACTTGAGTTTGCAGGTTAAAGGTGCAATATGTAATACTGACAGCTAGTGTTTAAAATAGTTACTGCAGTACAAATTCAAAATACTCCCCCGCCCCCTCCTCCCCAGATCCGAAGTTCACGGAGGTTGCAAGGCTGAGACCGCAGCATCCTCAACAATGTTGCTAGACGCTTGTCTCACATAGCCAGACATCACTCCACAGCACAGCGAAGTAGCTAACGTTAGATGCTGGCTATACTGACAGTCATAAAAGCCCGTGCTCACGCAGAGCTCTGTACCCAACTGACAGACACACTTTTTCGGCTTAGAATTACACTACGAACCGCTAAAACCCCCACAACCTCGCCTTCCTCTCCACACGCCAGACAGACACACTTCCTCGGCTTAGAATTACAGTAGGAACCGCCTTTTCCACCCGACTGAACACACTTTATTGGCTTAGAATTACGGCAACAATCGCTAAACACACTGCAAACTCACGGTCCTCTCTTCCCGATTTACAGCCCCCCCCTCTTTTGGCTTCATACAACTCACCGTTGTCGGCTCCGGCCGCTGAACATGCTACATGTTGTTAACAGCCGTGGCTGCTTGCCTGCTCCTCCGGTATAGTTAGCAGTTAGCAGGGTTAGCATAGCCTGGCTGTCAAACTGGGCAGTTGATAACAACACACAGTGTGTTTTGGGCATCAGCCTTTAATGGAAAGGACAGCTCCATATGAAAGGGGAGAGAAAGGGGGAAGACATGCAGGAAAAACGTGCAGGAAATCGTCCAGGTCAGACTCGAACCCTGGACCTTCTGCATCAAGGCATACACCTCTATATATGTGCGCCTGCTCTACCAACTGAGCTAACCCGGCCACACGGAACGGAAATTTCAAAAGGAGAAAATACTGACATTAGCATTGTTGTCAGAAAAGATAGTATTTCAACTTAGCATCTTTCCTTAATATCTGATGCATTGGGGTCATTTTTGGATTTATTACAGTAAATATATTACATATTGGACCTTTAAGTTAATTGATACATTCCTGTACCAACGTCTCCGCAACAAATATCTGTACTTGGATTATACTCGACTGATATGTACTCATACTGTATTACATTAAATAAAGGTCATTTTGGAGTTTGATATAGGCTACTAATTGAATAGACATCTAAAATAAGAAAATCTGTATCACTGACGTGTATCTTTTTCCTTCGATGGACCAGCCATCTTTTAGATTTCATGATTTTTGAGCCAAAATAGTTGAGCCACTGTTGCCATGGCAAGTTTCCCTCAGGAGCAAACACTTAGGCAATTTGCTCCCTAAAATTGAAGTATTCTGAAGAGTAACTGGACTCGCAGTATTTCTCTCCATTTGTTGTCCTCAGGTTACCTGTTGCCATGGTAGCCTTTGCATTTTCTTTTGGAGTGTTATTGGCTTGAACAAAAGCTCCCTCTGATGGGAGAGGCAGCGCCAGGGTTGTCTTAATCATGATTGGGATGAGATGACATCATTTGATGGTTGAGGTGCTGAATGACTAAAACGTCAGTGCTGCAGATGGTGGTTTCAGGTGAAATTGAGATTGAGCCATTATTATTTCAGTGTTTACTTGCCTTGTGTTGCTGTGTTTATTCCAGCAGAGGTACTGGCTCAGCCAAACCTGTACCTCCACTGGCAGAAATAGACCGAATCAGAATCAGAGAGGGATTTATTGCCAAGTATGTAACACTTACAAGGAATTTGCCTTGGTGGTTGGTGCATACATAGACCTAAACATATATTTTTTTTCTGAGATAAACAATAAATACAGAAACAAATATAGACAAAATAGCTGTTTAACATAAGAAGAAAGACGATGACCATTCTTACTTGCTGCTTACAGCTTAAGCCCTAGCTAAATATTTTATTTTCATAGATAATTAATATACATGTATATCTTTTTTTCCCCCTTTCTGTCTCCTCTGTTATTGTGTCTGTAGTCCAAGGCATATTGGTGTAACGCTCATTCATTTTGTGAGGCAGAGCATCAATGTAAAGGACATTAGTTGTTGCAGCATACTACTCTCTCTCTCTCTCTCTCTCTCTCTCTCTCTCTCTCTCTCTCTCTCTCTCTCTCTCTCTCTCTCCCTCTCTCTCTCTCTCTCTCTCTCTCTCTCTCTCTCTCTCTCTCTCTCTCTCTCTCTCTCTCTCTCTCTCTCCTGTCTATGATCTTTGATGCGGAGTGAAAGCACTGCAGCTAGTTTTTTAAAGCCAGACTAGTCATTCTGCAGTGGGGCGTGAGTCTTCAGCTATACACACAAACACACATAAGCATTCACATAGATTTAGCTTATTTGTCCTGAAAAGATGTACTATAAATGTGTGCAGTGAGATAAAAAACACAGGTACTGTAAAGACATTTAATCCAAAAGAAAGCGCATTAAAACAGATTCATACAGTACATTACTTATTTTGCTTTGATCCATTGAAATCTCCCAAAGGATGTCTGCTGAGCAATATTGCATATACTTGTTTTATGTTGGAATTCTAATTCATCTTCAATCCTTTGCTCTTTTTTTTATCATGTGGTATATTTGAATTTTCATATAGTCTTTATATTTTCAAGCCATTTCCATCTAGTTTGTTGTGAGAGGAATGGAATAGACCGGATACTAACTGGACAGGGTATTTTTTTTTCTGCCACACTTTGTGAATTAAGCAGCAAAGATGGGGGCATTATTCCGATTAAGATTACACATGAAAGATTCCTGATATCCTGGTGGATAATTTTGGAAACACATTTCTTCTAGTATTGAAAGAAAGGTTAGGTCGGAGATAGGGCTCATATCGTTTAAAAAAAAAAAAAGACTGTAGCAAAAGCAGTACCCTTAGTGATACCAATACCGATGGAGTTCTTTATTTGACACCTTTTTTTTGTACTTGATTCGATGCCCATCATGTGAATGGAAGCATTCCGTTTTGTAAAATGCGTCCACCGCTCCACCACTAGCTGCTGCTGTATTGGGCCAATCACACGTCACATTGAATCGAAGAGTGCTTGCGATGACCTAAAAAGATGTGAGTTCCGTAACCCAGCCCTAGTCGGAGATTGTCCTTCCAAAAAGGGCCATCCGTAAGTAGAAGTGACACCTGAAATGACTAATAACACGTTTTAACAAATTATAGTTCTAACTTGAGACATTTTTTTGATTGCAATGGCCGGGTTTGCACACACATTTCCTTCCTTATTTTAGACATACCGATAAATGTACTTGTGTTTTTCCACCCAAAATGGAAATTCTCAGGAAGCTAAATTTTCAGCTTTATCATTAATTTTTTTTATTATATCACCTACTTATTCTTACCTACCATACTTATTTAACAAGTGGCCTCAAGCCTCATGTCTAGCTCCTCATGCTGTAATAAAATAATTGTCTGCAACAAGATGTTTTTTGTGCGTTTGCTTGTCGTGCCATGGTAACACATTTGGGTCACTGAACACAAGTTTTAATGGAGTGGAGAAGTGGCACCTTAAAGCGTCTCAAATTGAAATGGGACACCTCATCAGAGTGGACTACATTCACTAAGTCACACTGCTTGATTGCAATTTGGTGGGCTAACAAGCATGCAAATTAGTGAGTTCATAACTCAGTTATTATTCTTTTACATCAAAAGATTTAATTATGTTTCAGGTCTTACTCAGATTATATATTGACTATATATATTTTTATCTAACCCAACATTCTCTAACACGCACATTTTGGACAAAGGCTTTTAAAGAGCTCATATTATGCTTTTTGGCTTTTTCCCTTTCCTTTATTGTGTTATATATCTTTTTTCTGCATGTTATAGGTTTACAAAGTGAAAAAAGCCCAAAGTCCACCCCAAAGGGACTTACCATCTCCAACAGAAAACACTGTTCACAAACTGCTCCAAACAGCTTTATTGTAGTCCAGCCTTTACTTCCGTGACGAACGAGCGTCACTTTGTAACACGAGTTATAATGCTCGCCTAGCTGCTAGCATAGCATGCCCTCATACTCTGCTTCTGACTGGCTAGTAGTCCTTACCCCACTACTGTCAGGGCACGCCCTCATACTCTGCTTCTGACTGGCTAGTAGTCCTTACCCCACTACTGTCAGGGCACACCCTCATACTCTGCTTCTGACTGGCTAGTAGTCCTTACCTAGGTACTGTCAGGGCATGCCCTCATACTCTGCTTCTGACTGGCTAGTAGTCCTTACCTAGGTACTGTCAGGGCATGCCCTCATACTCTGCTTCTGACTGGGTAGTAGTCCTTACCTAGGTACTGTCAGGGCACGCCCTCATACTCTGCTTCTGACTGGCTAGTAGTCCTTACCCCACTACTGTCAGGGCACACCCTCATACTCTGCTTCTGACTGGCTAGTAGTCCTTACCTAGCTACTGAGTATGTGCGACTCCCAACAAAGATGGAACAGAAGAGAGATGTCTCACTCTGTAGCTAAAACCGAGAGCTCAACAACAACAACAAATCTGCTTGTCTGTTACTTTAAAAACAACAGAGCAGAGGAAGATGCATTTATTTATACTGACTATATAACATATTAATTAACTTAATTATTTTATTATGATGATCTGGTTTCCTCTATATAGGTTTATAGATTGAGGGGAGAGGACAATGAGTTATGTAGCCTCTTGTGCTTCGCTGTAGTGGGTGAATTGCCCTAGTTTTCCAGCTGAAGTTGGCATGAAGACGTGCCTGTCAAGTGGACACAGATGGTCCGGTGGGACATCTAATGTACCAGTGAAACTAGATCTGCATTAAAACAAAGGCAGCACATGTAAGGCAAAAAAGACAACAGCATTTCTTTATTTCTTGATGTGTATTGCTGTTGTTGTCCTAATTGGAGCTTTAGCTAATTTAAACACGTTTTCTTTTAATGTCATGCATAAAGGTTGGCATTAAATAGCAGAAGGATCTAAAGTGCTTAGTTTCATGCCTTCATAGCACCAATCATTCAACTAGCTGAAGTGCTCTCGAACAAGACATGCCTGCATGTATGTTGACTCTTGCTCTTGCTACTTCTTTAGTTTTTTGGTGGCCCAGTGCACCGTTTGTCATTGCCAAGAGGTAATATTAGTTGGACTGTGTTGTATCATTGTATGTTGCGTTTCAGGTTAATTCAACCTACACAAACCCACAAAAAAACACTAAGGAACACTTGTTTGTAGAGGGTTATAAGGCATTACTGTAAATTGAAGAAGAATGGTAGAAGAGGCAGGTTAATAAAAAATGGATACGGCAAAAACTGTTCTGCACAAAATCACTCCTGTAATGCACTGAACATCATATTGTTTTCAAGTCTGGAGTTTGAAACTTGGGTTATCTCTGAGTCGTTTAGGAATTCAACATCCAAGTTGTATTGTGTTGTGTTGCAGGACACCATTAAAGTATGCAGGAAGAATACACAATAAGGATGCCTATTTTGCCATAACTACAGTCACACAGCTGTTTTATTAAATCAAATGGCTAGTCAAACAAGATGAGACTGTTTTCCAAATGATAAACACCTAATTTGGTATCGCAACTCAGCGGTGCCTCCTTCCTTCTCATGGCTGCATACTGATGGCCTGTGGATAGGAGACGGAAACTGTCAAATATTTACAGGCTCTGTGTCCCCTTGAGACCACCAGTGTCACCAGCTGCTAGGATCTCAGTGGGGAATCCGTTGCTGACTCATTGGTTACACGCTGGCTCACTAATAAAGATTGAAATGCTAAGGTGGTTCTCAAACAAAGGACAGCGAATCTGCGTATGCTTAGGTTTGTCATGACACACTATATCGACTATGTCAACTACATTCACATACTTATTTATTATCCCCCAGGTTTATATTTATAGAAATACACATTCACTCCATTAACTTCACTGAGCTGAGCGGGTTGTTGAGTGTCCAAATGACGTTTCTTTGTTTCCCGCTTTCCACCCCCGCATTGTCCCAGCCAAACTTTGGATTAAAACAGAGAACCTCTTTTAACCAGCTAAATTATGTAACGTTTGAGCTCAGTTCAGATTAGGGACTTGCAGCAGGCGGCAGCTTGTTGCCATCCACATTCTGTGGCCTCACTGACTTGCTTCCAGTTGCTTTTGATGGAGATTCCATTTGGATACTCAGACATTTGGACTTGGAAGCCCCGCAAGTGCTTTCAAACACATTTGATATCCAATGGCCGGTTGATCTCGCTGATGAAAGCTAGAGGGATCATTTTGGTTTTCTTTAAAAGGCTTAAAAGCATGATTTTTTTCTGTTTTGTTTCTGTTTGAAAGAGTAACATAAAACCTAGTTAATATAAATATCAGGGGTGTCAATAAAAGTTTTATCACACTATACATACAGTATATGATATGAGATGGTCTATGCCTACAATCGGTTACATTTATATCAACTCACAAAAATCAAAGACATTTTTTTTTACTGAGCTCTTCCAGACATTTAAATGAAAAACAAACTGGTCTCTTAATAAAAAGAAAAAATATAAAGTGTGAAGTTCAAAACAAAGGTGCATTTTAAAGGGGTGATAGAATGCAAAACCGATTTTACCTTGTCTTAGTTGAACGACGACAGTTCGGTGGGTAAATAGGACATACATAGAAGCTCAAAATCCCATTGATACCCCTGTCCTCTGCAAATCTCACATTTTGAAACTGCCACTGAAAACGGGCGAATCTCAACAAAGCTGGAAGCTGACGTAAGCATCCCAAATCCTAGTCTTTGTCACGCCCCAACATTTGCATAGGCTACACCACTGACCTGAGGTCAGCTTAGTCTTCTGAATCTAGCTAGGTCATGCAGATCTCCAGAGGTCCGCTATTGAATTACTAAATTCACTTCTGAGACTTTTTTATGCGAGAAATAAACTATGTAGAGGTCAAATATGGGCCGTTTTACGAAAATTGATGGCTAATTGCAGCTAGCCACGATTCATAGGATTGAAAGGGACAGTAGCAGCTAACGAAACCCCTAATGTTCACAAAAATGCATTAAATTGAAATCTGACACCATAGTTAGCTTTATAAGACCTTGGGGTACATGTTATGTAAGTGGTGTGACGAAATTCAAACTGTAAATATACGAAAGTTATGCCGAAAGTGTAGCAACGATCTTTTCCCATAGGATTAAATGGGACATATAGCCTAGCTTGCAGCTCCGGAGCTCCGCGGAGCCCCGGGCCCCGGTCGTCCAGTAACCGAGAACCGGTGACTTTAACTGGGTATGGAGGTTTCCGCTTTCTCGTCAGACTGTGTGGAGCTCCTAAAGTCCGACACGTCTTACCAAATTTGCAATTAGCCATCAATTTTCGTAAAACGGCCCATATTTGAGCTTTATATAGTTGATTTCTCGCTTAAAAAAGTCTCAGAAGTGAATTTAATAACGAAATATGAGACCTGCTGTCTCGTCTCCAATGTGTTTCTATGGGGTTCGCTCAAACCAATCAGCGCACAGCTCATCTAAATATTCATGAGCATACCATATTTGGAAGAAAAGCTCTTGTTCCAAATAGAGCCATATTCACAGGGTAGTTAAGGGCCTAATAAAATAGCATTCGGGCAATTTTCAGCCCAATCAATGTTACATACCCTATTAGAAGACCTTAAGGAACAGTGTAAAATACCCTATATAATCACCCCTTTAAAGATGATAATATGTATCGATATCTTCACTTTGCATCGATGATTTTGAACCATTGATCAATGAAATGAAATATCTTTCTAGATTGGTGCATCGTTACACCTCTAGTAAATATTGCAGATGTGATGAAAAGTTCTGCATCAATCTGGTCCACTTTGAGAGCAAAATTGATAATAATTTAATAATAAATCTATGAAGAATCTGTGCTCTTGTAGATATGCCCAGTGCCTGCCCATAGCACTGGGTCTGCCTGAATTTACAGTAATTGGTTGTCTACTGAAAATGTGATACCGTAGGTTACCGAGAGAATGATGGTGGACTAAGCATGTCTTTATGCTGTTGTGTTTTTTGTTACAGGTTTCGAGAGAGGGAAGGAGGACCTCTTGCCTCTGCCTTTGAAAGAGGACTCACATTCCATATCTAAGAGCAAGGTATGAAAAATCACCCCATTGAGTTGATGTTTTATGATGGCATGGTTGGAGCAATTGGGTGCTTTGGTTTGCGCGTGTTGACCAGAGAATATGGGAATTACTGCATGTCTTTCTTCTTTCCTTTCCCAGTCTTGCCTCAGGCGTGAGATAGCCCACATTGAGATGACTCACACTCATCCTATACTGTACACACATCCAACATGTATCAACTACAATTCAAACTGCTTCCAAGTGAGCTCAGTGTGGGGGAGACTCGTCTACTGTAGTGTATCTGTCGAGTTCCACAATCAAATATGTTTGTCAGTGCAAGTGTGGGTGTCTGAGTCGCCTTCTGAGGCACAGCAAAGATGCTTTCATCACACAGGAATCCTATTAAAAATGTGTTATGATGTTGTGAAGTATGAAGAGATGTTAACAGGATCAGCATTTCAGAGAACCAAAAGCTGTCGTCTGTCAGCAAGGCTTCCCAAAACCAAGACGAGATTATTTATTTTTTCTCAATCTTTAGATTTTGCTATCAAGAACAGCAACACCATCTCAGAAAAGCAGAATTGAGCCTAGGTCACGTTTCCATCAATCTTCACAGCAATAAAAGCAGTCTCAGCCAAAGGAAACTCTGTGTGGCAATACAAAGTAGAAGAAGGATTTGAGAGAGAAGATTTTAGCTTTGGCGCTTGTTACCATGTGTACCTTTGACCTTTGTCTAGCCCTGCTTGTGGCCATTTAAGGCCTTAAGTAGACCTGCTTTAGGTCACACCTTCAGTGTCTGTCCACTTTAAATCGCTCCAATTGGCTTGTGAAAGGAGCTAGCAGGGACACACGTGCACTGGCATTTATAGGCTTGAGTACTGAGCTAAGTTTAGGCTACCAGCGAAACAAACAAACTCGAGAGGAAAGAGAAAACAATACGTAATGTCATTTCAGTAGACTCCGTTGATTGTTTTATTGGCGGTAATGGATTAGTCATGAAGAGGAAACACTTTGTCGGCAAGATTATATTTAAATTATTTAGTGTATGACTTTATTCTGAGCCCTTTTACACAGAGTAGGCTGCACAAATCTTCACAGGAAAGTTGCGGTTATAACCATCAGACAATGATTGAGTAGTGTTTTCTCAGCTCAACATGGCAGATGAACGAATGGGAGATATATATATCTATATTTAATATTTAAAGATATTAAGTTGAGAAATAATAGAGATATTGATGTCCCCCCCACCCCCCACCCCTCCCTGTGTGTTCAGTCTGAAACAAAGCTGTACAATGGCTCAGACAAGGATGTGTCGACATCCGGAGGAAAGCTCACCAAGAAGGAGTCCCTCAAGGTAAGTGAGCTAAATCAGCCTATAGTCAGGTTTTGTGTATCCGGACACGAATTCTGAAGGCAGGCATAATGAGTGTTAAAGATACCTTTATATGGAGTTACATTTAATCGCTGATGCATGCTGTGCACGTCGTTTCACACTGTGTTAACTCGTGTCATTGGAGTCAATATGCATGAAATACTGTATATTATGTAGGCTGAATTTTCATATTGTGCACCAATGTCACCAAAATACAGGCTAGGCAAAATGCAGCAGAAAACTCACTCTGCAGTCAGAAGGTACCAGCTGTTATGTAACAGGAACACAGGAGTGTCATTCCACTTTTATTATTTGCTGCCAAATGGGATACAGCGAGAAAGCAAGTGCGGAATATTAACATTCACCCTTGTGTAAATTGTATTCTTAGCTATTATCCGTCTCTCTGTGCTCCGTGTAGGTGCAGAAGAAAAACTACAGGGAAGAAAAGAAGAGGGCAACCAAGGAGCTGCTCAGCACCATCACTGATCCCTCTGTCATCGTCATGGCCGACTGGCTAAAGGTGCGTAAAGGAGCGTCTTTGCATTTCTTGATTGCACAATATGCTATGACTATTATATAATTATACTATTAAATGCATTCATTGTATTGCCTAATTTGAAGGCCTTAGCTTATCTGACAGGTATCTGTATTTGATCCAGATCCGTGGCACTCTGAAGAGCTGGACCAAGCTGTGGTGTGTGCTGAAACCAGGCGTCCTGCTCATCTATAAAACCCACAAAAATGGCCAGTGGGTGGGAACGGTGCTGCTCAATGCCTGCGAGCTCATCGAGAGGCCCTCTAAGAAGGACGGCTTCTGCTTCAAGCTCTTCCACCCGCTGGAGCAGTCCATCTGGGCCGTCAAGGTGATACAGGATTCACAGCCAGCCGTGACTCTCAGGAGCACTGTGGAGCATTTAGAGAGCACGTTCCAGGCTGGGGAAATTGGGGGATAGGAGAAGTCCTCTGGGCAAATTGGGATATATCAGGGACTTTTACAAATGGCAAATATCCCAAGAACATCCAAAAATGTATTCCACAACTTATTCTTTTTATTTAAGAGTGAATGTTCAGTAGTAGAGAAAACCAGACACCTGAAAACATCAACAATCAAGTTAGAACGAATATATACAAGCAATGCCAGCGATCTGACTCATCATTAGAGGCAGAGAAGTCCAAAAAAAAAGTGTCAGCCATTGAACAGAGTCCAAGCTACTGCTGTGAGTAAATGAAAAAAACTGAAGGATCAAAAGAATCAGTTAGTGCAAAAAGGAAGCAAGTGGTGAGTGAAATCTGGCTTGCTGATAGAATGCTCTGCCTGAGTATTAATGGTAACATTAAGGAGAGTTTTCACCACTGGAAAAAGGACACTTCATTAAAACTTCTCTTCCTCTACCATACGCTGTTTGACCTAATTCCACAGCACTATGTTCAGTTATGGAAAAGTTGCCCCTTATATCCGATTCCAACTTTATATCATGAAAACTACAGTAGCTTTCCTCTCTCCTCCTCTCTTTCCTAATTTAATATCAGCTTTTAGCTCACAGACTGTTTCCTTGGACAAATATGAGGAAGTCCAAGGCAGGTCTCTGACATTCTGACATGTTTTCCAGTTTGAGATAGAGGGATATTTCAGCACAGGGAATGCAGAGGGCTGTTTAATGTACTCTCCACATTAGAATGACAGGAATCAAGATGAAAATCTGTGACATTGGCATGTAAAGGAATAGTTCCACATTTTAGGAAATATATAACATGTATTGTTTTTCTTGCTGAGAGTTAGATGAGACGTTTGAAACCATTTCCATGTCTGTGTTGTTAAAAAAAATAAAACAACAGCAGCCGTTCAGCTTACACTGGTAACAGGGAAACAGCCAGCCGGAGTTGGTCCTAAGGTAACAAAATCCACCTACCATCACCAACATTATATCTTGTTTTCTTTTATCCGTACAAAAACCAAAGTGTAATAATGACAATTAAGAGTTTTATGGGGGTTATGTGCCAGACTATTTCTTGGCCAGGCCTGTTTGTGTACAGGAAATAGTCCTGTACATAACTCCTTTTAAAACCACAATGTTTTGTCTTTGGATTTTGCTACGTTTGGACAGAGCCAGGCTAGCTGTCTCCCCGTTTCAAGTCTTGCTGCAGTGTATGCTAAACTAAGCTAAGCTAAGCTAAGCGGCTGCTGGCTGTAGCTTTATACATGACAAAATTACATACAAACAGAGAGTGGTATCGATCTTCTGACCTAACTCTCAGCTGATGAGTATATTTCCCAATATGTTGAACTATTCCTTTAAATATGCCACATATTATTATAATTGACCTTTACACTGCAATAGAAAAAGTATATAACCTTATAATAATCCCATTCTTTTTATAATTAATATTAGATTGATCAGTGGAAAGCTAGAGAAGGAGAACACTGCCAAAGGCTCATTACGCAGGGGGAATTTAAACGCATCCTGTGTTGCTCTCCAGAGATAATAAGGGGGAAAGACCTTTCATTACATAGTCCTTTATCCACTACGCTTTAAATGATTAAACAGATGTAGATGCTAGCTGTATAATTAGGGGCTCATGTTTGTTTTATTTAGGACAGACACAAAATTATACATGCAGCCAGCAATTTTGATATTTGGCAGCACACGTTTTTCACAAGTTCCTGTGTTTTCAGCTGTGTTCAGTCGCCCACTCCATCTGTGATTTGATTTCGTCACTGACCTCGCATTGCATGCGTTTACCCTTTTGTTGGTGCTTTGAAAAGGCTTGACTCACAATTGGTGACGTGCATTTTAGATTAAAGCGTTCTGCTCTCCTCATCGTCCTCTTCACTTCTGAAATAAACACTTCACTCATTCAGCTTATGTCCCCTCTCATAGTTCATTTGCATAATGACATACTCGAGGGGTCGAGATTTCCTCTATTTGCACATATAAATGACGAAGAATTGACAACAGAAACGCAAACTCTGTTGGTGAAACGATTCAACCACAGAGGACCTCATAAAAACCGTCTCAAATGAAAAGAGACAAAGATCAAAATGACTAATGGACCAATCAAGACACTGACTGATGTGTAACATGTGTTTCCTGTTGTCATCAGGGTCCTAAAGGAGAAGCCGTTGGCTCCATCACTCAGCCATTACCTAGCAGCCACCTCATCTGCCGTGCTGCCTCTGAGTCTGATGGTAAGAGACAGGCTGTCACTCACACTTCAGCTATTTGTCTGAGTCTTGTCCCTAGCAGCTTGCATTAAATAATAGTAATAAATCCATAAATTGGCATCACATTGTTATCAGCCACATCATTGAAAGCAAGATCAGTATTGGTTCAAAACTACAACTACTTTTACTTTCAGTATTTGGTCATGTGTGGGAGTGACACTATTCCTAATCCTTGTTATTGTTAACCACTTCATTATCTTAATATAGGCATGTCTGAACTACCTAACCTGTTTTACAGCTTTTTATATGCCGATATTGGTGGGGAAATATCAGGTATTCAAATGGGCATCAGAAAACAATACACATCTACACAGTAAGCAGGTGTTTTGGACAGCCGAAATGGAAACTCCTCACACCGTGCACTCTCCTACTTGCTTGTTTGTCTCCACCGACTGATATACTTAAAACAGTGTTAGCTTTACATGGCATTGCCTGAGCACAGTTGTAAAAATGTAAATTAAAAGAAAATAATTTTTTACTGTTTTAGTTTTAAATCCCATGAAAATTGTTTTAAAGAAATAGTTTGCTAGTTTGTTGTAGTTCTGTATTCTCTACAACGTACAATGCGGACTCACCTTCTCGTCTTTTTTTGTCTGTGTATGCTGACATGAAGGTGCCTGGGGGATCTGCAATCTCAGGTTTATCAGCAGCCATCCTGAGAGCTCCGCCTCTAAACAGCGGCAGCTGGTTGGGGGGTGGGGTTGGGGTTAACATTTTCGATTATTTACTTTTCTGCATCAGCCATACTCTTTCAAGAAAGAATCACGATGCTTCTACGAATTTCTCCCACCCCTATTGGCTTGTTTTATTAGTATTTTCCCCAATACTGGTAATGGCTAATAAAAATCGCAACAATCACATGGAGATGTGGGACCTTTTTCTTTTTCTTTTGGGCTTCTAAAGGGGGAAGAAACAGAAATGTTTGAGAAGCCCTGTATAAACCATTACACAGAGTTGTCTGTTGTCTGTGAGTGAATGGTGAACTAGTGAATGCCCATCTTGTCTCTGTCCATGGTGCTGAAACATCCAATCTTGTCTCTCCCTGTCTGAGTCTCTCCATGGTTCTGGAATAGTCAAATAGGTACCAAAATCACTTGCTATTTTCTACCATTGTGCACAATATTTACTTTCCTCCATTTTATTCAAGTTTATGTTTCATTTAAGTTGTATGCACTGTATATGAAAAAAATCATATATCATAAACAAGTCCAAGCAAGCTTTCATCCAACTATTTGGCTTACAGTATAATTCAGTCCTTTTTGGTTTTCATTGCAATTGCAATATAGTTTGCCATCTATAATGATATAAATGTCAAATTGAGAAGGATTTTAAAAATGCTGCATGTCAAATTGAACCAATCCTGGAATGGGACCAGGGGTGATTGTGGATACAAGAGCCACAATTATTTACAAAAACCTTTTGACCAAAACCTTTTTGCTCAATATTAATAGAAGGATGATGAACTAACAGCAAAGCCTGAAAATAAATGCTGCATGTCAGTGAGTTTCTGAGTTTTCCTGATCAGTCTGAATGTCCTCCCCAGGTCGATGTTGGATGGACGCCTTGGAGCTGGCCCTGAAGTGCTCCAGCCTGCTGAAGAGGACCATGATCCGCGAGGGGAAAGAGGACATGAGCACAGTAGCCACTGGCGGAGAACACTCCATCAATTTCTACAGCCTCCTCAGAGCCCACAACATCCATGGTTTCCAGTGAGTAGGAAATATAACCAAAGCTACAACTCCATTACTCCCCTAAACCTTTAAGCTACCAGCCAATTTTCAAAGCTGTCAATCTGTCAATCTTACCACCCAATCGGCCCATTCTCCAGGTTCAATGACAGTGACCATTTGAAAGACCCAGACCTGTACTCGGACAAGTCAGACCGGGAGGGTGAACAGGACCACGAGGAGTCGGACCCAGAAGGCCTGGAGAAGAGTGAGGAGAGCGACAGCGACACGTCAGAGCGTCAAGACGACTCGTACCTCGACATGGACCCTAATGAACATCTGCGGGAAACCCCGTACCTGGAGCAGTCCCATGAGGAACTTGGAGAGGTAGGGGACAAAGATGTTTTCATACAGAGCTTTTAATAAGAAAGGTAGATCAAGTGAGATTGCAGCATTACACCATATTCTCATAGGATTTCTTACAACATTTTTTTTATCTTTCATTTGAATTAAAACTTCAGCTAAAAGCTATTTTGTTGTAAAGTTTCTTGCATAATGAGGAGAAATTAGCATGCGCCTCTGCTGCGGCTATTAAGAAAGCTATAACATGAACAGGCTTTGATCTGTGTGGATTTGGTGTGCGTGCGTGTGTGTGCAAGAGACTGCGAGGATCTTGACAGCTTACTAATTAAAACACCTACTGAAGCAGAGGCAAAATGTTTAGAATTAGGCGCTAATTAAATCCTCATTTTGCAAACCAGTTGCACAAACAGTCACATAAAACGTTAAGCATGTGGAGACTCGTGCAACAATGTGAATGTTTCTGAGCATTTTAAGATGTCTGCAGTATTATTGCAGGCTACTTGTAGGAAAAATACATCACTTCTTTTCCCTTGTGTGTGTCTTCTTCTCCAGGCTGGTGAGGCTGCCCAGACAGAGACGGTATCGGAGGAGAATAAATCTCTGATCTGGACTCTGCTGAAGCAGGTGCGACCTGGCATGGATCTGTCCAAGGTGGTGCTGCCCACCTTCATCCTGGAGCCAAGGTCCTTTCTGGACAAACTCTCTGACTACTACTACCACGCAGACTTCCTGTCAGAGTAAGCCCTTGCCTCTCACTTTCTGTTTGGCCCAAAGACTTTTTAAAGGAATAGAAATAATAGAAAAATCTGCCTTTCAGCTCTTCTAAATTGTACTTATTAAAGAGTCTGGTTGGTTTAATAGGTACACTAAAGTTTACTCTAAAATCTCAAACAGACTTTAATACTTCTTTAACTAAGGTTCTTTTTTGCCACGTGCAGTACAACAAGGACTTAAAATTGGGGGGAAAGTACACTTTTTGCAACAAATATCTAATTAAATACACATATCAGATGATTGTTTATGGTTCTTCTCTAGCAATGAAATATTTTGGTATTTTACCACGTGTCCCCAGTTGTTTTATTTAGCATTTAACATCAGAATACATATCTTGGTTTATTTTCACTAATTTACCAGTGATTATTTGGTGTTTGTAATGTCAATAGTTGAAGTTGAGTGACCGATTGTTCTATAAAATGTGACATATGGACACTTCCATTGAATGTGTCAGACCGTCAGAAGAGAGCATATTCAGGGTGTCTTCGCTTACTGTGAAGAAGTTCTGTGGGTACTTTAGTAAGTAGAGAAAGACTGTGAGATATTCAAGATGATTTTGTAATAACAGATTGCACAGAGTTCTACCCTCTGAGTTAAACAGCATGTGTTATAGAGGGGCGACTTAGGACTGTTGGTTTCATTCTCAGGGCTGCAATCGAGGAGAACGCTTACAACCGGATGAAGAAGGTGGTAAAGTGGTACATCTCTGGATTTTATAAAAAGCCAAAGGTCAGAAGAATGAACATGTATAACCCACCATATGTTGATGAGCTACATAGAGAATATATTCTCTCTATATACAATCTATTATTCTGAAATCTTATGTCATGTTGATTTTGATCTAGGGGTTGAAGAAGCCTTATAACCCCATTATTGGAGAGACGTACCGCTGCATGTGGCTCCACCAGAAGACCAACAGCAAGACCTTCTACATCGCAGAGCAGGTAACAGCTGCTCTACTACTGTAGAGAGTACTAACTACTAGCAATCTGATTGGTCAAGAGCTCATTCCACCTGTATCAGATAACTCCCATAATACAAGTTGCTTTGGGTCTGGCCGTTGGAATACATCGACGATCTGTGATAAGATAAATCTATGGCCGTCATTGTTTTAGCTGATTTCAAATCAAATAAGTCCCCTTATATGTCTTCCTTACTAGTGTTAATGCTGACTATATCAGTGTGTTTTCTTCAGGTATCCCATCATCCTCCTGTGTCAGCCTTCTATGTCAGCAACAGGAAGGACGGATTCTGCCTCAGTGGCAGCATCCTTGCCAAGTCCAAGTTCTACGGTACACTCACACCACTAAAATCCAATTAATGTCACCCACAGGCACTTTAAATAAATAAATAAAAAGTATTCAGCTGCTTAATTCTTCCCTTGCTCCGCTAGCACATCTGTCTACTGACTGCTGTTGTTTACATTTTAGGAAACTCCCTGTCAGCCATATTAGATGGTGAGGCTCGGCTCACTTTTCTCAACCGAGGAGAGGACTATGTGATGAACATGCCCTATGCTCACTGTAAAGGTCAGAGTGCAGCCTGCACAATCTCACTTCAGGAGTGTTTTTTTTTTTTTTTTAACACTAATGTTGCTTTGCTCATCTGGAAAGTAGTAGATACACCGACAACAAATTGTTTGGTTCCACTTTCTGAGTGGGTGTGGGAGTTTTCCAGTTATCTGTGCTGACCGAAATTTCTCGTGGTGCTTTTTCACCTGGTAGGCATCCTGTACGGCACCATGACCCTGGAGCTGGGTGGTCAGGTCACCATTGCCTGTGAGAAAACGGGCTACAGTGCTCAGCTGGAGTTCAAACTGAAGGTATGGCTGTGTTTAAAATAATAACATTAATAATAATAAAAGCCTTTCTAGATCCAATACCCTGGGGAGTCTTCTTTAAAATCAGTTTCTCACATGACTTTTCTGAATGTCTGACCCCACCACTCCAACACCAACTCCACCATGCCACTCCTTCTCCCCCCTGAAAAACATCCAATCCTCCATACCACCATTCACACCATCAACTGAATTATGCCCTTACGACCTAGCAACAGGTACATGTCAGTGAAAGCAAACAGGGAATCGATACATTTCCATTTAAGTAGTCATGAACTTGTTTTTGAGTACTGTCCATGTTTTCGTCTTAAACTTTGACCGTCTCATTGTGTGTTTTTGGTCGCCTAAAAATGTCTTGTTCAGCGTTCAAGCGAGCTAGCCACCACTAGCGTTAGCTGGTAACTTTTTGTAGATTTTCTGTACTAGCGCACATGCAGATGAATGGCGGCAGTACTCCTCATTTACCCGCCGATGAATCTCCGCTGAATGATTTGCTTCAGAAGGGTTGAAACTTTCCATCTTTCGCGTTTAGCTCAGCGCAGCGCCATTGCAACCATAAACATATGGTATATATGATGCGGCCAAGGCGGTGGTCTTGGCCGCATCATCCCAGCTCCACCCTCTCGTCCAAAAATCATCACATCCGGTTCCAAAAAAAAAAAAACAAGATGGTGACGGCCAAATGCCAAACTCAAGGCATTAAAACATCAGGCCACAAACCAATGGGCGACGTCACTGCTCCTACATCCACTACGTTTACAGTCTATGCTACAGACACACAAATGTAGATCAAATGACACATAATAAACCACAGTATTTGTCCACAGTAACTGTAGCAAATAAACTGTATGTATATCTCTCCGTCCTTTTCCTCCCCCCCCCCATGTCCTCTTTCCTCTCCCTTTCCCCACCTCTCGCCTTCTACACCCTTTCTTTGTTTTTCTCTTGCTGTCCTATCTCTCTCTTCCTCTTCCTGCTCTTTTCTTTACTGTCCTTTTGTCCTACCCTTTCCATTCCTCTTCTTGATTTGGTTTCCCATTCTTTCCTCGCCCCTCTCCGTCTCCTTTTTTCCTGCTCCCCCTTTCTCTCCTCTCTTTCCTCCAGCCATTCCTGGGCAGCAGTGACAATGTCAATCAGGTCTCTGGAAAGATCAAGTTGGGAAAAGAGGTGTTAGCTACGCTAGAAGGACACTGGGTAAGACACAAGACATCTGACGTCTGCTTGTTGTATAATTAACCCTGATGTACATACGATATGCAACATGCAGGGTTCATGTCATTTCTCTCTCTTTAAAATCAACATTAGTGTATTAGTTGTTTGTAGGCCTTTTGCTAATAGGGCAGCATTGTAAATACACATTTAATCAGACGATTGATCAAATCTTTTCTAAATGTATTGGACGTCAAAAGATAAGACAATGATGCCGTTGTCTCGCTGTGACTTAGTACCCACCATTATGAAGGAAATACCTACTTAATAACAGCTTTACTGTGCTATAGTCTGTATCCTGCTTGTATGTTTGTCTTTAGGAAAGTAAGGCAAGCTTTTTGACTTTCCCCTCACAGGACAGTGAGATCTTCATCAATGACAAGAAGACAGGGACGGTGGACACTTTCTGGAACCCGACGCCAGAGCTGAGGCAGAGTCGGCTGACCCGCTACACCGTCCCTCCAGAGGAGCAGGGAGAGTCTGAATCAGAAAGGTGAACCTCGACGTAACTCCTATCCGAGTATCAGCAGATCCTTTATATATATATATATATATATATATATATATCATTATAGCGATTGTTAAATTATTTATTGGCTCTTGGTTTAGTTTCTATGGCCAGATTTACCTCTGTCACTCTTTGGCATCTTGATAGAGTTTCGGGTTTGAAAGCTGCTTCTGCAGTTTGTATTACTCCCCTACAGCGTCTCGAGGAACTTCATGACTCTGCTCCCTCTCAATCCTCAGACTGTGGCAGCACGTGACCCGGGCCATCAACAACAAGGACCAGATCGAGGCCACCAATGAGAAGTTCATTCTGGAGGAAGCCCAGCGGAAGTCTGCCCGCGAACGGAAAGCCAAATGTGAGGAGTGGATCTCGGCCCTGTTCGAGCAGGACCCCGTCACCGGAGAGTGGCATTACAGATATGCCGAGTGAGTGACTCCTCTAAGGCCTGTGGGCTTGTGGTCTGAAATCAGATTGTGGACAAGTGAGAGAAAATGACCCGGTGCCTCCCTTAGGACTACTGCCTGAAACAAACTCAAATCACGTTTAGCAGTGAAATCATGAGTCACCTGTGAGTGTCATTGCAAGTTTAGCTATGATAATAAAGAATTTACATTATTAGTATTACAGCATCTTACTTATAAATACATTTAGAGGAGCTTAACATTATCAGCAACAAAGGAAAATACCTACAGTACTTAGAAGTACAACTTGAGTAATACTACATTTTTTAGGCTGATACCGGATGATTAAAATTACAATTTTTGGCCTATTTTTTTTATATTATCTGATAGACAGGGCAGTTCTCAGTGTGGTAGAATGTAATGAATAATAATGTTTTCCACTGGTAAAAAGTGTCAGTATTGTGCAGTCATCTCAGGTGAAAGTATGTCTTTCTCTTCTGTCTGTCTGTTGTCTGACTATACTTCTTACTTCCATCTTCTCTTCCATTGTCTTTTTGTTTCTTCATCTGCCTCTCTATTTCTCTTACCATACACTCTCTTTCATTGTTTGTATTTCTTTGTCTCTGTCATCTTGTTCCCGTGCCCCGCCCACGTCTGTCTCACTGTTTTTCCTCCTCTATGTCTCCTCATGTCCCCCTCTCGGCCCTCTCCCCAGCACGAGGCCATGGGATCCGCTCAACGACTTGATCCAGTTTGAGAAAGACGGCTGTATCCAGACCAAGGTCCGACACCGCACCCCTATGGTACGTTCTGGCAGTCTTATTAGTCTGAGTAACCAGGGGCCGCGGAGGGACAATTGCAAATGCCAGGTAGGTCGTCCTGTTCGAAAACCGCCATTTAAAAGAAAAAAAAAAAGAAAACAAAGCAGCTCGCCGCCTCAGCCACCTTCCACGCAGCACCTGGTGCACCGTCTTCATTGTGGCTTCTTCTCTTTGTGTCGTCCTTGCTGTGCCGCCATCGCCGATTTCACCTCTGCTCCTTTTTTTTTTTTTTGTCATATTTTTTTCTCTTTGTCTCTGTTTCCCTGTCCTAGCACCTGCTGTTCTCTCTGTATGGGAGGGAATGATATGTCAAAGTGAATGCTGAAGTGAGTAACCAGGTACTCTCCTTCCTTTTCTTGCCTTGTCAAGAGGGAAAGGATCATTTAACATGAAGGACTACTTTGTGTCACACAGGCCATATTTGAAAATATTGTTGCACTGCAGGCTCCGGACTTGTTTTTTCTTGCATTATGAAAAATTACAGAGTTGAATTGAAACTAAGACAGGTCAGAGTCTGTGTAATTGCGGCTGCAGCAAGTTTAATAACTTCTGCATAATGTTTTCAGGTACTTCTCAAGCACGTGGTAGAGTGTGTGTGTAAAGAATGCTGCACTCAGTTCACTGTAATTTACCACTCATTCACACCTTGTAGACTGTGACACCATCAGATATCAGTACAGTGAGCAGCATTAGTTTTCTAAACTTTATTAAGTTTTCTCCCATACAAAGTCTAAAAGAGAGAACATCCATTACATCAACAGACCAACCACCACCATCAACGCCTGGCCACGCCCTCGTCACTCTTCATCTATCCTCGTCTGCATTGTGTTTGTTTCTATGTTGTGTTTTCGCTCACTGAGTCTCGACTTCTGCTGAGCTGCTCCTTGTTCATGCCATGTGGAGAAGCTAGCGGTGCAGTCCAGTGTAACTGCTGCTCCTGTGTTCAAAGTAACCACCTGCCAAGTGCCAAAGCTAGTGAATTCTCTCTTTGGTAACTTGGTCTTTGGTTTAGCTTTTGAAGTACCACCACAAGTTGAGTGGAAAATAATTCTTGGTAGGTGGAAAAAAAATAAAAAAAAAAGCCTCTACCCTGGAAATTCAAAAAAACACATCTGAAAAAAGTATCAACATGGGCAGCGCTGGGAAGGGAGGGGCTTAGCCAGATGTTGGTTTGACATTGGGCTGGGTGAACGTAAATGTCACCCAGCACCAGCTTAGCCAAAAGCAAAACTCAATTGCAACAGCTGGGTTTCAACCAATAGAGGGCAGCCACTAAGCATATTTACAACACAATATGTAGAATTCAAATACTTTGCACTAACGTATCAAAATGTGGACCTGAATCCGTCAACAACACTACTGAATACCCATGTACATTGGTTTTCAGCTAAAAAAAAAGTGGTTTGGTGGTTTACTTACTCTTTCTATAGTTTGTGCGCTTTTGACCTTCTGGTCACTGTCAGGCAAAATCGGAAATGTTTTTGTGCTGCCAACATTAAATCAAACTTCAAACCTGTTCTGCCTGACAAAGAACAGGCCTGAAAAAATGCATCACATTAAATAAAGCATTTAGAATTAAGAGCAATAATCCAGTCGGAGTTTAATCCTGTTGGACTGAATTGTTTAAATGTGCCAGCTCTTGGCAGGTTTGGTTTATTTTAGACACTGGTTGCGTGTCGTCGTTGAGTGTTTTAAATGGATGTGACTGACTGATGACTGAACAGCATGCCTCGCACAGTCACAGCCGACTAGCATGTTTGTGTAGGAGTGTGTCGGAGTGTACGGGGTGGGGGGGGTTGGACTCTTGCATCATAACACCATTTTGTTGTATTGATGAATTTAAACAATTATTTTCTGTTCTCGCACTTGTGCGGATGCTAAGAAATGTGTGTATGTGCTCTTATTTGGTTGTAGCCGTTGTGTGTACCTGTTTGTCTGACCTGTTTCTCTTTGTGTGTTTGTGTGTGTATCTGTGCATGTGGGTGTGTGTGTGTGTGTAGGTGACGGTGCCAAAGAGGAAACACAAGAGCGACAAGCCCAAGAGCCCAGAGAGTGGCTGCTCTTCACCTGAACCTGACCGCCAAGACTCGTCTGGCAGCGAACGTGAGTCACTCTCGTTTACGCTCAGTCACACACATTAACGCTCACTCACACACACAAAGGCTAACATGAGTAAAACTGGCCAATCTTTTATGCTTTTCTATGGTAAAAAAAACAAAAAAAAACACATTTGGTTATATTGACCTACAGAATATATTCTGCATATCATAGATACTGTACCATATTATTATTATTATTATTATTATTACAGATACACAATAGCTCAAGAAGCAGGTCAAATAAACTTCTTGGTAAAAACTGGGCTAAATTTGGTTACAAATATTAAGTTGTTTTAACAGCCTATAGATCACTAGATTTAAGTGTGAAGCAGGCCCTAAGCGCATGTTGAAAGGTTGTTAAAACACTGGTTATATGTTACCTGGACATCTATAAAACGTTCACTTTCCAACTTAATCTGCAAAACACCAAATGACTGGCTGTAGGCTGAGATTGAGTTCATAAACAGCACACTCTGGTGGTGTTACTTATTTCTACTGCGTTTCTTGTGGATGTGATGCAAGTGTCCATACTCTAACTAAAGCATCAGCTTTAACAGGGTGTCTTAAAAAACATTCCATTTAGTTACTCCCCCAAAAAAAGCCCTTAGAGGGTATTAGAAAGTCTTACATTTCATCTCCTGAGGTCCTGAATATTATATATACATTTCTTTAGGATGTAGTTGCGGGCTGTCGGGAGACGTTTTACATTAATGAACTACAAGTGAGAACGGTGTGACAGTGGATTGTGAGCACAGGAGGCTGTTAAATCCTTTTTTGTGGAATTTTCAGTCGGCGCCATCAAACCTTTAGCAAACTACTGCTTACCACAGTGGTAGTAGTAGCCACCGAATTAGTCCAGGTCAGGTAAATTGATTTATTATATTACTAGAAATGATTGTTATATACATAGCCGGGAAGCACTGACAAAAATGTCAATTAATTCATGTACTTTATAAATAATTGTAAGCCTTATTTACCCTCCTGGTTTTCCGTCATTCTTTAACCAGAACTGAAAACTTACCTTGCAAGGCAGCGGGATTCTCGCGATATCACAAGATCACACGTAAATCCATCTGGTCGGGCTTCAAATAATGTGATTCGGACTAATCAGCATCCTGTGAGGAGCTACTGGTAGTGGTTTAGGTGTGTGTGACGTCACGGAGAGGCGACTGTTTGTTCAAAACTACAATGGCGGCTCCTAAAGCGTTTTAGCGTAGATGCTGCAGTAGCATCACTTATATCAGAACCGGAGAGTATTTCTTTATTGAAAGAAGAGCAAAGAACGGCACTGAAGGTTTATCTAGATGGAGATGTGTTTTCGCTCTTCTCCCTGGCTCACTGGCTTCGGCAAGAGTTTGATAGACCTGGCAGGTATTATTTTGAAAGTTCCTGCACTTTTCCAAACAGTTTCCAATGGCGGCTTCTCATATGGTTCTGTGTAACAAACCATCTGACGCGTCAGGTTACCTGAAAACTATATTAAATTGCATTCTATGTGGTATTAGAAAGGTCATTAAATAGTATTAAATGTAATTTGGTGAAACCATGTGTAACTCACTCTGTTGCAGGACACAAAAGCAAGCATAACAGTCGGCTGAGGAAAAAGGGAACAGACCTCAGTGAACTTCAAAGTGCCATTGAATCTATAAAGCAGACGCAGGAGGACATTAACAGGTGAGAGGGGCATTGGTCACACCATGAGAGTGATATGACGCCTCCCTTTTGAGCATTGACACAGAACTTGTGTGTGTGTGTGTTTGCAGGAACATCAACGTGCTGCGGAGTCGTGCGGCAGGACGCGTGGAGGGCGGCTCTTTCCTCCAACAGCGCGACTACGTCATCATTGTTTTCCTCATCCTCCTTCAGGTCCTGATCAACTATGTCTTCAAGTAGCAGCCATACCCCACGGAGAGGGTGATGCCCCTTACACACACACACACACACACACACACACACACACACACACACACACACACGACCACACACGCACGCACGCACGCACACACACACGCACATTAGGCGTCACAGTGGAGGACTTAAAGACGTGAACTTTGACCTCTCAAAATAAGTGACTCCAACTCTCTGCTCCTCTGTCTGTATTAAATTCAACTACATACGTCCAGAAAAGTGGAGACTTCCACACAAAAAGAGACTTTTTTTAAACTTGTTTCTATTTAACCGGTCCATTCCAAAACTCTGGGGAGATCCACAGATTTCAAAGCGAAGAGGAGCAGCGATAAAGTGAAGTAGTTGGAGGTAAGATTTTGGTGTGATGAAGTACCAACTGCCACTCTGCAGCTTATTGATTTGCCTTGATGTTAAAGGCAAAGACAGCAGCCATGTTTTAGCTGTTGTTGGTTTTAGTTATTTTTTCCCGATGGAGTTAAACTACTCTGTGATTCACATTTCACCTCAAACGACTGAGGACCTTTTAACCTGGAGACGAGTACCACAGCTCAGATGGTAACAGATTTAAAAAAAGAAAGAAAAAAAAAAATATTTTAATGGTTTTTTTTTTATCATTTTGTTTCTTTGCGTGGTTTGACCTTTGTAAATAGGGGTCTGCTTGGACCAAAAAAGCGGTGAAAAGGGAGAGAAAAACAAAGCGGTCCAATCTATGTGACTTTTATTTTTTTATTATCAGATACTTTGAAAACGGCTGGGGTTTCCACGCGTGGAAATGGACGAGGAAGACGAATAACACGAGTGATATGGTCGAAAGGAACAGAAGCTATCATTTGTGCTGTTTAATAGAACGTCACCTTTTGCATACAAAGTCATTGTTGAAAGAAAAATATTTGACACAGCATCATCGTATACTGTAGGTAGCATGTACAGACAGAAGAGCGTGATTAGGACATTAGACCTATGTACAGTATTTTGTCTTCAGGCACAAATGCACTGGAAACATCAGATATTGTGTTAATATAGTTTGTTTGATCAGTTCAACATCAAAATACTTTAACGTTTCTGTTTTTCATGAGCTTCCGAGACCACGGCCCCGGTTTCAGGCAAAGGGAGTCGATATGTTTTAATCAAAGTCAGTAAAGCTAAGTGAGTTGGTCTAACATCTGCCTTCTTAGACCTAATGGCAAGTTAAAGGAATAGAATAAGAAAAGAGCTAGTTCGCTTTCTTGCTGAGAGTTTGATGAGAAGATCAGTAACACACTCATGTTATGTACGTTGAATACAACAAGCAGCCGGTTAGCTTAGTTTAACTTAGCATAAAGACTGGAAACAGGAAAACGGCTAGCTTGGCTCTGTCATAAGGTAACGAAATCGGCCTACCAGCACCTCTAATGCTCACTGACACGTTATATCTCGTCGGTGTAAACTATACAAAAACCAAAGTATAAAGACAACACATATTGGTTTTACAGGAAGTTGCGTGCTGGGCTATTTCGTGTCAACACCGACTTCAAGAAGGCTAATAAAACTACAACTTGTCGTTTTTGCACTTTGATTTTTGTATGGATTAAATAAATGAGATACAAGGTGTTAATTCAAGACTAAGGCTAAGTGGCTGCTATCTTTAGCTTTATATTTACTGGACAGACAGAGTGGTATCAGTCTTCGCATCTAACATACGGCAAGAGTGAGTAAGTGTATTTCGCAAAATAAGTTCTTAACTATTCCTTTAAAATAAGTTGTTTAAATTTAAGAGTTAAGTTGTGCAACGATAGAGACAAACTCTAAAAGGTGTAAAGACCAGCTGATGGAAAGAATGGTCTCCGAATATAAAAACAGACTCCAGACCAAGCCATGGAAGAGAAACCCCTTAATGCTACCTTTAGATGCTGACAAGTCAAATTCAGAGCATCGGTCATCGTTTTCAGTGCTTTTGCGCCTCAGATGTTAACCAGGAAAACTAGAATAGACACTTTAGTAAGCTACTAGTGGGAGGAGGAGATAGACTTTTCTAATAACTACTATCAACACAGTAAACCATTCCAGATGTACGCAAGTACCAGCCAAACTCGGTGTGTAGAATAGGAGTCGACCCCGTTCACTGTGTAAATATCCAACGGGACGACTCGTTCCTCGCGAGTAGCGCATGGCGTTTCAAAACAGAGGTTCACAATACAGACACTCCCGCGCTCTGTGCACAAGCCAGTCTTTTCCACCTTGTGTGTCTTTCTGTCCACTGCTCTGTAGATACACATGTACACGGGCATACAAACAAAAAAAAGATTAGTGGGGGTACACAATTAAATTCCCATCGCAAATGTATCCAAATGCCCTCACGACGTTGCTGTTATTCAGCAGTTGCAGAATTAAAGAAGTTTTTGGATGTTTTGTGAGTATACATTGTGGTTCTTATCTGGTGCCTTCCTCTTTGGAAACATGGATTTTAAAAACTATTTTAAAAAAAAAAAAAAAAAGTCTCTGTAATAAATGGACATAATACCCTGATAATGTACAGGCTTATAATGACTATGACTCAGTTTAAAGTTAAGGGCTGTGTTTAGCTCTATTACACAGGAAGACAAACTCTGGTCCAAGCAATCTACAGTAGTTGGTATACTGACAAAAACTACTGCATTTGTTTTCAGTATCAACCAAGGGTGAAGGCAGCACATCAGAAGCCATACCTGACCTTTTTACCACTGTCAGGATTGTCTCCTAAGATGGAAGTTAATGACTACTGATTGGGGCAATTCAAAAAGATCCAAACCACTTATGGACCATATCTGAACATAGTTTTTTGTATATCTCTTCGCCTGTCATGATGTTAGCCTTGTGGACGTTTACATAACTGATTGCCTCCGCCGTCAGCAGACTGTTGAGCGATGAAAACTTTGTCATGCTAACACAGGTTTAAAGAAAGACTCCTGGCAATCATGAGGATCCAGCGGTACCCCCCTAAGTTACCCGGCTGGCCCGTGTGTATCAGTACGTGTGTTTTTTTTTTTTTTTTTTTTTTTTTTGTGTATCCTCATTGCCTCGATCGCTCATCTTTAACAGAGTCCATATGTTAGAATGTGGAGAAATAAGTATATACCAGTGCCTTCTAGAGTCGGACTGGGGAGGGGGTTTAGCGGAGGTGATAGGAGGTCGGCAGGGTGACGTGGGGGGGGTGTAGTGTGGAGCCTACAAAGTGTCCAAGTCTCAGAGTGAATTAATACTGATGGGGAATGATCTGGAATAAAAGCATCGGTGGGTGGGGGGACTTGGCCTGGGGCCCTGGCGGCGGCTGTAGTCACCCTAGAGTTTTATAGCGGACGTGCCATACGAAGCCTTAGAAATGAGTCGGACTCCGGCTCCAAAGCTCACCACCCTGCCCAGCTCCTGCCTCCCCTCCTGAAGCGTCGCCATAGTAACTCACCCGTAGGTTTTCCGGATGCTGAGTCCTGCCACAGGAGAGAGCGAGAGAGAGAGAGAGAGAGAGGGAGGGAGAGAGACCACCCCTCTCCAGTGTCGTCCTTGTCTCTCTCTCTCTCTCTCTCTCTCTCTCTCACACACCAAATTCAGAGGGAAATAAAACATCTCTGCTGTCTGTTGTTGTTGCTGTATCTGTAAAATAATACGTTTTATTTATTCCTCTTTTGTATGTGTTTATTTTTTTCTGCCCGTAGAATTAAATCACTGTTCTCTTTTCTCATTTAACCTTTTTTTCAATGTTGATTTTAACACACACAGTTGGTTTTATCCCGCTCGTGTTACTTGACGTCACACATAAGCGACTGTCCTCAACTTGTGCACACTGTCAATGTCAACTGCCCCTCCCTTTTTCCTATCTGAGTACGTGAATATATTTACTGTATCTCCATGGCAACTATAACTTTCTGGAAGTTTATGGTCACATGTAACATAACACAGAATAAAATCAAATGACATCCTGGAGGTCTTCTGTCTGTTTGCTGAAAAGAAACAAATCAGCTGTATTTTGCATTTCATTTCATTTTCATTCTGTATTTATACATATTGTATGAGGGGGTGGGGACTTTCATTACTGTTTAGATTATATGTCCATTACAATTGTAGGTGTAGTTTTGTAACTGCAAAGAGGTGCAACATGGATACAATCTAGACCAGCGGTTCTAGATTTGATCATTGTGGGCCACATCCCCCTGATTTGATCTCGAGTGGGTCAGACCAGTGAACCACTCCAGAAAGATCAGAAACTTTATCTGCCACAGAGTTTCTTGTCAGCTTGATGTTGGCAAACGCAAGTTGCTTCTGCTACGACAGCGTTCTAAGGCCACCCCTCTACTCAGAATTTCCCAAATTAAAGTGGTAAATTTGCATTTGGAATTAGTTACTTCTCTGCAATTTTCAGACTTTGCAAAGTCATCCAGTGAGACCCCTGATATACACCAAAACATGAACAAGCTATCATCATGCAACTTACTAAAAAAGTGTCTGTGAGGTCAAAGCAACTGCAGATGGAAATATTATACTTGGATGGATTGGAGAAAAGAATCTAAATAACATCACAAAAACCAAATGGTGCAAAATAAATGAATAGCAATAACATCCATCAAGCAGTGGTGGAATAAGTATATTTACTCAAGTGCTGTACTTTAGAACAAAATTTTCATGCCACTTTCTACTTCTACTCCACTCAATTTCAGAAATATTTTACTTTAACTTGTAATACTTTTAAGTACATTTTCCTTATGATACTTACATACTTTTACTTAAGTAACATTTTCAATGCAGGACTTTTACTTGTAACAGTACAGTAAGAGTATTTTTACAGTGTAGTATTAGTACTTGTACTGAAGTAAAGGATCTGAATACTTCTTCCACCGCTGCCATCAAGTGAAAATAGATTGAAACCGCCCTGATACATGGAATAAAATCAGAGTGTGTGAGAGAGAGAAATGGTTCAAAGATAATTGGTTTAGGATTTTATAGATTTAAATCAGTCTTATTTAAGTTTGTTTGACATTTTTTAACTTGGCTGCCATCTTATCATCAAATAAACAATGTAATCTCTTTTTTCCAGTTAAAAAGGAACTGAAGATGTTTTTTCTTTCATTTTAATTTCACGTGCATTTATTTTTTCAGCCGTGACAAACCACATTTCCCCCTTATCTGATAAACTCATGCGTGTGCTTCATCAATGAAAAATAAGTCTTAAATGTCTTTCCCCTGTTCGATGCAAGTGCAGATGGTGGTCAACTCATTTCTGACACTGCAAAGGCCGCGGAGCAGCCAGTTGATGCCATTTTTCATTCATCGTTTCTTACTGTTTTCTCAGATCTACTTTCTGTAATTAAGGATTCAAAGGTTTTGTTTGTCACATAAAATACAAAGGTGAAATACAAGGTGGCATACTCTTATGCTAAAAGACTATTGTGCAATGAATAATAGTAATTGGAATAACAGTAAAAATAAGAATTTGAATGTGTATCCTACATATATGTATATATATATGTGTATATATATGTATATGTGTGTGTGTATATATATATATGTATGTATATATATATATATATGTATATGTATGTATATATGTATATGTGTGTATATATGTATATGTGTGTATATATATATGTATATGTGTGTGTATATATGTATATATGTATATGTGTGTATATATATGTGTATGTATATGTGTGTATATATATGTGTATATATATATATGTGTGTGTATATATATATATGTATGTGTATATATATATATATATATATATATGTGTGTGTGTGTGTGTATATATATATAGGAGTATACAAATGTGTGTATATTGGCCCCATTAAGTATAGAATGTCTTCTGAAATGTGTTCATTATCTAAAATCATTGGCATTTCAAGTGATAAAACCACCCAAATTGATTGTGAGATTCCGTTTAAAAACATTTTGTTGACCGTAAAGCAGCTCAGCCACCATTAGAGGGCGATATTTAGCACCAGTTGCTTTGAGCTGATTCCACCGGTCATTGGGATGTCCTGAACCACTCCCATCTACAGCTGTACGTCAGGTTCCCCATTGTTTCTAATAATCTGACTCTTCCTAGGTAGCCTGGAGGTCACAGAGAGTTGAGGATGGACTGGTTCACTTTCATATTTCATGGATCAGCGCTTCAGCAAGGCACCTGACCCCCCCAGCTGGTCCAGTAATAAGAGGCAAAAGACTTTGCTGCAGCAAAAAAAGTAAGAAAGGGATTTAGAACGTGTCCTCTCATTAAATATTTCCCATACTTCTTTAATTCAGTACTACTTTATTAATCCATTATGGGTCAGTACAAAGGACACGAAAGACTATTAAAATACAGAGAATGACATTAGACAGGACACTTGGCCTCTTACTTATTTGTGATATTTAAAATGCAAGTGTGGAAACATGAAAACATAAAAAATTATGATGGTGAGTTTCTTTAAGATTTTGTAATTTTCTTGTCTGAGATTGTTATTAATAAGGATTACAATATCTATCAAATTCCAGCACAAGAAATATGAATCTGAGTAATAATCTCTTAGATTAGACACTTCAAAAACAATAGAAAGTGAGCTCCTGAAACACACTTGCAATTACCGCTCATCGCCATAGGGGCCGCCAAAGAGAACAAAACGAAGATCTTCAAGATTGTAACTTTAAACCTTTAGAATTGAGAAAGGAAAAATCTTTACTGGAAATTTTTCCTCAACGAAATCTACTTCTAAAATCCTCACATCTTGAAATAAAGAAAACCAGGAATGACGGCCAACCACTGAGCTTTAATTTCAACAAACTGCACCTCGAGCAGCCCTTGTCTATCCAGCTGTACTGGCACAGCGTCCCCAGTGTCATATTCCTGAGCCAAGGACGTTGACGAAGGTTGATGGAGCTGAACAGTCCTTCCTGTCCATCTCAGATAACGACAAAACATCTCATATCAATACCCACGCTGTCCCTTCCCTACTGTGCTCCCCTGCTTTGCATCAACAACGTGCTGATAATGAGAGAGAAAGAGGAAAGCCTGAAAGGAGAGGGAGAAAGCAAAGGCAGGAGGGGGGGAAGGAGCATGTGGTAGAAGAAGCAGAGGAAGCTAAGTGACAGAAGGAATCAAGCAAGGTGGAAAGGGAGGAAAAGAGGGACCAAGGGATGGAAAGTTTATTTATCGGTCAACACAATAAAACATAAGTAAAAACAACTAACTCTTATTTTAATAAATATAAAACTACCACAATGTCAAGGACAGGAAGCTTTGGAGGAGTTGGTTAGTACGTGAGAGCTGCTCCAGCTCTGAGCTTCTCTTCATCAGCTCAGAGATTTCCATTTCTAGCTCTTTGATGAAGCCTTTAAATCGATCCTCTGTTGTTTTTGGCTTCTTTTCAATCGTGTCCAATAGCTGAGCCAGGCCTTCCTCACCAGACTGAAGCTTATTGGCAAATACCTGCACACTGGTTTCGGCGTCTCTTATTTCGTCTTCCTTGCTGAGCTCCGATAAGTGTTTGATCTGCTGAATCTTCAGTCGTCTCTCCTGGATCATTTGCTGAATTTTAGTCTCTGTCTTCCCACATTTAGCTTTCTTTCCTTCGTATTCATCACAGTATGATGTCTCTGGTGACTTGACGTGCAGCACAGACACAGATATGACACATCTGGTCAATCTTACAGAAGAGCTCCAGAGGTATATCATGCTTCTAAAGGCCCTGACACACCAACCCGATAATCGTCCGTCAGGCAGTCTGGCGAGGTCAGTGACTCGAGTCTGTTCGGTGTGTTCCGTGCCGTCAGCCTTCATTTTGGCCGACCTGACTTGCTGGGTCGGAGGGCGGGCAGTCGGACTCAATGACCAATCTGATTGGTGGAGTGCTAACCCGGAAATGACGAGCGGGATCAGCGTGACTAACGCCTCTCAACGCCTCTTTGTCGATCTGAAATGAAGACAGATTCAGCATCTGCATGGCCTATTTCTCACTTAAAATGTTTTCAGAAACACGTTTCATATTCCAACGAGCCGCCATTATGCTCGGTTATAAAATCCGGGAGCATCCAGACCCACGTGACGCGTTCGTCCAATCACCTGCCGGTTTCATTTTTGTAGGCGACAATACAGATTAGCGCCGCCTGCTGTTATGGAGACGTAATATGTCTCACGCACGCGCAGAACGTACGCTTCGGTGTGTTCTGAGGCACTTTTTTGACCAACTCGAGGAGGCAGTCAGTCCGACTGCCTTTTCTGCTGAAAGGCTGTCGGGTTGGTGTGTCAAGAGCCTTTACACATCCTGCTTTCCAGGTTCTCCACAGCATCAATCAGCCTGGATCTTTTCAGGCCAGTGAATGTGTAATGAGACACCAGATGAGTCTCACAGTAGGAGGCCAGGCACGCCAGACAGGACTTTAGGGCCTTCACTTTGGTTTCAGTGCAGACCTCACATAGATCCTCTCCTGGTTTGGCTCGTTGTTGCTATGAGCTGCTGCTGGTGATTTCCTTTACACCTGAATGTTAACCGAGCAGCCATCTCAGATATGTAAGTAGTGACATTGACATTTAGCGCTGGTCTTCTGTCAAAACGCTCATTACACATGGGGCGCCGACATTGATATTCCAGTGTTCTGTGATGAAGGTCTTGCATTAGTTGTGTTCGCATGGTATGGTGGCTGGACATGTGAACACATCCAGACAGATGGAGCACAGAAAGTGATCTTCAGAGAGGAGCCTTCTGGCTGTTGCCATGTAGACACGCTGAGAACAAGAGTGTGAAAAACATTGAAATAATGTGTTTAGTATTTAGAAACATAATATATTAAAGTCTGACGAATATGGGACAAAATAATGTTGCATCTTTTAAAACTGCACAATGAAAAGAGGGGACTTCAGCTCGATTTCATGTTAATGCTCATAAATGAAACCGAGAAAATATTACTGCACTTACACGCGAGACTATTGTTGAGAAAGTTGTGTTGAATATAACAGAACTAACAGAAGACTGGCTGCTGCACTGGGTTCACTCTGAATGACCTTCAGTTTCCCTTGAGCAAATTGATGAAAACGATTCCCTCCACCTTGTGTTGCTTCACCTCTTACTAAAATTTAGGATAGCCCATTGAGATGTAGCATCTCATTTTCGAGGGGGTCCTATATTTGTTTTGCAGTCTCCTACTGGTGTGGAGATGATTATAGTGATATAGGTACTTTTGGAGTCAATATGTCACACTTAAATTACAATATAGAACTCGGTTTGACCAGAAATATTAAGTGTGTGGCAGCATTATTAGCAGTGGCAGTAGAGATTCATTTTGTTCCCTTATTTATAAGGGCAAAACACAAATCATGCAGAGCAACAGGAAACAGCAAAACATTGATCCAGCGATACAATGACCACATCTACTATTCAGTATGCAGACATGCACAGAAATATAAAGCAGGATACACGTGAATAAGATGAGCTTTTCTGCTTCATAAAAGCACTAAGTGGTGTGTCATTTAAAATCCTAAATATCAGGCAGGCATCAAACTATTTTATAAGGTTTTCCAATTAAGGATAATTAGGAAGTCATATTTGCGAATATTGCAGTGGTGGTGTGATTAATCGCTTCTAAAATCCAACATCCACCCTGATGAAGTGTTCTCACCAAGAGACTGAATCCACATCAGATCCAAAGGTTCTGATGCTGACCGCAGAAATCTGGGAGACAAAAATAAACTTTGCTTTTGCCATTCTGGTCTTTTTCTGCAGTATTTATGCTGCCGTTTGATGTTGTTCAGCCAGCACCAGGCACAAAGAGATAGGGACTAGCACTGCTTTCTTTCAGTCAATATATATCGATCCAATCCATTAAGCTCATGGAGACTGTTCTTTAGAGCATCTTGAGAATGAGCAATTTTCTTTCCGAAACAGATATTATATACATAGACAGATATTTTTGAAAACTGATATTTTCCTCTACATTTTGTCCTCTTGCCAGTCTTTTAGTCAGTACGACAGAGATGAAAACGCCTTCTAAGGTACAGGCTTTTGTTCCAATTCTGGTTACTTTGTATCCGTGTGGACATCTGAAATGGAGCGTTTGAGAAACAATGACATTGTCTCCTCAACTCGCGCAAGCCCATTTTGTCTTTATGTAATAAAACATAAACAAAAATAACCATTTCTTAATACTGTCAAAGGAAAAGGAGCTCACTACGCGTGCTCAGAATCTTCTTCTCTGGCATTGGACGTATAGTTGACGTAGCCTTTATTGCCACCTACTGGCCCAGCAAGTGTTTGGAGTTGTTTTTGCGTTCTAGAGTGGACTGAGATATTTTGAAAAACAAAGGTCGTGTGGACAGAATTTCTTTTTTTAAACAGAGTGCAGCAACATAAGTATTTGGGCGCTCTCCTAGACGAGAAGCTTAAATTTGATGCAAATACAGATGCTGTGTGCAAAAAAAGGCACATCCACAGTTGTTCTTTTAAAGTAACTTGTTGTGAACATGACAATGATATTGAGTCTGTTCTGTATTTTTCTATGATTTGCTGGTCAAGCCGGGTCCACGTGACGTAAATGTCAGAGGGTGTATGTATGCGTAGACTCTGTGCAGATGTCCTCATACAGGCAATTTGTTGGGAGTATAATTGAGCATTTAGTTTAAAAAATAGGAACAAACTGAAAACAATGGTCAAGCGGTGTCCTAAGATCACTGGTGTCTGTATGAAGTAAGGGGTCATCTCAAAGGCACAGGCTATTGTTTAGGACCCTCAAAATTAGGGCTGCAACTAACGATTATTTTCAATGTTGATTAATCTGTCGATTATATTATGATTAATCAATTAATTGTTTGGTCTATAACATGGTGTTTCCCAAAGCCCGAGATGACATTCTCAAATGTCTTGTTTTGTCCACAACTCAAAGATATTCAGTTTACTGTCACAGAGGAGAGAAGAAACTAGAACAATATTCACATTTAACAAGCTGACATCAGAGAATTTTTAACTGTTTTGTAATTGATTATCAAAATAGTTGGCGATTAATTTAATGGTAGACAACTGATCGATTGATCTTTGCAGCTCTACTTAACATCTTTTACATGTTGAGTTCCAGAAGCTTCCATCAAGGCAGACTAGGACTCTGCCATCATTACATGTTTTTGTATTGAATTAATGAATTGGTGCTTACTGATTGCAAAATGTTTAACCAAGGAAACCAGGACAAGCTCTCCAGAAAGAGTCAAACTGCCGTCCAATCCATGCAGTGAACTTACAAACCTATACAAATGATGTGCAATTTGTACCGTACAAACCTGTACAATTATTTTAAGAAAGAGTCTGGTATCAGCCGAGGGGTTTTACCCTTCCTCACCCCTCATCTCCCTTCCACTTCCTCCAATCACAGTCCCTCTCCTCTCCATCCAAAAATGACATTTGTTTCATCCTGATGCTGAATGGGCGGGATGTCACTGTTGCTAGGATACATCATCCTGATGACTGGCTGGCTCTCCTTCACAGCTAGAGAGGAATGAGGGAGGAGTGAATGAGGAAGGAGACTGGGAGGGGCGGACGGAGGATATAAAGTAACAAGGAGGGGAGCAGAAAGAGGTGAACAAGAATATTTGAAGGGGTGAAGGAGATTTGAGGTGGCAAGGAAGAAAATAGGATTGGAGGAGGGTGTTGAGGAGGAAAGAAGGAGGGAACGTGGAAGGGAAAGTGAAAGGAAGGAAAGGAGGGAGGAGAAAGTGCACAAGGGAGGTAGGAAACAAAAAAGAAAGACGGAAGAGATGGGAGAGGGAGGGAGGAAAGAAGGTGGAAGATAGTTAAGAGGAAGGAAGGAAAGGAAGGAAAGGAAGGAAGAGTGTGAGGAAAGGTAAAAAGGAGATATGATGAGAGGGACAGGTGAATAAAAGGAGGAAGGAAGGAACAATAAAAGAGAGAAAGGACATTGAGGCAATAAAAAAGATGAAGAGCAAATAGTATGGTAATTATCTAAGCTGCTTTTCTCTCTGTGTTGTCATGGTCCTTGTCCTCAGGCTCCGCCCCCTTGGCATTGCCCTGGCAACAGGCCGTCAGACTGATGTTGCCGGGCGTGACTCCACAGTGATGCTTTGCGTTGGTGAGCTAATGTGTTACACAGTATAAAAGAGGTCAGTTTAAAAATACTGGCATGATACATTTACATACACTCTGATCAGTATTTAGACATATTACTTTGGTTTCGTGAAGAAGCTGTGCATTTCTTCACCCAAGCTCTTTATTTAATAATTAAGAGGAGGCTAATTAATATTTCCAGCAACTTTGCTGTGGTAGAAGTGCAATAGTTGTTGAGCTGTGACCTAACCTACCCTAACAGTGAAAAACTAATAGGATGTTTAAAAAAAAAAAATGGCACTTCATAAAATGATTTACATTCAGAGCCCCGATTATTGTGTTGAAAAGTACAATGTTATTTCATGATGGGGTGGGCTCGACACAAATAATAGACCTGTCATAACGTTTGGATTTGTGTTAGTAATTCTACAGAGCTTAGGTTGAAAGGTAAAAATACTTTGCTACAGGAAAACTGCAATTTACCGAGATCATTTTCTATAATTATGCCATCAGGAGGTTGACAGTAAGCGTGTTTTCATGCACCAAAAAAGTTTATGTGTGAAACATTGGTGTATCAATAAAAGCAAGTGCAATGGAAACAGACTCAGTGAAGCTTCCGCTCCACTGAAGAAATGAGAAATAGTGGCATACAAAAACAGCAGAGCCAGGAGGCGACTGTGAGGTTCCTCAAATTAATACATGGAACTAACAGAAATGTCATGTTTTCATCCAGCCTGGTATCACCAAATGGCATATGAATAACACGGCAATTTCTCAAGTCATTTTGGCTGCTATCACTACACATTTTTTGCAGTTTGCGTGTCATTTCACACCATTTAGTCTCTACTGACTTATATTGTGACGTACTACAAAGAGCGAGAAAGTCCACATAGAGATGACGATGGGGGGGGCTTTCACACAGGAGATCAAAGTCAAATTTTGTATTAAAACAGCTTTGAGCCAATAGAAACATTTTGGGTTACAACTTCACAAAATGATCCACTGATGTAGCTACTATGTTTCTTATATTTTGGTACAACATATCCACAGTTTAACATACCAGTATTACTCAAAGACTGTATTTCAGCTCATCACTGATTATATCAAGCTGTTCCCAGCCAAAGGCATCATTTAAAATGTTTTTTTAAGCTGTAAATGAAGAGTGGAGGACCTCCATTATGGCCGACAGAGGGTTGCGTTACGTCACCCGAAAGCCCTCTGCCCACTCGGGCAGCTGTAGTTGCCGGTAGGCTTAAATGGGTTAACAGACATAAAATGAGGTAATCCGCAGTGCTCGCAGTGCAGCGGGGTTGGTGAGGTTGTGCTGAGTGCTGGCTCAGCGTTGTGTTTATCCCTTTGTGGAATCGACAGAGCATAAAAGAACTGCTGCAGCGAGCCGCTCTCATTCACTGCTGGATTAGGGGAGCATTTAGTCGTCTTTTTATTATGATTTTCTGTTGTTGTTTTTTTCTGGCTGCCCTCGACAACACAGACATGAACACACTATCGAGCGACCTAGCTGACTCTGACTCTCAGGGCAGTGCTGTCCATATAATCAGCTCTTTGCACTCCATCCCTGCCTTCTCTTCCTTTTTACCAATATCTGGGTCAGAGATAAGAAAAGTGTGACGTGTTTTTTAGGCAACGCCTGCAAAGTAGAATACCGGAGTGTAAGCCTGTTCATGATCATTTTTTGCAGGGACATTCTTTGGTTTAGGTTATTTCACAGGTAGTGAATTTCATGGCCATCAAACATTGTGTAAGCATTAGAAGGATTTGACAACATGCTAACTAGACCTAATTACTGGCAACGAGATAGGTCTTCACCTTCTCTTTCCCTCTCTCTCTCTCTCTCTTCATTTGAATGCATGCCTCGGATTCTGATGTTTTTTTCCCCCCGTGTCCAGGTTGGCAGAGCTGCAGCTATTTTTAGAAAGAGGAATTGCTTTGGGGAACCCCTATGAGTACAGCTGCCTGCCTCTGTCTCTCCCTTTTTCTCCGAACACAACATACACTCTCATACACACCTAAAATGCAAATGTGCTGCTGCGCAGAACAATCCCTTTTGTCCTGTTTTGGGCTCTGGTGCATATACATTTGTACATCTGTGAAAAGTTAGATTTTCTCTTGAAAAACCTGAGCAATAGAACAAGGAAGGAGGGCTGCAGATAGTATGGCTAGTACGATAAATGCATTGCCAATGCAACGACTGTCTGCTCACAACCACAGATGATGTTCATCCTTTTAATGTGACATTTTGAGCCGACAGCCGATGAGACAGCTGAGGAGCTAGTGTGTCGCCCAGACGTTTGCACTTGGCACATGGCCGCTGATGATGGACATACAGAATCTGTTGTCCTCTGACATTCATATCAGCTGCTCACTCGGATAGTATTTGACTGCAAAATAGCCTATGATGGTAAATATTATGTGAACGCACCAGCATTTCATTCACATGTTATAGTTTCTTGGAAAAACACAGATGATGGGTCAATGTGTCTTATATTTTGGTACAATATATCCACAGTTTAACACACCAGTATTACTCAAAGACTGTATTTCAGCTCATCACTGATTATATGAAGCTGTTCCCAGCCAAAGGCATAATTAAAAATGTTTTTTTAAGCTGTAGATGTAGAGTGGAGGTGCGTTGCGAAGGATGATGGTGGATTCTGCTGTTTCATCCAATTAATGTATGCAATTGTGACAGTTTTCTTACCACCACTAACTGACAGAACAATCTATATTTAAATAATGTTTTCAGTATGGGGACTCACTAAGAACAATGTTTGTTTTGCAACGTGTCAGACAGCACAGGACTGCAATGTGTGGAAGGGCTGTCTACTGCAACTTCTGTCACCCTAAATAGTAAAACGACTTTGTAGTAGAGAGATTAGTGTAGTGTGCAGGGTTTTTAAAATGTTTTTTGCTTTATTTGACAGTTACCAGGACGGAAAGTTGACATAAGCGTCTGAATTAACCAACGGCTCCACCATGATGCCTCACAGCTAAACAAGACTAATGGTGTGTTCACGCCAAGCATAAAGCTAATTTTTTCGTGTGGCACGATAACATACAAAGGCAATGCACAGACGTGCAATAGACAAAAGCTGTTGGTCTAAAAACAATTTTTGGAACTCCGATTTGTACTTTGCATTTATCACCTGTATATTACCTGTTTCCAATAAAAAAAAATACATATATGTATGTCTGCTGGAGCTGCTACCCCCGCGACCCGACCCCAGCTAAGCGGATGAAGATGGATGGATGGATGGACATATATATATATATAAATTAAAAAAAGATGTGAATAAAAGCAGATATTTCCACCGGGCCAATGCAAATTATGCAACGTGAATCAGGTGACGCCAAATGCACTAAATGTGCGTGACGGGAGAAATTCATGTGCCGCTGTTTCGCCACAGCCTATCAGCGTTGACATTCTCCTGACGCCCTGACATTGTTGAATCAGAAATTCTTGTAGCCCATTGTTGGTATCTACATGAAACCCTTCCTCCTCTGTGGCATGAGTAACGCAAATGACACAAAAACACAAATGATGACGAGGAACAACATAAGAGTCTACAGACTAATCAGTAACATGCTCAGAATGAAAATGTTTGCATTCTGATGTTTCCCAGGTGTAGTGTTTACCATGTTCACCATTTTCTTTTTCGTTTCTTCTTTTGCGTGTTAGAATGCAAACATTTTCTATGTAGCACTAAACACAAAGTACAACTCAGGCTGATGTTATTGTGAGCCGGGTACAGAGCACCGTGAGGTCCCGGCCGTTCCTGCGGCCATTGCCGTTAAGTTCAGCCGACAAAAGGTGAGCATCATGCGGTGGTGACAGTTAAGTTTAGGCACCAAAACCACCATGGTTTGGATTAATACACCGGTCCAGTACAGTAGTACTTCCAGGACACAAACACGCGTTTCCTGGGTGAAAGTCTTGTGTTTCCCCGGGACACGAACTCCACTCCACCTCTTGAAAGCCCTGTGTTTTATGATCCAGCCATCCACCCCAACCTCCCTCCAACGCAGACCACAGCGCTCTTATACAGCAGCAGTCAATGTACTGCTTGCAGCAATAGTTATATATTTATGAATTGCCGTGCATTTCGTAGCTGTATGTACGAATGGTTCATTAGAACAGCCTGTTCTGTTAGGAGAGCTGCATCTCTCTTGTACTCTGTCTTTGTTGTGTACAGGCAAGTGACAAACACTTTATCTGATGTATCAAACTAAATTAGTTTTCAGTGTCTCTTCTGTAACGTTGGCCTGCTCTGTCTCTCCCACCTGTCGTCTGTCTCTTTCCTTAAGCCAGTTAACGTCAACAGGTTACAGATTTCATGTGGGTGTCATGTTTTTTCCGTGAAAGATGCTCCAGCAATTAGAGCTCCTTAAATCTACCACCATCCCTCTTGGTGGAACAAAGCATTTCAAAGCAAAGCCATTTTTATTGCCAAAGGCTTACAGGCATGCTAGCCAATTACTAACGTCAGTTATAATGTCTGTCATGTTCACCGTCCTTGTTTAGCTTAAAACCCAAAGTAGCCTACAGCTGAGGCTTGATGGGAATGTTACTAATTTTGCATCCTATAGTTGTCGTGACATTTCACTCAAAACTACAAACGTCAACCTCATAGTGGTGCTAGAGAAAAACGTCACTAAAGAGATATTTCAGTCCGTACCAAAGTCGTGTTGTGAATGACAGCCAGCCCAACGTTGGCATCCCCAAAGCCATGTGCTCTGTCTGGAAAGGGCTTCGAACCCTTTGTAGGTGTATTGTAAGAAATGATGATCCTTAATGATGATCCTTATCCTTATATTAATAGTAATTCCTGTTTGTCACCATGCGTTGTGTTTAAATGTACCCATAAGATGTGCCCACGCTGTAGTTTGTTCAAACCAGGTTTCTCACAATTGGAGTGTTAATACTAAAGTTAATTACGTTTACATGCACTCACTTTAAACTTGGCTTAAAGGGGGAAATATTAGTTCAAGTAACCACCCTCTGATTGTCTCTCTCGCGCTTAATCGTCTTTCTTCCTGCTGGCAATCTCAGGCTGCATGCTGCTATAAATAGACGAATCATTTTCACGGCACCGGTGAAAACTGATTGCTTTTGTCTTTGAGCTGTTGACATCTTTTTTGTGATCTTGTTTGTGATCATTATCTGGAATTTTTTTTTTTTGTCTCACCTGCACGGATCTCATTTCCTGTATTATCCCTTATTGTTCGGCTTTGGGGGCAGCCAGGGGTGTCAGACTGGGGGTGGAAAGGGGACTGAGGAGGGCCGAAAAAGATGCTAGAATGAATAGCTGTGGATGTGAGGAGGATGGAGGAGAATGCCTTTCCACAGGGCCCAGAATTTTGTGCTATGCCCCTGGGGGCAGCAATAGGTCAGTCCATAGGGACTTGGCTTTGGAACCGGAGGGTTGCCAGTTCAAGTCCCCGTATGGACCAAGTACTTGGACTTAGGGCTGGGCGATGTGGAGTATATCAAATATCACGATATTTCTGAACAAATACCTCGATATCGATACTGTAACAACATTGTAGTGTTGACTATTGGTGCTTTCACAAAATATTTACACAATGAGATTTTTGATAAATAATCATCAGTAATGTGGATATAATGACTAAGTGGGTAAAGGCAAATAATAGAACAGCTACAACAGTCACCCCTTATTCTGACATCTCTCCATTTAGTGCATGTATATGTGCATGTGTGCCTGTGTGTAATGTAACAACAGAGTGTAAAAATCATCATTAAAAAAGTATGTATATTCTTAAGAATGTCTTCTTGATGACTGAAAGGTCAGAAAGCTCTTTTTTACCACTGTCGTGATTCAAATTCAGTTCCAAGCTTGCACTTTCTCTGCCACATATGACCACAGCTATAAAGACCACTACATACTTGCTCCCATCAAATCCCCAGGTTGTCCTTTCTCTCCACCCTCCTGTGCTCAGGGCGGCCGATGTTTCTCCCACTTAGCCTGTGTGTGTGGCTGCTGCCTGACTCCTATCAGCTGCATTTGCATATGCTGTCAGTGAGACTGATGGCTGAAACAACAGGAGAAGTGGTGTTGGTGCTGGTGAAAGGGGGGCAGCAGTCAAAGGAAGCCAGGCGATGACTCAGAGATTTTTGAAGCGCTGCCTCCTCTGGTTGCCAGCCTGCCTGTCTGTGTGGCCGACATTCTGCTGACTCCTCAGAGTCTTATCAGACACCTCTGTTGGTCTCCGCTCGGTCTGGTTACGCTCTGCCCTGATGAGACAAAACCCTGTCTAGATGGTTGGCATTTGGGACAGTTTATGTACTAACTCTATTGCTGTAATTAAAGAAACATATCGTTTATATCTTATCATACATTGGAGATATACTGTTTCATCTGGCCTCAAAAAGAAGGAAACTTGAAAAATGAACAGTAAACCCAAACCTCAGGTGTCCCCATGGAAACCTCAGTAGGGAAATGTAACTAAGCAAATTGAAAGTATTGTACTTAAAGGTCCCATATCATGCTCATTTTCAGGTTCATACTTGTATTTTGGGTTTCTACTAGAAGATCTTTACATGCTTTAATGTTCAAAACACATTATTTTTCTCATACTGTCTGTCTGAATATACTGTACCTGTATTCACCCTCTGTCTGCAACGCTTCGTTTTAGTGCCTGTCTCTTTAAGCCCCCCTCCCTCTACTCTGATTGGTCAGTGTTTTCGGATCATCTGCACTCTCAGAGTATTTTAATACTTTCACAGTATTTATATAGCACCTGAATCTGCTTTATAATACAAAAAAACATGGAAATCCTACTTTTTACAATATGGGACCTTTTAAGTACAGTTTTGAGGTAGTTGTACTTGACTTGAGTTTTTCCATTTTGTGTTACTTTATACTTCTACTCAACTACATGTTGGAAGCCAATAGTGTACTTTTTACTCCACTACATTTATTTGACAACATACTACTACTACTTACTTTTCAGATTAAGATTATTAATACAAAATAAAAATCATCTAATACCTTGGTATGTATTAATATGGATTACGCTACCTGGCACTATATTAAGTAGTTGAAGTTAGCCTTAACCAGCTGCATCACTAATTATAATCCATATTATTCTGAAATATTCTGAATAATGAGTTATTTTACTTTTGGTACTTCAAGTCTAATATGATGCTAATACTTATGTACTTTTACTTAAGTAAGATTTTGAATGCAGAACTTTTACTTGTAACAAAGTATTTAGACTGTGGTATTTCTTTTTTGAAGTACTTCTTCCACCGCTGGGAATCATACCGGTGATGTGACTCTAGGCCTGTGTTTTTGGCTCATTGTAAAATGAAAGACATCACATATTTACACACACATATTATCTGTGTATCTGTACACGAGGTTATTCTCCAGGTTCCACTGTCACTAACAAAGTTATGTGATCCTTTGTTTTCTAACCAAGTTGACAGCCTGTGAAAGCAGGAAATGGTGTGACTCTCAGCTCTGTACTGGGGATTTCATTCCACCCTGCTGTCTGTGCTATTCAACAACAATGCATTGCTACTGCCTGGCTCTAAATCGTCACTATTTTAGATTCTTCACTGATGGAAGTGGGTGGAGGTTAAAGTGGACTTCATATTGTCAAGAGACAGGGAAAATCAGTGGAAATATCTCTACCAGCTGGACTACTGTTCAGGTGTCCATTAACAAGGCACTGAAAGCTCAGAGCCAGACTGTCTAGGCCTGCAGTATGTATGTGGTTCTACCAGAGTTCAAGCTCATTTAAAATAGGATGCTGCTAAAGAGGAAAGTGTTCAGTTAACTTTTCTTTGATTTAAAATTGTATAACTGTTAGAAGTGGGTTGAAAGAATCCAATTTCTGCTGTCTGGCTCACCATCAGCTGATATCTTTTGCACACACCAGGAAAACGATTGAAAAGTAATAGAAGACAAGATGTGAGTTGTGCAGGCGAGAAATAAAATCCTTCTAAAAACAGTCCATAAATGAAAGCCAGAAGAAAATCTGAATGACAATGACACTAATGACTCTGAACTCTCAAACAGATGTAATCATTGTTGCACTCACTGATGTGTCACTTGTCTATTTATAGCAGCAGACAACACTAAGGCTTAGAAACTTTTGAACAGAGGGGCCAAACTTGGGAACAGTTTTAAAGAAGGGGGGCACATGGGTAAAATTGTGTTATGCTCACATCTAAAGCGTCTTGGCAATAATTAACTGCACATTATGAGTAGTTACATAGATTATTCAGTGTAATAAACAAATGCAAAATAAACAACTTTAAATATTCTTATATAAAATAATCAATCAATAAATAAATAGCTGCTATACACCAAGTAGCCTACAGCCATGGACAGATATGAAACAAAGGGCCTCTGGACACACATTTAAGAGGGTAATTGTTTTGTGCCGTGCCTCTCTGTGATCGTTTTGCATCTCTTTGTGGTCGTTTTGTGCCTCTTCATGGTTTATTTGGTCCTCTTCATTTTTTTGCCTCTTTGTGGTTGTTTTGTGCATCTCTTTGTGGCCATTTTGCATCTCTTTGTGGTCGTTTTGCCTCTTTTTGGTCGTTTTGCATCTCTTTGGTCATTTTGCATCTCTTTGGTCATTTTGCATCTCTTTGTGGTCGTTTTGCATCTCTTTGGTCGTTTTGCATCTCTTTGGTCGTTTTGCATCTTTTTGTGGCAGTTTTGCCACAGTTTTGTGGCAGTTTTGCATCTCTTTGGTCGTTTTGCATATCTTTGGTTGTTTTGCATCTCTTTGTGGTCGTTTTGTGCCTCTTCATGGTTGATTTGGACCTCTTCCTTTTTTGCCTCTTTGTGGTTGTTTTGTGCCTCTCTTTAGTCATGTTGCATCTCTTTGGTCGTTTTGCATCTCCTTGGTCGTTTTGCATCTCTTTGGTCATTTTGCATCTCTTTGTGGCTGTTTTGTGCATCTCTTTAGTCATTTTGCATCTCTTCGTGGTCGTTTTGCATCTCTTTGTGGTAGTTTGCATCTCTTTGTGGTCGTTTTGCATCTCTTTGTGGTAGTTTGCATCTCTTTGTGGTCGTTTTGCATCTCTTTGGTCATTTTGCATCTATTTGTGGTCATTTTGCATCTCTTTGTGGTCGTTTTGCATCTCTTTGTGACTGTTTGCATCTCTTTGGTCATTTTGCATCTCTTTGTGGTCGTTTTGCATCTCTTTGGTCATTTTGCATCTCTTTGGTCATTTTGCATCTCTTTGGGCGTTTTGCATTTCTTTGTGGTTGTTTTGCATCTCTTTGTGGTCGTTTTGTGCATCTCTTTGGTCATTTTGCATCTATTTGTGGTCATTTTGCATCTCTTTGGTCATTTTGTATCTCTTTGTGGTTGTTTTGTGCATCTCTTTGGTCATTTTGCATCTATTTGTGGTCATTTTGCATCTCTTTGGTCATTTTGTATCTCTTTGTGGTTGTTTTGTGCATCTCTTTGGTCATTTTGCATCTATTTGTGGTTATTTTGCATCTCTTTGGTCATTTTGCATCTCTTTGTGGTCGTTTTGCATCTCTTTGGTCGTTTTGCATCTCTTTGTGGTCGTTTTGTGCCTCATCATTTTGTGTGTCTTTGTGGTCATTTTGTGTTTCTTAATAATCGTTTGATTGACTTTCCAATAAGAATGTCAACCGTCACTTCATACTGCAGCTCTGGTCCAGGGGCCCCTAATGTATCTGGTAGGTCGTATCGTCTCCTGACTGTATGGGGGCACCAAGGGTGACCAATCAGATTCCAGGCTCTGCTACCCCTGGTCCCACATCTGCCTTTTTACTACCGGACTAGATTATTATAGCGTTGACGTTTTATGCAGGTCATACAGCAGGTTTTGTAGTTTATGTCTGCATAAAAATAATGAATACAATTAAGGACTATGCATTTCTGGATACATTCCAAAACAGCCTCCCTTCTCCACGTGTTATGCCATGGAAAATGGTTGACAACAAATGCAGCAGTAAAAAAGTATGTCAGAGGCAGGGAGTGTCTGTTAATAAAGAAATAAAAAGAAATTGGATGAGGACCGAAATGTGATTTCTTTTGTCACCAACAGATAAACAGATGTGATGTAAGATGTAGAAATCTCTGTCATTGTCAGTACACTGTAAGCTAACAATCAATGCAGGATGACTCAGTGAGAGTGGAGGAAGTCCATGTGGGAGGAAAGGTTAAGAGAGGACGCTGCTGAGGGCGTTTGGACTGGCAAAGCTTTTCATTACCAAAGCTCCAGACGCTTCTGTGGTCCTCTGGAGCACCAAGGCTAGATACTGCACTACCAATGTCAGGATTAAAGAAACACAAGACTGTTTTGATTGAATTTTGCAAGAGTTCCAGAATGGCTGCTTCTGCTATATTAACTTAATGAGTCTATTCTTAAAGCTTTAGTTCGTAACTTTTTGGTTAGCCTAGAAATCTAGACCACCCTAGCGGCAGCAAATGTAATTTGCAGCCAGGGTCATTCTAGTAACTCTCAGTTGGCTTGCGAGCTGGAAAAACCAAATTCTGGTCAGGCCAATCACATCGTGTATAGAATCGGTGGGCGGGCTTAACATAAGAATGGCAGAGTTGCGACGATTCCGCGTCAATTCCCTGCTACTTGAAAACAAAGATGGCTGCTGCTGCTGGCGAACAGTGGCTTTAGCCGCTACTCTGGAAGACTTGGAGTGAAGCACTGAAGTCATTCTTAAAAAAGGAAGATGTGTTCGGAGTTTTGCCAACCGGATACGGCAAAAGTTTAATCTATCAACTAGCGTTGCTCTGCCTGGTTGTAGCGCTATCCTATTGCGTGCAGAGGGAATTTGAAAGACAACCGTTTATCCCGCCCCTCGGATTGAGCCCTGCCAATGGTGAGTTCCCAGACCCAACACCTTGATGTGGGTCTGGCTTGTCAGGCTAGCGTCCGGTGACTTTCCCGCGCAGAAACTCGAGTGAAGATAATGACCTCTTCTGAAGAGTCCATCATGTTTTTTTAATCCTCCATGTCCTCCTTGGCTATTTGCAACTGTGTGGAGGAGGAGTGGGGGTGGTGCGCGGTCACAGAAGGCTTGTATCATGTGGACAGTGTTATTGTCATTACTTAGAATTCCTGTGGGAGACAGAAACTACGCACTATAGCTTTAACATGTACAGAACAAACATGAAAACGTCTGACCTCCTGCTGCTGAAATATCAGTTTTGAAGTTTTGTGTATGCATAGTAAATTATCTTTATTTCAGGAAGTTTATCTCACCCCAAAAAAGTGTTTTTATTCCCATCAACTGTGTTGCATGTAAGGAAATATTATCACTTAACATACTAAACTATCAATCAATCAATCAGTTTTTATTTGTCACATGAAATTGTAAGAGGTGAATTGGAATCCCATCAGCTCCTTCAACTTGTGAGTGGTTCATCATAAAACAGAATGTGATCAGTCTCAGATAGTGAACGTGGTAATTACCTGTGAACATGTTAGCATGCAATACCATTTGCATTTACTTCACCACAGCTTCTAAGGATCAGAAACAAACGTTGTACCTCCACTTTCATCCATATTAACATTTGGCTTTGGTTTGTCTGAATCGTAGTGCAGTCACTGCACATGTTGCTGGCTGCTTCATTAAACCCTTAATGTCTTGGAGGACATCATTAGCTTCATACCAATAATAACAGTGATTAATGTCCTCTCAGGTGGTCTTACTAGAATTACAGAAAGAGAGAAATAGGAAAAAGCCTTGGTGGGCAACTTGCTCATCTGTGTGAAAACTGACTTGTTTTTTTTTTTTTCCACTTTGACACTGGCCTGAGCTCTGCATCACTCCCTGTGTTATGTAACTTTCTTGTCTGTAGTTAACTTTATTCACTTTTACTGATAAACCATCCTGCAGAGACTCTGGATGTAGCGTGAGAGCGCTCTGAAGGCCAGAACCAGCCAAGCGCGTGCCTGCAAACGGCCGCGGACAATGACCTCGCTCTGCCCAAACCTGCCGATGAGGCGCTTTTCATTGAACCTGAGGATTAGAAGCCAGTTGTCCCTCGTCTCCTCAGAGGCCCAGCCCGCTCTCCCTGTGGACAACTGCTCACACGCTGACATTCAATGTTGCAATGTTGCAGTTCAATTCACTTCAAAGTACTTATCCTGTGAAAGGGCCATAAGCTTGATATACAGTTTTAACACGAATAAAAGTCCACAGCAAATGAGTCCGCAGCTATGCTAGCTGCTCTATGAGGCTGTATTGTGACACGTCATAACATTCAAACCTTAATTACAGTTCATGTCAGTTTCCGAGTATTTCCTGTCAGGACAGCGACAATATTTATGACTCATATTAACGTTTATAGTGGTGGCGCTCTCTAGTGGCAAAGCAGGAAGTAAGGTGATGAAGTATAAGCATTTCCATGTATTAAAATGATACGTTAGGAGGCAGGTTGGGGTGTTTAATGGGTCAAACAAACAGGACTTTCACCCAGGAGACCGGGGTTTGTGTCCCGTTTGAAAATACAAAAATATAGTTAATAAGTTGTTTTTTTAACAACAAACGAAACTACATCACGTTCTGCGTCACCTGCGTAACCGGTTAAGTAACTTAATACGATATCTTTCTACACTTACTTGACCGGTTGTCACATGACTAGCCGGTGGTCGCCTAATTTCGTAGGATATCATACAAAAAACTTTGTATGTTTGCTTTTATGTTTGATGATTGAATGATCACAACGATGAATTGGCCACAGCCAGGTTAAAAAGGCCCAGCTGCTGTTGTTACTGTCTAAGAGGTTATGAATGGATTCATGTGCATGTGAAGCTGCTTATAGATGAGCCTTGGCACTGCACCATTCACGGCTAATGGATTCACGAGTGGCTCTGTAAATAGGGCATGGCATAGGAGCAGGCCCACGGCAGCAGCCAGGCCATGAATAATGCATGGAGGTAAATCCAAAAAATGACTTCCGCCTTCAAGGAGGCTTTACTGCTACTGCTACTACTTTACTCTGCTTTCGGAGGAAGTCAGAAGCAGATCCAGAGCTGAAATGTTTTTCTTTAGACCGTTCTTCATAGCCTTGTGTCTTGAAAGCAGTTTGTGCAAGATGCCTCGCTGCTTTTTGTCATCAACACATTATTCTTGGCTTTGTTTTACTCACGCATCGCTGTTCTTTATTTACACTGCTCCGTGAGGGCTTTCGTCTGTTCGCCTCCAGAGCCTTTTTTTAATCCTCTCTGAATATTTGTCACTTAACAGTTCTGTCATACCACAGTACTGATACATTTTATGCACCATATTTATTTGACTTATTTTCATTTCCCTTGTCCTTTCAGTAAAGCACAATGTTTTCATCGTGTTCTGCTCTTGATGTCCTCCCCCACCCATATGTGACACAGATCAGATGTGTTTTTAATGAGTGTAACAGCTGCATGGAGGCTCAGTTTTTTTCGATTCCTAACTCTGGTAGGAAATAGTTGACGCAAATACACACAGATTTCAATCATTGCTTGACATTTCACATTTCAAATGGTATAGTAATTGTCATTGTCATTGTGATATTTTTTGGAGTCATCCTCGTCAACTTGTGTCACAGAGTTGTGTCAGCGGAGCAGGGCTTACAGGAGTGATGCTGGCTAACGGGTGAGCAGGCCTGTTATTCCACTGCCCAGCGAGTGTGGCGACACATTGTAGAGACAGTGGGGAATAGGATTACAGAGCAGCTTGACGGCACAAACCAGAGCTCTGGAAGAGAGGCTTTTTCATTTCACTATAGAGCTATTTTTAAGCACAGTCAAACCTGCATGTAGAGAGAGAGAGAGAGAGAGAGAGAGAGAAAGATGGGGGGGGGGTGTCTTGTAATGATAATGAAAATGCCATATCTTTGTAGTAATGACAGTGAGGGATTGATCTCTCTCTGCTTTTCTTCTCACATAGTCCTTGTTTCTCTGTCCCCAGTTTGTGGTCTATATTGTGGTGTATATGCAGCATGAGTCTGTTTCTCATTCTCATTAAGTCAGTTGTCATCCTCCAAAGCTTTGCCAATGTAGACAAAACTGTCTGTGTCAGGGCTCCTATGGCTTCCTATGAAGTATCTGTTCCTGAAACAGTTTTTTTTTTGTTTTTTTTATAAATCTTATTATAGGGTCTGATGTTCATTTGTACAAATGATCTTAAAACACAAAATAGAATAGCTTGTCAGTGAAAGTGTCACCCAACAACTTAGAGAAATATTCTTTAACTGTAATATCCCTGTAAACGGCATATTTTTAAGGTTTCAGTCGTATAGTCTGCCTGGATTATTTTTTATATTGTTCATATTCACCTAGCTTTTTTTTTTTTTTAAAGATTATTTTTTGGGCATTTTTAGGCCTTTATTGACAGGACAGCTGAAGAAATGAAAGGGGAGAGAGAGGGGGGGAATGACATGCATCAAAGTGCTGCAGGTTGGAGTTGAACCCAGGCCTGCTACATAGAGGAGTAAACCTCTATATATGGGCGCCCACTCTACCAACTGAGCTATCCAGGCACCCTATTCATGTAGCTTTTAATAGAACTAGAAGTCTGTGTTAGTTCTACTTAATGCTCGTGTCCGGGGCAGAACAGTGAGAGCCAACCAGTTAACACAACTCAAAAATAATCCATTTACTGTCACAGAGGAGTGAAGAAACTAGAAAATATTCACATTTAAGAAGCTGGAATCAGAACATTTGGACTTTTTTTTTCTTAGAAAATGGCTCAACCCGATTAATGGATTATCAAAAGAGTTAGGCGATTCATTTAGTAGTTGACAACTAATCGATTGATCTTTGCAGCTCTAGGGTGAAGCAGCCGTGAACTCTGGCTCCAGCTGACAAGCCTGCAGCTGCCCCAGTGTGCACCGGCGGAGGTGCAGCAGGCAAAGATGCCAAGCATGAAGAACACCACCTGTACAGCACACTTTATTGACTGTAGTAGTCCTTGATGCTTCCTGATGATGCTTGAAACATTGTGTGATTGAGGGGTTGAAACAAGTAGTTGCAAACTTGTGTGTGTAATACCTGTCTCTGATTACATGGTTATTTGGCATTCTTTTGTGTGTGTGTGTGTGTGTGTGTGTGTGTGTGTGTGTGTGTGTGTGTGTGTGTGTGTGTGTGTGTGTGTGACAGAGTGAATACATATTTGACCAGCAAGGACACAGAAGACTGTCCTTATTCGGTTAAGCCAGTGACCTTTATATATATATATATATATATATGTATAATATACCAGTTTTCAATGCCCAATCAAACTCAATCGCTTCTTCCTAGTCAATTTGTCAAAAAAGAGATTTCAGTAAGTACACTGAAATAAAAAAAGAAATACAGTATCATTTGGAATCTAAACCAATAAATTCAAGGGCAGTTTTCATTTAGCGGTGGGGTGTAATGTTTCTCTATGGTAACCAGTTTTAAGTTAACTCACAAAAACTTTATCAGGAATTCATCATTGGTTTTCTTATTTGTGAGGTTTTCATCCAACAGCCATGATGTGTCTGCTGCCAGAGAGAGTTGGCGCCACATCATCCAGGAGCAAACATGAGGCTGTGACGCAACATCAGAATAATATCCAGAAGATCACCGCTGGAAGCTTCACACAGACAGAGGATGGGGGTGTCACGCGGTCGCTGTAACCCCTAAATACTATTACCCCCTCTTCTTCCCCCATCCCTCCCCTCTGACCTCTCACCGTCAGCCTCCAGAGACCGATTCGTTGCTTGTTACGCAACAGGGGTTTATGCCATGTGCTACAGGCTAGTTAAGTATTTATCAAGCCTCTTGTGTAAGCTGGGGACGGCAGGCGGCTGCCAGTTGCCTCTCCCTCTTTCTTTGTGTCCCCTGCCAAGCTTGATCTGATTTTCCTCCCATTAACTGTGTGTGTGCTCACAGGGTACCCAAATGTCACGACCAATCCTTACAATTCAGCCGCCGTGTGTGTACGTGCATGTGTGAGGCTTCCGACGTGACATTTCGTAATAATGCTCAATTCCGATGCAGCATCGTAACTAAACTTCCTGTTGTCCCCTGAGTGACGTGCTAGCTCCTCTTTTTTTTTTTTTTTTCTTTAGAAAAAAAAAAAAAAAGAATACAAGTGAGGATGCCGTACATCACACCGGGACAAAAAGAGGCTGCGACAGAAAATCAAACGTGCAGTGATTGAGCTCCTCTGCTTCCGCAAGTCACTGCCCCCAAGTTCTACAGTGGCGATTTGTGACAAACATCCCATCTGGCAGATCAAACTGAAATTCCCATAATGCTCTGTGGTGGCAGACAGAGAGCGCAGGCTGAGATCCAGTCTGTCAGGAGTTCGGTGGATTACACCCACCACAGTCTTGTTAGCCATTTGCAGGAGAGCAGAGCAGTGGGGGAAAGGTAAAACCCATCACAGGGACTCTTTTCAGGAACATTGGACAATTTAGGGTTAAACACTCACTATTGTCAATGTTTAATATATCCTATTTCTTTATCGAAGAGTAAAGAAATGCCTATTATTGCAACTTTAATCAGATGATCCAGAAGCTTTCACATTTGAGACATTGAGGTGCTCCATGTTTAAAGATCATTTAGTTTAATATTTCCTCCAGAAATGACACAGGATGTTGTCTTTGTCAGTTTTCGTAGAGGTTATTTGTCTCCTATTTGATTTCCCATATTATTTGGCTGCTGCTGAGCTAACATAAACCCGCAGTTTGTATTGCTCTCCCTCCCCGTCATCTCCTGCTATGTTCACTCAGACGTCAGAGGTTTTCCATCACCCTTGTAATAATCCAAAAAGAATTCTGGGTGGAGAGGAGACAGGGGAGAAAACAGAGGAAAGGGTTAAAGGAGCTGCCATTAAAATTTAAATTTGGCATCAGAGTCGGCCATCTCTCCTTACAGCTTCCGAGAAGATGTCGAGTCACATCTTTCTTTGCAGTTGATGACAGCGTTGTCATCAGTTCCATCCTGCAGAGCCAGTGAGCAGGAAACCACTGAAACTGAGAATTATGGCCTCAGGCTTTTTATTTCTTTCTTTTTAAAGATTACTTTTTGGGCATTTTAGGCCTTTTTAATATAGGACAGCTGAAGATGTGAACGGAGAGAGAGAGGGCGAATAACATGCAGCGAAGGGCCGCAGGTCAGGCGCCCCGAACTCAGGCTTTTTGCTCTGTTGGTGCAGAAGTGGTCGGCATGTAATCCTAATACATGACCTTTGACCTTAAAGGCCATTAAAGTCTATGTGTTTTGGTTATTACAGATGAGAACAATGATTCTGTATTTGTGTACCTATAGCAATACATCGTATACATCTCATTTCCATTAAGGGGTAACTTCACTGATTGCAAAAAGAAGTCAGTTTCTATAGAAGTCCATGAGAAAATTACTTTAGTTTAAATAAGCATGATGTTCATTTTTAAATTATGGTCCCATTCTTTTTAAAATAGAGAATAAAGCAGGGGATGCTTTAGGGCACGGCTACACGCCGACCTGTGAACTTGTTTTTGGGGTGTTGTCCATGTTTTCATTAGGTTGGAGACCTAATTTAACTGTTAAAGAAAATGACACCACAGCACAGCAGAAATGTCAGATGGGTTGGACCACCGTGTTTAACTATATAGCTTTAAACGTTACAGTTACAGTTGGAAATGACCACAGAAATAAACAAGTTTGCTGATTTCACATATCTCCGCTTTTCAAATCAACTGCCATTTGTCTACCGGAAAGTGATTTTTGTGTTAGCGCAGTGTCACAGTGATTCGGTTCATATGATATCATTGAGAAAAGCTTTGGTTAGAAAAGACGTTTTCATGTTGTCATGTGGATGAAGGAGGAATATTATCCCAGGTAAGAGAAATTAGAAGGTGGAATGTGTGAGCAGATTGTGAGCAGATGGTGGATTACTGTGACAAGAATTGGCACTGCTAAGTACTACAAATGAGAAACAACACACACGCACACACACACACACACACACACACACACACACACCCAAAAGTTATTATTTAGTACTTGATACATCTAGCTATTGATCAGCTGGGCTGTGAGTCATCAATTAAGGTAAGTGTGACACAATGCTTGTCAATGTGCAACAACATCAGCCTGTGCTTCCCACAGAGATCACTCTGGAGACAAGTGTTGTGTCTACTCTTGAATGGAAATTGTCGAGGTGGAATATTCACCCCCACACGCTCTGAAGCCGAATGCCTTGCCTGAGCGCTCAAGAGTCACAGCTAAGGTCCCATTTGCATTCGATGGTCTCATTAAACAGCCCATTTAGGCTCGCTGTGTGGATGGGAGGCGCTGTGTGGCAATTTGCAGTTTGATGGCCACGGGACGCGTTCCTGCACAGTTCTGCCCTTGTGAAGTACGTGGCATTTCTCCACCTAATGGAGGCTGCACAGTTAGTTTTTGGAAACATTGTTTAGTCTGAGGTGTTATTATTAGACTGCAGTTTTGACACAAAAGCAAATCCTTGCTTTTATAATGATGCCATCCAAAACACATACATTCTGTGCCTGTGATCTACAGCACTTCCTACTGACTTCCTCTAGGCTCTGGATTTTTATTCTTATACATTGTGGATGCTTGCTTACCAATCTCATAGAGAAAGTCTTTTAGGGGCCATCAAACAACATCAACAGATACAGATTGGGGATAGATTAGAGGTAAAATGAATAAATGATTGGGGAAACATGACGGGTGCCTTCATACAGGGCTCACTGAATGGTTTGACGAGTAGAAAAATGATGTGAATCATATGGCCTTCACAATAACTCAACATAGCTGAACACCTACTGTATGAGAGAATTTATTGGGCTTTCCACTACCATCATCAAACATCCCAAAAGAGGAAGTTCTGCACACTTGGAGAAGCGATACCAGGAGCATTGCATTTCATTGTGCAGTCCTGTATTGTATAATGACAACGAAACCTTGAACCTTGTTGTAGAGGCTTGTCGTGCCCCAATGCTGAATTCAGACCACACAATATCAGCCTGGTAATGGTACGCCCCGACAAATGTAGCAACAGAAACAAAAATGAGCGTCAGGCTCAGCAACAGCTGGTTTTAACCCTGTAGTGTGTCAAAATGGATCTGGATCTGAATCTGAAATGTCTCATAGTATCCCTACAAAAAATACTTGCGTGTCAGATCTCTTCTACACAACTGTAACATGACGAAGTGAAAGAATAATGTGGCTTTCTTTAATTTAGTTATCCTGTAACTGTTTGACTGTCACCCTTGTGTCAAGAGCATAATACCAAATTAATCACACCAGTTGCTTCACTCTGACTTGGACCCCAAATTTTGCAAAGGCAAGGATGTGATGTGATATGATTCCATGATCAGCTAATCTCTATAAACAGATATCTGCATATGAATGCAGAATCTGAAGCCAACGAGGCGGGATGTTGGAATGGGAAGCATTTTGGTTTCCATTTGTAGTTTGTTTGTAGTATTGACCAATCACATTTGAGTTGGCTTTGGTTGTATGCAGGTCAACAGTCCCTGTGGAGAGCAGAAGATACGGAACGCAATGGCCGAAATGCAATCTCGCTATCGTCCGACAACGACTTAGCTATGTATTAGCTTTAAAGAAATATCTTCATTCAAATACTGTTTATAGACATTTTTCTCAACTCCAATTCCATTGTCGCGTCTCAAGTTGCTAATCGGCATTCATTACAATGGAATCCAATGGTGCACGGCTGCAGAACAATTTATCAAACCATCCACAGAAACTTCTCAAATTACACCTCCAACATAATGCACCTGTCTTCTGTCTATCCATATGAGTAAGGTCTAAACAGTCATTGTTTCACAAACATTTGGCAAATTGTACTGCTTCCATTTCACATTTTGTCTGCGCCTATGTGCTTTTGTCTGTGCTTATGTGTTTATGTGCTCTCACATGTTTTCATATGCAGATGAAAATGTGCCTGTATGGTGAAATTGGGAACATTTACATGTGGGCTCAAGTGCACATGTTAATTAATTTGCATTGTCCCTTCTTAAATTAATAAACAGAAAACGCATCACGCATGATCAATCCAAGCTTCAGTAAGTGCATGACAGAGAACTTGTATCAAGTATCTACTCTGCCATGCTCCGTTTGTTTGTGCAGCGACAGATTTACTGACTGATTGTGCATTTTGTTACCAAAGTGTCCAATGTTTGCATGTTTTTGTAAATCTCATGAAAGAATATTTGTATGAGTCTACAGAAGTTTTTTTTTTTTCAATAACACAAGCTCAGGCATTTAGTCCATAAAACATTAATGTTTGTGCTGAGTTTGACACAAAAGGGTCTTGTTGTGCTTGTGAAACAGCTTTCAGTTTAGTTGTATGCGTGACCTGTGCAGTAGCGGCACAGAGCTACATGAAGTGCTCGTATGAAATGAATGAACTTCATGCAGAGAACACATTATACATTACTTTGAAGTTTGTGCTGCACACCAAAGGGATGGGGGACGTGTGAGTGGGAACATGTCCTCAAACATTAGGAGCACCTTCCAGTGTGGGCTGCTATGTCAGATGCCCTCCATTCAGTAGGGAGATCTCATCCTATAACAAAATATCACTGTTTTCTTCTGGGTCACCGCTTTCCACTGGATTCAGGAGCTGCGGATTCAACCACAGGGGCAACGTTCACAGCGGAGTCAAGAGTGCACATCACAGGCCGACTTCAAAACTAAATACTCTCTTTCTGTCAACAATTAAATTAACAAAAACATTTCAAATTGCAGTGTTCATTCCTGCTGAAACTAGTATCCACACGCTCTCAACACATTATTCTTTATTTGTTGCTTAGTTGCTCGCAGGTGTGTCTCCCCTCAGTTGCTGAGTGTCCTCGGTCTGTTAATAATGCAGAGGGTGTTGGTGATGGTGAAACTTTAATTTTCAACTTGAATGCAGTTGCAGTAACTGTGGTGTGTATTTCCCCTCCCGACACAGACAGGTCACTCACTGTGTGCAAACAAAGCGGAACCTATTTATACACCTAAAACTTGATAGCTCTTGTGAACCACCATTAACAATGTGATAGTGGATCCTAGAATGAGAAGCCCAGACTGAAATATATGCTCAGGGAGGACTGTGACATTTCAGATAACATTTAGAGGCCCGTCTAATTAATATGAGCAAGGGCAAACCCAGTCCACTTTGCAAATTCTAATTTATTTCCCAATTACTTCAAAACAACTGCTCTCTTAATAAGACTGACTTGCTCTTCTGTCCGCTAACTCACTGCTATGCTTCACAGCATGGCTCCTGGCACTATACAAGCCCACACAGTCGCATTAAAGCTAAAATGCTGCTTGGTTACTATGGACTCTGGGTTGATAGTTGTCAGTCTGTCGATCCATCAACAGCTGCTTAGTTCTGTCTTGTAGAATTTCTACTGGTATTGCACTGAAGAGTCTGCTCGTGACATGCATTATATTGCACAGCATGATGCCCAACATATTGTGTATTTGTTATATGTTTTGTTATGCTAGCAACGTGGCTTTAGGAATTGCCAGTGTCAGTTGGCCGGTTGGTTAATCCCATGGTTAATCCACAACTTCAAATATCTCCAAAAATGTCAGCAGGATTCCCATGGGATTTGGTTCAAACTCGAATGGTTCCACTAACAATGGATCCGTAATCCGTCTTTTCATCTAGCGCCACCACAGGTCAGAATTTCAATGTCAGATCCTTTTAGACAAAACACCTGCACTGACCCCTTAACCAGCCTCAAGCATGCTAAAACTAGTACTAACTATGGTTCTGAACCGTAGCCAAATGAATTAGCTTGCTGACATTAGCATTTAGCTCAAAGCCCAGCTGTGATTTGAAACCATTGTAGTCAGAATAGTAAAGCCTACAGGTGTGTGGACATGTATGGTTGTCCACGGGAGCGTATACATGTTCTCAGGGTCCTATGTTCTTCAGCTCAATATTCCCTTAATGTGACTCATTTAGGAGACCATTCAGACAGTTTCTGTTCTCAGCAAAGGTTTTTTTTCACTAGTTTAAATGTCCACTGTTTGTTTCCCTGGGTCAAATCTGTTGAAATCGCCCACCTACAGCTTATAGCCTAATGATACATTAATATCTCCACAGTGGCTCAACAGATTTTTACCATTCAAACTGCATTTGAAATGTCCATATCCCTTCATTCTTTCGCAATTTCAACCGCAAAGCTAGCCCTTACCAAACTCTTGCAATGTTAGTTTATATCAGATACATAGGACCCTGAGAGCATAGGGATGACCCCAGGATGGGACAATGGATTTTATATTTTTGCCTATGTTTTTGACTGGGGTTGTTTACACGAATCCCAGACGTCACTAAAATGCCACCCTCTGAACTAAAAAGAGGCAGAGACAGACGGTTTGTGCTTGTTTATTAACTATGCAATAAGAGCAACTCTGTCATAACATAGTAGAATCCAAAGCGGCATTTTAGATGGCACAAAGTTGACACAGAGAATGTAGTAGATTGATGCTTTCTAGCTTGGATCCAAAATTGGAACTTAAATAAACTACCTTGATATGGACCATCACAGGACTCTAAAACTCCCCACTGCACCTTGTCACTGGTCTTAAAAGACGAACCTCCTGCAAATGACAGCTGATTTCCCAATCTTGTATATATAATTCAATTTTATATATAGTGTCAAATCACAACAGGAGTTATCTCAGGACACTTTTCAGATGGAGTATAGTCTAGACCACACTCTATCATTTACAAAGACCCAACAATTCCCCCCCAAGAGCAAGCATTTGGTGCGACAGTGGCGAGGAAAAACTTCCTTCTTACAGAAACCTCAGACAGACCCAGGCTCTTGGTGGGCGGCCATCTGCCGCTGCCGGTCGGGATACAGATATACAGAAATATGATTTGTAGTAATTATAGCAGTTGGTATGATGAACAGTGGCAATTATAGTAACAATACAGATAATAGAACTATGACTAGAAATAATAGTAGTAGCAGTGCAGGGCGTCGAGCAGGAACACAGCAGCAGCTGCTACCACGGTTTAGGTGCCACCCCAATCCAAGGAAATCTGCAAGGCGAGAAAACCTAAGGAGCCAAGTTAGTAACAAGTATTACTGGGACACCCAGAGAGAAAGAGAGAGGTGCTCAGTGTGTCAAAGGGAGTCCCCCGGCAGTCTAAAACTATAGCAGCATAACTCAGAGCTGGTCCAAGGCAAACCTGAGCCAGCCTACAAACGGTTGGTAGATGAATCTGACGACTATGAAGAGAAGCAGAGTTAATGAGGGGGTGGACTTGCGTTTATCACTCTATCATTTTAGAATTTGGAAATCCACTCTCTATATCATTTTAGAATTTGGAAATCCACTCTCTATATCTGTCTGATAGATGTCATGGGAAATCAATCATTAGGTTTTTACAATATCCTGCTGAAATAAAACCTCTGAAACAAAAGTTAAGTTAAAAATACAACACATAAATAAAGTTATATAGTTAAATGTGGTATAGTAGTAGTACTATATAGTGATAGCACTATAGTATAGTAGTTAAATAGAGTTATTCTCTATCACTGTGGTCTGTCCAACCAAGCTTTCCCAGTGCAACCACAGTCTTCCAATGGCCATGAAATACCCGCGTCAGTCCTGTGTTAACTACCCTGCAGACTGACATCTTTTCAGCCTGAGTAGAAGGGTTCTCATTCACGGCAGCGGTGGAGAAGTTGGTGGCATGGGTTAGGGTTATGACTCCAGACCCAAACTTAGGTTGGCATTTTGAGGCTGGCGTGTATTGCCTTTTAGCATGCACCTGGTTCTCATTTCCATGCAGCAGGGCTCTGAGCAGTGTCTATTGATGTTACTTCTATATCTTCTAAAACTGCTCTGTCTTGCATTGGTGCACCTAAGTGTAATTTAAATACTGTTGCTCACAGGATCCAGTTCAGGTTGAAGCTCATCAGATATCCTGCTGACAGCCCAGGCTGCCTCCATAACTGCAAACTCATCGGTGAGCATTTTGTTGAGAGAAGGAGCTTCCTTGTTATTTGAAACGTTGAAAGTCTAAAATTCCCAAATGAACAGTTAAAATCACTGGGGCCATTGTGAACACTAACTGAATTTATATACCACACTGTTTTTACTGATACAGTTGGAGATTTTACGTCCCTTCAAAAGAGGAAAATTAATTTAGAAAGAAAGCTAAAAGATGGATATGTTTCTGTCTTCTCCTGCCGCTTCAAGGTGCTCTTAGCCTCCCAGCTGGCCCAGTGAGGCTGCTCACCAACCACCAGTATCACGCTGGTCATACCTGCAGCTCTCAGGGCTAGAGAATCATCCCTGAACACTGCAGTTTTCTGGCCCACTGTCTATTCCTGTCCTACTGGCCGTCATGACTCAGGGATATATTCACTTATGAGTTTTCTGACATGGAAGGCACACGTGGGAAGACTTCCTCTTGTGTAAAAGCATTTGATGACAGATCTGACCTTTGGACTGGTTCCAGATAACACTCAGAGAGAGTTGACGCTGAGCAGCGCGCCTAGTGTTAGTAACACTCAGACTGGTGCTGCCTGATGGATGAATCACATGTTGGCTTTGTTCAGGGTCAAGAGCAAGAGCTTGTGTATGAGTCTATCTGTTTTGACATGCCTCATCACTGAGAATTGTATCTGTAATGTAGGTTAGACGTTTTCTACATTTAACAATTGACGGCAATTAACAATCCAGGATACATGCAATCTCCTGGAAATCTATGGAATTGTCTCTCATTTAGTGGGATGCTGAACACAAGTGACCACTCTTGATTAGAAGGACTTTGGTATTGGCACTCATTTTTAGAGCAGTTTATTAACAATCTAGAGCATTTTCTCCTTCCGATTTGTTTATTTGCAATGTTTTTGACAGGTGAAAAAAATGCAATTTGAACCAAATGAAAGCAGTGACATACCTTAAAGTATGAACCATTTTCATAGAGGATATAATCTTCAACAACTACAAGAAATACTCAGAAATAGACATGCTTATGGGTGCATGCTGGGAAAGCTTGAACAAAATGAGGTGAGTCCGGATTGATGCTCTTATTTCTTCTCTTTGTGTTTCTTAGCTGGCATTAACACAAGGCAAGAAGGCGCATTATTATAAAAATACAGAGGTCTGCCATGCTTGGATACAATTATAGGACTCCCCCCTGTCATTGATTCACCAAAGATCAGTCCAATAATCAGGCTGCTTCTGATCCTTGTGATTAAAAATAAATAAAAGTCTTAGTTATGGTTTAATTTAAATACACACAACAAATCAAAGATGAGAGTGAGCTGTAAGTGTAATCACGCCCAAGTTAATCCTCAGGGAGGCCATCAGGTGGCTCAGTATTAAGGCAGGTGCCAATTCAATCATTGTAGTATCTCATCAGTCTGAGAGGTGTAGCAGCTTCTCTCATACTGGCAGGACAAACACGTATCCTGGAAAACACTTCAATGGCTTCTTTGGCAGGTCCACCACTGCTCCTAATCATAGGCCTGAATACCTGAAATTAAATCACAAAATAATGCGCTAGAGTTTTCAATGTAATGCAATTATACAGATAAAAATGGATCTTGGATTTAAACATTTAATTGTATACCCATCTGCTGATGAAGTCCATGAGATGTGACTGAAAGCTGTGGAAAGTTTCCCGTGGATCTTGAGCAGAAATGTTTTCAAACTGTGTAGAAAAATATTCTAACCGACTTTTACTTTGCTACTTGAGCCCTCATGTTCTCAGTGGTCATGTCCATTTTATTTATATGACCCAATATCACAAATCTGCCTCAGGGGGGCAATTGTTTACAATCTGTACAGCAACACCTTCTGTCCCTTTCGACCCTCGCTTCGGATAAGAAAAAAACTCCCCCCAAAAAACCCTTTAACGAGGGAAAAATGGAAGAAACTCCCAGGAAGAGCAACAGAGGAAGGATCCCTCTCCATGGTCACACATGCAATAGATGACGTACAAAATAATGAACATAATAAAATTACAATGTAGAAAATGACAAAATGATATATAGAACTAGAAATGTGTTCTCCTTAAATGTCCCCTTAAAGGGAAGGGGGAGTTTAATGCACGATGATGATGATGATGATGATGATGGCTAAAGAGTTGAAGCGATGATTGTGATGTTAATGGCAATAATGCTGCTATTGATGAAAGTAAAGATGAGGATGATGGCTATACCAATGAGGGTGACCGATGATGATGAGGGTTTTGTATCAGCTAGTGATGATGAAGATGAAGATGACTGCGCTACTGGTGAGATGACCATTATGCTGAACTTGATAATGGTGAGATGATCATGATGCTGAACTTGATGATGGTTAAGAATGAACTGGTGAGGAAATTGATGATGATGATGATGATGATGATGAATGGGGGAGAGAAAGATGATTATAATGATAAGATTGAATTAGGTGAGATAGAGGAGTCTTTAATAAAATGATGGGAAGATGAAGATGGTGGTGATGATGATGATGATCCTTTACACCCTGTTCCCCCCTGTAGGGGGACCCTCGCCGCCGCCCCTCCCATGAACAGCGTTGCCTCGGTGACTGCTGGTTTACGTGATGACGTTGGATGTATATGAGCGCAGGCGGCGGGATCTCTCTCCCTTTTACCGCCATCGGAGCGGAGTCTCTTTCTTCCCTGGGACCTCTACACTGCGCAGCGCCGCTTCACCAGTCCAGCCTCCAGCCAGATAGCGAAGGTAAGGGACAGGACTTGCAAATGGCTTCGGCGCCAACGCCCCAAGCTTAGACGTCGTTTCAGTAGTTACATTTCAATTCTGTTGCTTTAATTAACAGCGGACAGAGGAAGACGGCTCCGCTTTGCTAATGCTAGTCAAGTCAGGCAGCGGTAGCAGCCATTGAGACTGGCTCCACCATGATGTGTGTTAACGTTACACGCGATTAAAAAAAATAATAAAACAACGATTAACGTGTATGTCCGTTTGCCCTGGATTGCTATGGCAATCATTGCATTGATAGAAACGACACGACGTCGGGTAATTATCGGCGTTTTCGACATTTGTTGACACGTGTCTTGTATTTTGGGACTTGACCTTATTTTTTGGAGGATGATAACGTTATCCAGGGTGGGGAATTGTGGATGGGTGTCTGGACTCTAAAAATGCAGCGCGCGGCGGTTTGTTTAACTGAATAGTCGGTATTATTACATAACGGAAGCTGCTGCATGGTACCGGAGCGTTGGCACCACTTCCTAACTGGCCCGCATCTAGCTACGGCACCGTGTCTGTCGAAGATGTTCGCCCCACTTGCTCAGCCCAAGTAGTGCGCATCAAGCTAGCAGCACATAAGCTAGCTTAAGTAGCCAGACACATCGAGGCAGTGCAGTGACAAGACGGGCAGGCCGGCTAAAGTTAGCCTGTTAGTAGCCTAGGGGTCGGCTTGTTTGTGGAAGAAGCGAGTGGACGTTTGTTGTTTTGACGTCGGTCAGAAAACGTTCCAACAGGTTGGCTGGCTCGCTTAGTCCAAATAAGTTTGTTAAAATGTGGCTTCACTTCAGAGTGAGCAGACAGGCACCCACCAGCTTTTTGTCAGTCATTAATGGTCTGCTAGACATGAGCATGCAACACGTGGTCGCTGGGCAGGATTAGGAGAAAAGGCTCTCCCAGAAAGTAAAAGGTCGGTTTGGTCAGTCTGCCGGACCAGTATTACACATGTGAAGTTAGTTAATATTGGTCACACACAGTTCTTAAAACATGAATTGTCTCGTGGCTATTTGGTATTTGTTGGCCTTTTGTGACAGGGGTGATATGATTTAAAATGTCTACTTGTATAGGCTTGGCAGTTACATTACGACCTGAACACGACTTGTTAAAACTGTAATGTTTGCCAAATATATCAGATGTCTAATATCATGAGTCGTCAGTGGGCAGATCAGATGAGTGTTCATGTCCTCAATGAGAGAGCTTTTCAGATAATTGTTGAAATGACAAACTTTACATGAAGAGAACATGTACAGTACAGGTATTATAGGAACTTGATCAGTAACACGTGACATAACAGCAATCATAGCACCTTACATGCATCATTTGCTTTAATTGAAAATGATGGAGCCTGTTCTCCCAGTAGAGCAGTTTGTCTTAATTACCTTTTACGTGCAATTATTTGTTTCCATTAAAAATAAGTATTCACCCCGACTTTAAACACCCTGACATCATATTTTGCACAGCAGTATGTGAAATGTATGCTGCTGCTAAAAGCTTTCTACAGTACTTCAATACGTCAATAATTTGGCATAATGGGAGTATACAAGGTGGCTTAGGGTGCGGGTGTCCTCTTACCTTAGATATTGTAGTGTGATATAGGGAATATGTGCTTTTATTATTTCATGCTGTGCCTTTGTTCATTTGGTCCATTGTTGACTAAAAAGTGAAAGCTTTAAAGTGTATTCAGCTTTCTGTTGAGAAATGGGACATGATTAAAGCCACAAATCAGAGTCCACACACAGACCGCTCTCTTCATCAGTTATCCCTGTATGGAAGAAGAAACAATTTGATCTGCCACGTGACTTTGTTCTGAGCTCAGTGAACTGTCACATCAGCTCTGTACTTGAATAATCTTGCTCTATTAGCTGAAATGTAGGCCAGCTAATATATAGAGAAATGGTGTTGATATGATGGCTTTGCTCAAAGAAAAAAAATCTATCGTGCTCATTTAAAAAAAAATGCCCTTTCTTGGTTTTGGTTTAAATTGTTAGCTCCCTATTAAAACTAATTTCAGTGGCTGATTTCCTGAATCAAGTTCTGGGCCTTGGGACCCAGAGCTGTGCTGCTGTTGGTTAAAGTTTCCCCATCTAATAAGGACTGATTTACCCCTGGGATGACAGGTGAATGCAATTAAGGACTTGACAGTATGGCAAGCCAGCAGAAAGGTGACGGTGAAAGACCAGGATTAGTAATCTTGCAATGATCGGTGCCCTATTGGAATGAAAGTCTTATTTGGTTAATGTGAAATTCTGGTTTGGAACTGGGCGATAAGGTAGAAATAAGTATCATGATATTAATATTTTCCACTTGTAAAAAGGTAAAGGTATGGAAAAAAATTACAAATATTAAACTGATTTAGGGCCATTAATGTCACTTTATAACCACAACTCTGGGGAAAACTTGGTATCGTTGCGTCTAGGGCTTCCATAGTTTAGTTTATCCATGAAGGTAAGGATGAAATAGCCTACCTTTGTCCTCTGGCTCCGCTGCACTTCACTCCATCTTTCTTGGACCAGCCCAGTCCTCGGTGGCATCAAACAGTGGCGACACTTCATTGATAGTTCATTTGTAGACATTTAAGACTTGGACATAATATTAACACAGCTTTATCGGAAAAAGTCAAGGCAATCAGAAAGTCATCCTATTCTCCATTGACTCTCCCTTAGTCTTACAGCACACTTGTGAAGCTAACTTGTGTGTTAACTTATTCCTGGTTCTCTCATTTCTAAGTAACTCTCCTCAACCCCTGGGCAAAGAATTCACTAGGACATTGTTCTTGCCTACCACATGCGTGAGCTCCAGGTTGTATGGTTATCACTCCAGTACCCACCGATCGTAAAGTCAAGTCTTTAAAATGTTAGTCCATCCAAAGGTATTTGTGCCAATAATATAAATCAAAAGACAATTTAAGACATTAAGCTTAAATGACTTAAACAATTGATCGATTATTGAATTGATCTATTCTATAGACCAGCAAACATCAACTGGTGGGCCACATCCGGCCCACCAAGGCGTTTAGTCTGGCCCGCAGAATAATCATTTAATTCAGAAAATGTGAAGAGGAACAAATGCGTTCTGTTATTTAGCATTTCAAGCATTTACAGCCGGTAACATTACACAGGTAGAGCACAAACCCAGCCCCCTGTATTTGCATCTCTATTCACATGCCGGGATTCTGTACAGCGATGCCTGCACTCCACACACAGCTGAGCCGAGATGTGTGTGCGTTAAAACACGCAGTACCTGACTGTGAACGATACAAAAAGGATTACCAATGGCCGCTGGGGCAGATGAACTCACACTAGTCTCGTTACTGTAAGTAGGCTACAATAAAACCTTTGAGTAAAAAGTCAATACTTATCAATGCACTCACCTGTATAGACAGGCATAAACATGTAGAAAGTGATATTTCAGTCTGCTCAGTCCACTCTTGTCCACCGTGCTGTTTTACGCGAACACAGCTCTACTCTGCAAATAGCGAATTTTTTTTTTTTTTTTAACAAACAAGCTAAAACAAAAGCTGTCTGTTTGTAGTCTAACTGTTTATCTTAGTTTGCTGGGAATCTTGAAATTTGGACAAATTCTTATAAATGCAACTGCTGGCTGAATGAGCCATCCTCTCCGCTACGATCGTTATGTTCGCGTTCTTCATTGTTGATGATGATACTGGTTGTATTATTTTGCAACAGCATCGTTTCATTGCAAATGGGGCATACATGACGAATGCATAGCCTGCTTATCAGTCCATTCATCATTCACCATTACCTGACAACAGCCATTTCTTTCTGCAAGCATTTTCCACCAATTGGGACGCTGCATACTACAACCATGTTTCCCTAATCAGACCTTAACCATCACTCCTCAGTGAACTGCCTCCTAGTCTGAGATCTTTTTCTAGTTAATGAGCTAGTTATCATTATGGAGTTTCCATGTTTTTTAGGAGTTTGCTCACATTAATACATGTGGGAAAAAAAAAAAAAATTTAAATATAGTATGAAAGTGAACATTTCAAACAAGAATAGTATTGGGTATAAATTAATTTTATTTTCTTTATTTGTAAGTCCGGCCCCTGGAGTGTCTGCTTAGAAACATTCTGGCCCTTGGAAAAATGTAGTTGATGGACCCTGCTATAGACTAGACTATTTGATTTATCAGCTGCTGCCTGTAAGAGAATGTAGGTCTCTTGTTAGCGTTGGGTACCGGAATCTGTACTTTTTTGGCTACGAACCTAATTACGTTTATTTATTTACTAGAGCGTGTAATGCAAGCTTCTCTGTCCTTTGCATGTTGACAGAGAGCGAGAGCTGTGGTGTTGGCGGCGCAAAACTGTCGACATGGCAGTTTGTTTGAGTCACGGCAATGCCAGTTAAGTGTCGGTACACTATTCAAAACTCCACGCGAACTGTGTTCGCTGCATTATAATAATGGCGAGCCAAAAGTGGTCGCAGTGTGGTTAACACTTCCTCTCGGGCGGGCAGGCACAACAGTGTTCTCTGTGCTCTGTTGACGGACTGACAGGCCGGAGGTCTACCTGGGCCCACATTTTTTATTTAATAATTTTATTATTTATAGGTTTATTTTTAAACTGAAATTATTTTTATTACAGAGGGAAAGTACTGAAAAAAGGAAAAAATATGAACGGTACCCAACCCTAGTCTTTGTGGTTGCAATTATTGTCCGTGTACTCATTCAAGGGTTTATATCTTTGGTCACTAGTGCTTGGCGGTATGACCAAACATTTGTATCACGGTATTTTTTGAGATTCTGGCGGTATCACAGTATTTTCTTTCTTTTGCTTGACTGGGTCTTTATATAGGTCTATAATGGCATATTTTACTGTCAGTATTCAGTACTGTCAGAATATTAAAAAAACCTTTTCAATGTCATGTTTACTGAAAGTTTTGATTACTAAAGGGTTTGCTTGGCTCCACAACATTATACAATAATGTTATATGAAGGAGAATGCATGAAACAGTTACACAATCTCAACAATTTTTTTATTGTGCAAAATACAAAGTAAAATAAACTTAAATTAAATAAATACACATATCAACAACTTTAACTTGCTTCCTTTTCAAAACAAAATAGTTGTAAGATTGCTGTTTAAACACTACCTTGACCACAGGTAACATTAGGTTGTTGTAGAAAAGTGGGCGTAGCTCCTCTGTCGGCTTGCTTCGGTGTTTGAATAACGTTAGTGGTTTGGCTTAAGTATTTTAGCGAGGCAATACTTCTTCAATCCAGTGTTTTAATCATTGCTCTGAACCCGTCTTTCTCAACGGTCTGTAGTGGGACCATAGGTGGATTGTTATTGCGTTCATTATGTTGCTCCGCTGCATGCTTGAGGTGACAGGTCTTAACGTTAGCACGGCCAAGTAACGTTAGCGCGACGAGTACAGTTAGCACAATTTTTTTAAACCAGCGTAGCGTTCCGAACGTTGTGTAATCAAATACATCGGTATGGCGGTATATTAAAAATTCATATCACGAAAATATACACCAGTATTCGGTGTGAACCGGTATACCGCCCAGCACAATTGGTCACTGTACTGTTGCTGGGCCAGTGTGGAGGGAGTGAGGGCCTAGTTGTTTGCTGGTATCATTTCAATGCCTCCTGAGGAAGAGAGGCAGGTGTGGCCGAAGTTGGTCAGTAGTGACCTGATGTTTCAGTGATGGAATCTGTCTTTGTGGCTAACCGAACACACATTTTTCTCAATAACTTTGGATTTGTTCTGGTCCGACACCAATAATGACAGTTTCTACCACCTCAAATGAATTGCACATATAACTGTGAAATTTAAAAGGCAGCTTTTTGCCTCGTCCATAAACCAAGCTTTGGTTTTGAGTTACATCCACCTTAGCGATTGTGAGTTTTGACACCATAGTCACTTCCAGGTCATGATTTATTGCCTTACTGTCTTATCCGGGCACCTATCACCTCTACAAGTTTCCCCTATCTGTTCCTTTTGAAAAGAGTGCCATGGTAATCCATCTCTCTAAAGGGAAGAAGGCTCTGAGAGGGGGCTAGGTGTAGGTGAGTCCCTTGTTTTATAATCAAGTGGCCTGACTTATTAAAAGTTAGTTTAATAAAAATGCTGATTGTCAACCGAAAGCAGGCGATTGTTTCAAAGCTCGTCATAAACTGAGAAAAGTGAGATTGTCACAATAAAAAGTAAACAATGTGGAGAGCATCTGGCCAAGCCAACGCAAGGGGCGGGTGTCACTCCACATCTTTATGCGCAGGTTCACACGTGCCACATGATGTTTAGTGCACGTAGTGGCACGACGTCGCAGCCACGCACACACAAAACATTATGTGCACACATTGACACAGACAGCAGGGTTTCCACCAGTGTATTGCAAGCCCGTCCTAGACTCCCCGACAGGTCTTAGCATCGAGGATTTTTTTTAAATGTGTTAAAATTATTGTATGAGTTATGTAGAAATGCTGTTTGACCCCAATCTAGTGACAGTCAAATGTTGGTCAAAATGAATTAGTTTGTGTCCTTCAGTATTTCTAAACTAACGATGTTCTCTTCTTCTCTTTAGCATCACCTGAGACTCAGCTAAGATGGCAGATATCGACAAGTAAGTACTTGTTCTACCAGAGCTACTCTGTGCTACTCTTGGCCTCTCTGCCACCGGTCTCCTCTTTTGGTCTAATGCTTGTTGTACCTGAAGCTGGCCCCTGGGGTCTTTGACAGTTGAAAGGAAAACACTTGCTGTAGTATCACTGATTTGGAACGTGGTCAGATATACAACATGATTACATCTATAACGGGCAGCGCAGAAGGCTCTCCCCTCGATGTGCCATAATGCATACAGTGGTTTACGAAGGCTCTGGCTGTCTGTGATCCAACATCTGGGCTCAAGATTGCATCGTGACAGTTTTAAACACTAAACGCACTAGAGGATGGATACCCGATGGTACCTGGCGGGCCGGGTTCGGACAGATATTTAGAAATGGTGTTTGGGTCGGGCTCGGTCACATCAGCGCGATAAGGCATTGAACATTTAAAACGGCTTATGTAGGTAGTCAATGGGCCTGTTTCACTTGATGCAAAGGTTCGTTTTTGTGATTAAAATACATTTTAAATATTACCCTAACATCTGTCTTCCTGTGTGTGGAAATTTGTTTATGTAGCTGTGACAACAAAGCATGTGCATATTAGGCTACATGTACATTTGTCATTAGTATGGGGGGGGGGTGGAGATTTTAACTGGGTCGGGCTCGGACATAAATATCTTAATTCCCGTCGGGGTTCGGTTACTGCTCTGTCAGATGCGGGCCGGGCTCGGACAGAAAAATGCGTCCCGATCCGCACTCTAAAGCGCACACATAAGACACCTCACAATTAAGTGATGGACCTTAATGTCGTTCCATCAGGAACGACGCTCCAGCGGACAATGGACACACACACACACACACACACACACACACACACACCGTACTCTCATTCTCCACTGTTGGCCATTGATTTTCATTCTGTGCTGGAGACTGACAGGAGGATGAGAGGGCATGATGTTACGGCGGTGTCGTAACTCAGTTTTGGTTACTGTTGGTTTAAACAGCTGAGAATTGTATATTTTCTTGTCAGGCAATATGACTGAATTCCTTCTCAATTACCAACGCATAAGCAAGTCGGGCTGCAGCTATTGCTTATTTTCAGGGTCAAGTACTCAACCAATCATTCTCATGCTTATTCTTTGAAGCTTCAGTTGTGAATTTGTGAGTTTATCTGGATAATATAAGTTCCCGGCTTAATTTTTCAGTTTCATCAAGCAATTGTTTTTGGAATTAAAAAGGAGTTCAATATTTGGTTGCCAGTTGAAGCGGCAGGCAGGGTGGCTAAAGTCGCTGCCATCTTCACCCTAAACGTGCCAGAAGTAGTTGGTGGCTGGTGTTAATTCTGTGAACTAAACAGTCTGAAGTGTTGGTCTCTGTTTTGGCTGACCTTCCCTTCTCTCTTTCTCCCCCTTCTGTCTCCCCGAGCAGCAAAGACCAGGCTGAGATTGACCCGGCAGATATGGAGGATGTGGAGGAAGTGGAAGAGGAGGAGACGGGAGAAGATGAAAACAGCAAAGGTAGGTCTCCCTGCAAAACTGCTACAGTACTGACTTTGAAGGGCGTAATTGCTAGCAATGTCTACGTATAGTCATAGACAGTCTGTCTTAGAATGCAAATCTAAGGTTGTGTGAATTTGTGCAGAGGTAAAAACATATTTTAGATATGTTCTAAATCAAGATTTCTGCACAAGTTTTTAGTCAATCGGTTGTGTAAAAATGTAATTCCAGGAGCAGACTAACTTTTTGCGAGAACTTTTTGTGCCTATGCCTACTACCTAAACTGAGGAGTTATAAGCCTGACATGATTTTGAATTGTAGTTCAGAGCTGGGAGGCACTAATCTGTTTTATTTTGGGATCTCAATGCTGTTTATGCATCCTTTGATGCTCAATAAATGACGGTTTCTCATATATTGGCGTACTTCAGACTCCTTGTGGATAGATATAGATGACTGTTTGGCCTGGTCTATTTAAAACAAGTATGAATAGTCTTTTTTTTTTTTTTAAAAAGCCAGACTTGAAAGAAGGCTCATTCTGGCTGTCAGCGACGGATCTGTCACAGTGACCGCACTCTCAGCAAAGCTTTACATGAGGTCTAGAAGCTGATGGGAGATTATAACTGCATGAGTATTACAGTTGCTACTTGCCTACGTTAAAACGTGCAGTGCAAGCTCTATAGACCTCACATAGCACACATTCACACATCAAGGCTGCTGTGATGTGTGAAGTATGAAACTCAGAAGGACCCACAAATCTCAGCTCTACCTGTAAATGCACAGGTTCATGTTTGGAATTTGGAAACAACACTGACAGGGTTTTAGTGGTATATTAACCTAGTAAGTGTTTTTACAATGCTAGTCTTATGTCCACGATGTTCCACTTCCGGGATTGCTCAGTTGTCAATGGAAATTCTGCCATTTGGCCAGATATTCATTGCCATGGGCTTCTTTTGTGTTGGCATTTTAACCTCTGGTGGATTTCTGAGGACTATGGTTAACTGCTCCTCAGATCTCTGCAGGGTAAATCCAGACAGCTAGCTAGACTCTGTCCAATCTGAGTTTTCTGTTGCACGACTAAAACTACTTCTGAGCGTACACGTCCCGAGGTTTTGCAGCGGCACCGTTGCTCCGTCCGGCGCTTAGCGCCGCCCAAGACAACTGGGATTGGTTTAAAGAAATGCCAGTAAATGGAGCACGTTTTTGTCCCATCCCGGAATGCTGTGTGGACAAGCCAGACCCTCCTCCGCAGCGCTGTGGAGGAAGGTCTGGCAATGCGTGACTAGTACTATGCAAAACTAGAACATAGTAATGTAGGGTCAGACCTGAAACACACCAGCAACAGCAATAAAGACAAGTGATGATTTACAATGAGTTTTAAATGTGACGTCATTGCACGTGTGGAACAGTGGAGACACTTTTTTTTTTTTTTGAGCATCTGTGGTGATAGGATCCAAAAATCTGACCATCCAGAGCGTTTTGCATCTTCAGGAATTGATGAAAGAAAATGGACGTGAGGCAGGGAACAAAGTTAAAATGCAACTGGCTTGTGTAGAGCAGCGCATCAGGATCATGCTTAAAGGGATATTCCAGGAAAAAGTTTGATGTTTTCTCGTGGATGGAGAGTCAGCTATTGTCAGCTGGAATTCTGTTGCAGTGGATTCAGATGTTACTGCATGTTAAAGCCACCTTATGTTGGCAGTGAGTGTTGTCAAGATAGATTATGGGTGGAGTTCTTTTTTAAAATGTAGTTTGGTCTTGGTCAGAAAGTGCATGGTAGTCAGCAGCAGTGTTGGTTACTCAACTCACTGCTGAAAGTAACTAGTTACACTACTAGTTACATTACTTTTGGGTTACTCTGTAACATCACCTGAGATGCACCATAACTTACCTGCCAAATAACAATATAAAGTTAAACCTCATGTATGCCCAGATCAACAAACCCTTATTACAGTGAGGACATACAAATCTCTTTTTATGCTCGTTAATACCACAGAGCTGACAACAAAGTTGTGAACATCTGCGCAAAATTTGTCAGGTGCTGGCGGTCGTCTGCTCTTTATCTGTATTTTGCACAGTATGTTTCAGAAAGACGGCGATTCCACTGTCGAAACGGGCAACATTTCGTCCACCATGTATGCTGCCACAAGCTTATTTATCTCTGCTTTGTTTACCTGCTGTTGAAAATCAAGTCTTGGCTGGTGTCGGCAACATGCCCTTTTCATCCGTGTCTCGTGTGGATTTTAGCCACAAGCTTTGATTGGATGTTGTTTGTGGCGGTGGAGCGGTGTTTGTGGCCTGTGCACAATTTACACTTTACAATCAAGTTTTTGTCCTTTTGCGCAACATTTGAAGTAATGGGCATACCTCCACCCCTCCAAAGACGTCTTAAGCTGTGGCTCTGCCGTCTTTGTTTTGTCTACTCGGACAAGTGTTGTGGTGTTACGCAAACACTCACGAAAACGGACATTTGATTTATCCTCTCCTCACGTTACCAGTAACGCAGTACTTATTTGATAAATAACGTGATTAGAGTTATCAACAGCAATGAGTTACATTACTGCATTACAGACAAATGTAATCTGATTACATTAACGTTACCCCCAACACTGGTCAGCAGGGGCAGAGTGAGACACTCAGTGTTACCTGAAAAAAGCAATTGGCCCTGTGTTAGCTGACCCTCCATTGATGTATCCACCTAAAAAGGCATTTTGTATCAAAGCATCCCACCAACAGCTTGTGTGAATTCAGACAGGCATAGGTGTATTTATTTGACTGGATGCGAAGTCTTGGACAGCTGATCTATGCTGGCTGGTAACGCATTACAAGCAACATGCCCAGGATGTGCAGACAGAAGTGACTTCCAATCTCTTTAATCTTCCCACCTGCCAGCAGCGATGTGACTGAGCTTTGATAGGTGCAAGCAATGTGTCGGACACTGGGATTGTACCATCTGTCACATGTCTGCTTGCACAAAGGAAGATCACCCTTTATTGCTGACTGCCTCCTCTAATGTCAATGCAGCACTGTCAATATGCACGCCATTAACCAAACCTTTCAGTGTTTACCTTATTTATTAGAAATCACACATCATTCATAATATGCAGGAAAATAACATTTTAAAATGTGTTAGAGATGACTTAATGCTCTGCTCCAGCCTACTTGCGTACTCTGGTAAACACACAGTGCTGAGATGTACAATATATCTCAGGATGGCTCAGATATTGTAGGAAGTGATAATACTGACTAGACCAAACAATTGTTCTCATGCAGCTGGTGAATCCTATCCCGAACATGAATTTGCGTATTCATTTAATCGAGCCTCCCACTCTAGTTCAGTTCTCATTAACCTATTAAGTAAATAACACTTTCATGCTCCTGAATGGGTTTAACTGCCTTCATATTGCACTTTTGACTGTGTTCTCAGCTCGTCAGCTGACTGTGCAGATGATGCAGAATCCACAGATCCTGGCTGCGCTGCAGGAGAGGCTGGATGGTCTAAACGGCTCGCCGTCAGGCTACATGGAGAGGTGAGACGTAATCTTATTTTTGGTGATAACTTGATGTGAGAACACATTTGTGCAGCTTGTCCCCTTCTACAGTTGTCATAGAGCAGAAACGACTGCAGCATAGATCAATGTCTGTAAGGACTTCAAAAATTAAAAAGGTGCTCTAAAATATTGTACTTTTTGTGCCACTGTTTTGTTCTTTATCGATTTATATTCTTGTATGTTTTCAAACGTGGTATTTGAATCCTATATTTGTAGGGTGTTGGGAGTAAAGTTGTCGAGTGGTAGTAAATGTACAGTGTGTTGTAGGATGCAATTTTGTTGTGAAGTAGGCCTATTTCAGCAACCCGCCCGTGGCGGCTTCCCTACATTTTATTCGCCAATGTAGATTTTTACTCACTTGGCGAGTAGTGGGCGCTAAATTTGGAATCATGTCAAATTGTGTAATTTTGCATCTGACCAAAGAAGTAACATATTTTTCCCACCTAAGGCCACTGGACATAATTGAATACATACCCATGATTTATGCCCAGAACACTTCCAGAAATATGAAGGCATTCATTTTTGGTGAGAGCACTGTTCACAGATTCAGCCTATTGCTGCTGTACTAAATATTTACTTGGGTGGATGAATACTTTGATCCATTTAAGTACAGTTGTAACTAGGCCTGTCGCGATAGTCAATACATGGACTTATCGCACGATATATGGAAATGAGCTCGCTAGCTTTTGGTGACGCAATATATTGCAATTGCTAATTTTTATAATTGAAAATAAAGAATATATTCATTTTGACATGCAAATGAATGTTACCAACATTTTAGTCGATTGCGCCGCCTCTGTCATGTCGTCTGCTTTCTGTGTCGGAGGCAAAGACGGGGCTCAGGCGTGTACACACACACACACACACACACACACACACACACACACACACACACACACACAGCGGATTGCGACCGGTCAAGAGAAGATATGAACCCACTGCTTTATAGGCCCTATAGTGTTTTGTGACATCTACAGCCAGTTAGGAAGAATAAGTCCCAATGGACTTGGTTTCAAAGCTGCAATCTTCAGCTCCGGTATGGGAACATTTGGGCTTTAAAGTGGCCATATTATGCTCATTTTCAGGTTCATAATTGTATTTAGAGGTTGTACCAGAAGTTTTACATGGTTTAATTTTCAAAAAACACCATCTTTTTGTTGTACTGCACATTGCTGCAGCTCCTCTTTTCTCCCTGTGTTGAGCTCTCTGTTTTAGCTACAGAGTGAGGCGTCACACTTCTATCCCATCTTTGTTGGGAGTCGCACATGCGCAGTAGCTAGGTAAGGACTACTAGCCAGAAGCTAGCGCTGCTAGCGTTTAGCCACCTCGTTCTCAATGGCAAAACACTGCTATAACGCTATAGAACTACTTACATGTCCCTCGTCTGCAGGTATTCCACGCAAAGTTGGAAGTGCGCCCTCGTTTAAAAGAAGTCTCTTGGCTAATCCTGCCTTGTACTGACCGAAGTTGGAGAAACGGCTAGCTGATGTGGTATTAGCTAAAGTGGTTAGCATACACCAAATGTTTCCGCCGATGACGTAGACGGCCCTGCCGATTTTGACCAGCTCACCCGGAGACTGAAGACAGGATACATTCAGAAACCCGTACCTCACTCAACACAGCATGGATGTTTTTGCTTTCCAAGTTTGTATGCATGTGGAAGCACCAGAGACACAAAATAACACCCCAAATCCCAGAAAAAGTGAATTATTTTTTATTTTATTTTTTTTTTTTTCTCTTTTCATAATATGAGCACTTTAAGCCGAATGAGAGAGGAGAGCCAATTAACATGGACGAGCTGGTATGCCGATAATGTTTAAAAACAGTGGCTGCGAAAAGAGGCAACATATCTAACCTAAAACATAACCATCCCACTCAGTTTTTTAACCTGGGAACAACAATCACAGGTGGAGGTGGAGAGGGGTCTTCCAGACAGTTATCTCTTACAGATGCTTTTTCCCGGCAGTGCAAATATAAACGTGACGGCACGAAATGGCGCACGCTCACAGAATGCGTAACTCAGTATACAGCCAAAGAGATGCAGCCATTAAACACGGTCGAAAAACAAGCATTTAAAAAATATGCTGCCAACGTTCAGCAATACATGGCCACTTTTGACGAAAACCTACATCTCCCAAACTTCCATTCCATCTTTGTACAACGAAGTAAAAGACAACATTGTGAAGGAGATAAAAGACATCTCCTTTACTCTGCTACTACAGCACTTTCTGTTAAAGGTTTATTTATTATTTCTTTGTTTTATTTATTTAGGATATATTTTTTGACATTCCGATTCCAATGTCTAAATATTCTTAAAAATTAAACATTCTTTGAAAGAGTGTGCTTGCATTATTATGCTACAATATTGTCATTATGTAATCAGTGGCATAAAATGACAATCGTTTATTGCAATTAAATTTGGGACAATATATCGCACAACAAAAAAGTTATCGGGTGTGTTGATTTAAAGTTTTTAATACTTAACATGATAAAGTCCAAGAGGGCAGATGCACTTTTTTCTGGACATTGTATGTCCTAATAGATGAAGTGATTGTTCATAGGTTATTTTTACATGTTAGTCATCGAGCTGGTGCAGAGGTAGAGTCGGTGATGGCGGTCTCGGAGATGCTGTAGTGAATGTAGTTGTGTGTCTTTGCTGCAGGGCTGTGCCACCCACTGCTCCTTTTCTCAGCAAAACCATCAGCAGGCAGCTCTTTGATCAACTTGTCAAGTATTTGGCAGTCACCAACAAACTCACCAGTTACAGCATCCCAGAACTCGGGACCTAACCTACATCCCCTTGCCAGGATACTGCAGTCATTTTAATTTACCATACCGCAGAGAAACTTGACTCTGTGCAGACTCAATCCTGCTCTCAAAGCCTGGAGACCACGGTCATCTCTAAAGTACTGCTCAAGAATAGGTTGATGTTCAAGGCTTCAACCAGCTTCCCAGCAAGGCTGTCTGAGGTCTCAGACAAAAAATGGATTTAAATTAACACAAATGCAAAATGAACAGTTGTTGAATTTTTTTTTTAGCACTGTAGCTATTCATTTTTAGAACTGGATGCTAGCCTGCCAACACTACTAATGACCTCCACAAATCATCTTAATTCAACCTGTATTCACACAGAAGAGTCAAATGAGTTAACTTTATTTTGCCAGGGTGCCCTGTGTAGTACTGATGATGGAGACATTTGCATATTCAAGCACAAGCAAGATAAGAGAAAACAGCAACTGAAAAAAGATTGGGATTAAAGTATGAGAAGCCACTAAACTAGTTAATTAAATGCAAAGTTATGGGATTAAGGATAAAGACTGAAAGAGTTACTAATAATTAAATGCAAAGGTATGTAATAAAATAACAATGAAATCTTTAAAATCTACAAAGAAAACACTGTAGGTACAGTTAGTCAATTGACTTATTCAACACTCTAAAATCAGCAACGAATTGTGTTCAAGATCCTGCTGCAATTCTTAACACCGCTTGTGGAACAAAATATTTGAAGGCCCTTTTTCCCAGGTACAGTTGTGAAACTAATCTTTTGACACTCATACTGTTGGATGTATACAGGTATTATGTACATGTGTACATTTTATAATTTTGAACCCACTGCATCATCCATATTAGGAACTAGGCCATGAATTCCTGAGGCATAAACCAGTATATCTTCTTCACTCTGCTGTTTAATGAAGCAAATCTCAATAAAACCTGTTCTTGGCATAGTTTGGGTTTGTTTACAGTGTGCACCCGATAGGCCACCTTGATTTATTGGAGATCCTCTGGGGGAGAGAGCTGCTCTGCAGTGTGTTGCTCTGCTCTAAAGCTCTCAGCAGATTAACTTCGGAGTGTCCTTGCTGGTACCAATTGCTCCTCGTTAAGCACATTTTGTCCTGGGTTTTTTTAATTTAGGAGCCTGAAAGTAAAGCAAATACATGATCAAAAATGTCTTTAGGTTTTTAGATTGGAGAAAAGGCTGCACAAACTCAACCAAACGTAACTGTCAGAATTATAGATTGGTCCCAATAGTGTACTTTTTGTACTAATTGTAGCTATTTACAGTGAAAGGGCAGAGTGAAATAAACTGATCTTTATGTCAGGCTTGTACTCACATCTGTTAATGTCTGTCGTCCCACAGTTTACCCAAGATTGTAAAGAGACGTGTAAACGCCCTCAAGAACCTGCAGGTCAAATGTGCCCACATTGAGGCAAAGTTCTACGAAGAAGTACATGAACTGGAGAGAAAGTACGCAGCCCTCTACCAGCCCCTGTTCGACAAAGTACGTGATTTAAGCACTTTCTTTATTCTGACCTTCAGTACTCTTACTGTATTTCTGCAGCTATATGGTTGTTGTGCACCTCTGTTATAGAAGCATTTTGGTATTTTGTAAGGCTGAAATAATTTTATTATGTGTACTTGGCGGTATGAGTAACCGGAAAAGAAAACAAGAGACTGTTGATGTATGTATTGTCAAATACATAACGTGGTTGATACATTCTCCCTCAGCATCTGTTACTTTGAGGGGGCTGCCATGTAAATGGTGATCTGTACTGCTGTGCAGCCAGTCAAAACACCCCCCACCCCCAACTTTTTATCACTTACACTTGTCTTTTAAATGCCAGAAATGTTGAACTTACCAACCAAGGTGACGTCTTCACATTGCTCGTTTTGTCTAACCAACATTACAAAATTCCAAATTATCGTTTCAGCTGAACTTGAATTGAGGATTTAAAACTGAGACTATATTCATTAGCTCCTAAATTAGCATGCGCTATCAAACTGTATCCTACATGTTAACGAGCCAGCAAAAACTAGCCGAACGTGTCAAATAAATTATTATTAAAAAAAGGTACGCCTTTTTATATTGAAATTGTGCAGAATTCCCGAGCTTAACTTAACTATTAAGTTAATAAATTAAATTAATTATTACTAGCTTAACTATTTTCCGGAAATCTTCCGACCCTTTTGTAACCCTAGACTTCTCATCAAGTTGACCCTGCTCACTTGAATCCTGCTAGATTTGTTGTGAAGAGTCGACATCATACCTGTGTGGACTATTTATAGACTCATGTTTGTCACATCATTAATGCAGGCTTATTCGTTTTCATGTAAACAAATCGAGGATGTGAACTTTCCCAAGAATAAGCTATGTTCTTACTCGTTACAGAAATCACTCTCTTGATTTAATAATTGATCTTGTTTTCCATTTACTTTTTCTATTTTTCTTTTTCAAAAGAATAGGTTAACATGATATAACTCGTATGGAAATGTACATTACTTGGGTGCTACTGGTACAACCTTAAACTTGTTTTCTCCTGTTCTTTACAGAGAAGTGACATAGTGAAAGCAGCTTATGAGCCCACAGATGAGGAATGTGAATGGAAGGCAGATGAGGAGGAAGAGCTGACCGTAAGTAAGCAGGTACAGGTGACGTATACACCTGCATGCTTCCTGTCTGACTGAACACCTAGCTTTTTCTCTTCATGCATGTAGCTTATAGTCCTGTTCAGAACACGATGAACATGGGATTAAATCAATCTCTATCACTGATTTCAGATGTCTGTATTGCAGGCCAGCCGTACAGTTGAAATCACTGTAGTGATCTATTGCAACTGTTTTTAATCTTTTGTAACATTAAATGGAGCTTATTTCCTTGCTGTATTTTCTTCATCTAATGCGGAGTGCTGTCTTTGTGGGTGTAGGTGGTGAAAAGCTTTTTTGTTTTATTTGGCATGTGAAAAGAATTGGTTGAGCAAGTGTTATTTTTGAAGAGAAAATGTCTCCCTCAACTAGGATGAGATGAAGGAGAAGGCCAAGTTAGAGGAAGAGAAGAAGGACGAGGAGAAGGAAGACCCCAAAGGAATCCCCGAGTTCTGGTTAACGGTTTTCAAAAACGTGGACCTGCTCAGTGACATGCTGCAGGTAGCTTCATCCACACAGCTGCCAGTGAAAATGGGTCACAGACCATCAAGAAAAATCTGAGTTTGCTTCCACCTGCTGGCCAAGTTGTTTAGAACATGGGTTTGCAGTGTGGATTATGACTACATATAAGATTATTTAATTCATGCTCACAGTTAAACAGCTGAATTAAAAAGCAGAATTTACAGGGTGTGGGTGGCGGGCCATAAGTTGAAACAGAAACACATACTGGCTGCTCTTCTGAACGCTGCAGTGCTTTCTCTTCTCAGGAACACGATGAACCCATCCTAAAACATTTACAAGATATCAAAGTAAAGTTTTCGGATCCAGGAGAGCCCATGGTGAGTAAGCACCACTCGTGTTGAATGGCCGGAACCAGTCTGCTACCTTTTGAACTGTCTGTAATCGTGATCTCATTTGGTCTTCCCCAGAGCTTCACGTTAGAGTTCCACTTCGAGCCCAACGACTTCTTCACAAACACAGTGTTGACCAAAACCTACAAGATGAGGTCAGAGCCGGACGAGAGCGACCCCTTCTCCTTCGACGGACCAGAGATCATGTGCTGCACAGGGTGAGTATTGTGTGGTCTTTTCCTGGTAAGACAATTGAGTGCGTTCCTTATTCCAATTGTTATTCAGTAATGACATTTCTTATGTTCATACTAACTTGCATTGCAGTGGTCTTATTTTCTATAAAAAAAATTAGGATTTTCAGGAGCATCATTTGATTTCATACGGTTTATGGTCAGCCTCATTTAATAAAACACCCCCTAAGCAAGCAACATGATCTGGACCACTGTAACGAGTTCTCTCTGTATCTCTCTACATAATTTAAGTGGACATAAATTAGATTCCTGAAAAAATCCCTGGCTGTCATTAAGATTTTAATTTGTAATGTTGGATAATGACCGTGCATTCTTCTTCTGCTGCTGCTGCCGCCGCCTTGTTTCCCCACAGTTGCACGATTGAGTGGACAAAGGGCAAGAACGTCACGTTGAAAACAATCAAGAAGAAACAAAAGCACAAGGGCCGCGGCACAGTGAGGACGGTCACCAAAACAGTCCCCAACGACTCCTTCTTCAACTTCTTCACCCCACCAGAGGGTGAGAAATATTTGGCCCATACCAGGGTTCAGCAATACATGGCCAGCTGATGTAACATTTAATAAAGTGATCAGTTAGATCTTTGTGCCTGCATGGTTTAACTAACTTTGACCATTTCCACTTGTTTACAGTTCCAGAAAATGGCGAGTTGGTAAGTCAGTTCCTTATAATCTAGTTGTGCATTCAACAGCTTTTAAGCAAGAAACCTCTTTGTAGATTCTAATCTAGTTTCCCCAGGTATAGTACATATTTTCTGTTTAGCTTAATGACCAAATGTTTTGAACATCACCTTGTCATAAAAAAGTGATTTGTTAAATCATGAGCTTTATAAATCTGCTTATTTGACAAACTTCAGAATCAGGTCCAAAGTGTAACCTCCTATTGTAACCTAACCCTCAAGGAAGTATAGAAAAGCCTTAACTAGTACTGTTTTTAAATGCATGGCTAAACTGACTGGCCTGTGTCTTCAGGATGAGGACTCTGAGGCGGTCCTGGCTGCAGACTTTGAAATCGGCCACTTCATCCGTGAGCGTATCGTACCTCGGGCTGTGCTCTACTTCACAGGAGAGGCCATAGAGGACGACGACGATGATGTGAGTGTTGGCATCGAATCTCAAGTTTAACATCTGAACTTGTTGAAGAAAAAAATAAAAAGGCCATATTGGAATGAACACACGCCATCATATAACCCTCACTAGGCATTGCTTGACTACTGATACTACTGGGGGGGGATGAGGCCAGGCTAAAGGCGTTTTATGGTTCTGCGGAGGCTCCACGTAGCCTACGTAAGTGGCCTGATGTTTATACTTGTGCACTGGTGTGTGCGTCGAGCCGGCGTGTGTGGGTGTTAGAGCGAGGGAGAAGTGAGAGAGTGACGGCGATTAGCTCCGGAGCGAGTAGCTACGCTAAAGTCGTTGTGAGAGAAACTAAGTGTCTCCCCTGTGTTTATTGATCCTTTAGCAGGAAAAGTTAACCCTCTCCTTGATTACATGTTTATGGAGAAGGAGAACCAGGAAATGAGTCGCAGGTAAATGCAACGCTACCAAGCCACGGCAGAGCGACGTGCGTCGCTGCGACGTGTAGTTAAATTTTTCAAGAGGTGCACATCAGGTTACGGCGTAGGGTCCGGCGGAGACGCAGAGGGGTCTGTGGGGGTACGCTGCGATTCTACGCAGAAGCATAAAACGGCCTTAAGCTTGCCTCTTCTCAAATGTTTGTAGCTAATCCTCGTTTGTGTTTTACAGTACGATGAAGAGGGAGAGGAGGCGGACGATGAGGTAAGACTATTTAGGGCCACAGTTGATGTATAAAAATGACTTTCACACCATGCAAGAGATGTGTGGTTTTAGTGTTGGGACAGACTTGAATGTTAACAGTGGTTGTGTTGAGGAAGCGCAGTAGTCTGAAGTTCTGTGCTGTGTGTGTGTGTTCAGGAAGGAGAAGAGGAGGCTGATGAGGAGAACGACCCTGAATATGATCCCAAGGTGAGAACACACACACACACACACACACACACACACACACACACACACCGGTGTCCTGAGAAAGACCTTACTCAGCTGTTCTCAACTTTGTTGGCTCAGGATGCTCTTTCCAAAAAGTAAAGCAGCTCTTGCTGTAGGCCATCGATAGCTGCAGCACGAGTGGACTTTAATGTTGCCGTGAGAACCGTTTTGCATTACACCATCCAGCACCCTTGGGGGTGTTCCTGAGCTGCAAGTAGAGAACGGCTGTCCCTAAATTGACTTGTCAAATTTCAACATACAGAATACATACTGTCAAATGCATCTCATTTTTACTCCAGCGTTTGGTTTGCTTCAGCTTTTATTTTGTCATGCTCTTGATTTGGCTTTCAGACCAAAAAACAACTCTCCAGTAGATATTTTCCTCTTCAACATTGTCTTAACCAGATCCTGAAAATATATATATATATATATATATATATATATATATATATATATATATATATATATACACAAAAAATAAATAAATAATCGGAATGACTTTTCACCAGTCAGTTAAGTCTGACTGTTGCATGTTGTTACTAAAACCTGAACCATAACCTTATGCAACACAGATCCAGTATGCCTTAAAGAGAAGGATGACCCCAGTGAAATGTTACCCACATTGAATATTCATTTTAATCAGAATATCAATATTTTGGCCTTATTCAAATGCATTATTTGTTTAGGGAACTTTGGCACAATAAATAATACAAGAGCACTTAATTTAAATAAACACAGTTAAATGCAAACCTGCAGAGGTTTACTGTAATTTCACTGAGACAAATGAATAAGGGGTGCTCTCCTGTAGGCAGTTTATTCACTGAGATTTTCTGCCTTCCTGATGGAGGTAAAAAAGCTGAAACAACTGAATAAACAGTGGACAGAAGAAAAGCTATGCAAGCTCCAAAAGTATTACAAGCAACAATAAGAGGAATAAAAGTCTCTTGATACTAGAGGTGTGACGAGATCTCGTGAGATTAAAACGTTACGATATTTCTCATCAAGGTTAAAAGTTGCAGAATTACGTCTGTACTACAGAGGACCAATTCATAAATCCATTGCTGCCAACGTCAGAGCGCGTAAGCATGAGCTTCTCTGTCCTCTGCGTCTTTCACAGAGCGGGGCTCAGCCCACACAAACAGAGCTGTGGACAGAGTGAACGCTACATTGCCTCTGCAGTTTGTTGAAGTCGCAGTGAGACACAACAATGCCGGTAAAGCGGACACTAGTGTGGTTACACTTCTCAAAACTTCACGCAGACACAATTTGCTTCGAGATCGCCTTGTAGTTTGTTTAACTTGCATAAATATTTGATTAATAGGTTGTAGGGACGGGTTTGGGAGGAGAGGGGGACGCCACTGTTATTAGGTCTGAAGAGGTTAGTAATACAGGGGAGAAGCCATTTGAGTTTGTGGCAAAACTTTTCACAGTGCTCATTTTTCATTTTGTGACTTTCGATTGAATTATTGAACTATTTGTCCAGTCATATTTCATCGTTTAAGTTTTCTTTAAAATAGTGTATAAATCTCGTCTGGTTCTGGTGAACCCAATCTCGTGTCTTGTCTCGTCACACCCCTACTTGATACATAATGTGTTCAAAGCAAAGTTTCTTGTAGTCTCAGTTTTGTGTACATCATGAGATTTTCCCAGTGCACATACTGCTATAGGGCTTTAGTTAGGTGTTACTTGATTGATTTGGTCTGAGGAGTTTATTTATTTGTGTTGCCTAGACTGGAGCAGCTTGTAAGTTAAACACAGATCTAAACGAGCATGACCTCTGCTTCTTTGCTAAACAAACGTCTGACACTGTATTCTGCTAGTTTTTAGTTACTCCTATTCATTAATGTTGCTTCATCTCCAGTCACTTTGACATCTTTTGTCAGCTACTCTTTAAATTTTTCCTCACTAGGTTTAAGTGGTGACAGTAGAAAAATAACCCTATCCTGGTAGGTACAGCTTGTGACTTGTCAGCTTACTACCATCACACCCCCGCCCTTCACCCCAACCCTCTCCGTTTTTTGCTCTGTGCTTATCTTTTCCTCCTGTTTATTCTTTCCTCCATCCATCTCTTTGCACCCCCCACCCCACACATGAGCATCCTCCTCCTCTGCCGCCGTGCTGCACCCTCCCGAGTTACTAACCCACTGGTTTGTTGTTGGTTTTTTGAAGTTTAACCCATAGTGAGTTCTGCATTTGCACCTGTATTATTTCTGTATGTTGAAGCTAGTCCAGCCTCCTGTCCTTTTTTTAATTTTCCTCCATGTTGAACTTGTCTGTCCACAAATGCAGGCTAGTTTTGAGATTTTGTCAGGATGAAGATTTGTCTGCCATAACTGTGCTTTTGTTTGTGTTGTTTTAGAGTACCCATTAGTCTGGTTTTTATTCTCATTTTACTGTTCCCATTAGTTGTTTTCAGCTCTTTTTTCTCTATAGATTTGCTTTCAATGCTGGGGATGATGGCCTCGGAGGGCTGTATGTTTGAAATAAGGCTTTACCAATAATTGGCAGATTACCAAAATACAAGAAATGCCCACAAAGTTTTTATATCTGAGGGTTCTGTCATTGTTGGCAATAATGGCCCGTTTTCTGTCTTTATTAGAAACTGGATAGCTTGCAGAACATAAAAACAGGAAAAAAGGTTAACTTGCACCACATCAGTCTGCATTAGAAGCAGAGCGTTTTGCTTTGGGCATTTTCGTGATAACAAAACCTCGTAGTGTGTTAAATCTAGTTTTGCACAGAACGCCATTTATTTTGTACGCAACTGTCACCCGATTTCAGCCACGGCCAAGTGTATCGCTCAATAGCTAAAATGACCTTCCACTGTTGATTCAGTGTGGCATCAGAGCAGCCTGAGCAGCTGCAGCGTGCCATCACCTTCACAAGTGTCTGTCTGCTGGAAGGACGCCCTACCCCCAGTATGATGGGCTCCTAATTATCCGTCTGTGCACTTTTCATCCCTATTTACTCGGGTGTTTCATTTGTTTTTGGCAGCTAATTGATTTGAGCACAATAGCCGGAGGTTCTGTTGAAGTGTTTACATTTATTATCCTGTAGCAGCAACATCAAAAGAAGCAATTTTGGCAGTTCACTCTGTTTTAAAGCTCTTTTTCAAACATGCAGTATCTCTTTACCACGTATAAACTAAACAAAGGGAACGAAAAATCTGTTCATTAAACCAATTTACTTTGTTTTTCATATAAACGCAAAGTAATACCAAAACATGTAAATCATTAACTGGTGGAGAGTACCATTGGTACCAGGTCCTGTTCTCCATTTAGTCATCCACTGCAGATAGTAGCCGAGGCATTCTCAGCTGATCGCTGATCATCTTGAATGCGACGCTCGCTGAATCTTGTCATCGGCAACCAAACAGGAACGCCTGCACTTCGTCAATTGTAAGGCGTAGTGCGGGGTTGCCATTGTTTAAGTCTGGGGCCAGTGAATATTAAATTGCAGTCGCTATTGACGATAGCTTGGCCGTTTTTAAAATGGCTGGTTTGTGCGGGATCTCCAATGTTGCTCTAGTGACGATTCTCCCTGACCAATCGGTGGTCTGCTGTGTTTTAACTCCACCTTGTAGTATTGGCTCAGCTCGCTTGGAAACTCTTCTGAGGTTGTCCCAAGAAAGGTACCATGCACAACGTCTGCTAATGGAAAACCAAAAAAGAGCAAGCAGAGCCGTGCAGTGTAAACACGGCCATTAGCTTCAGCCTGGAAACATTGATTTGACTGGCTAAAGGAAAAGTTTGGCTTTTTGGGAAATTGACTTTCTTGCTGAGAGTTGGATAAGATCAATACCACCTTCATGTCTGTACACTAAATACGAAGCTGGAGCAAGCACTTGGCTAAGCATGAAGACTGGAAACGGGGACCCAATTAAATGGTTTTACTGGTGTTTTTTTTTGTACAGATAAAACAAACTGGTGTTAACTGATGAGAGCTTGAGAGGTGCTGCTAAACTGGTGTTACCCTTGGACACAGCTAGCTTAGCTGTTACCGGTCTTTATGCTAAGCTAACAGACTCCAGTGCCATATATATATTTAACAGCATAGAGTGATATCGATCTTATCGAATGCTCTGCTTGAAAGCAAATGCATTTCCCAAAATATCAAACTATTGCTCCAGCATGTTTATACCAAATATCGTCATTTAGCTTGAGAATTTTCAGGTCTTGAAATAGCTTTGCTGTGTGTTAATCTGATTTTGGTTGTGCGTGCGTGTGTGTGTGTGTGTGTGTGTAGTGGTTTTTATCTTAACAAATGCCCCTTCCTGTGATTTGTTACAGAAGGATGCAGCCCCCCCAGCTGAGTGCAAGCAGCAGTGAAGCCTGGCCTGGCTGCCTTGAGGATCAACTGCACTGTAACGGCTTCTCAAATTAAAAGAAGACAAAAAAGAAAAATAGTTACTTACCGCCTTATAATGTTTTGTATTTTTCTTGGTAGAGAATTTGAAGAAAAAAAAAGCTTCAAGATTTTTGTTACAAAACTCATGGTAATATACTGGGAGCTGTGGCTCAATATACATAGTATTTTACTAGACCTGTTAATCCTTCTTCCTCCTCTGTACAATAGATAGCATACAGGAAAAAAAAAAATCTCCCTCAAAAAGCATGAACTGTTTCTTCACTGCTAAAACTAGTTTGGGTTCTTGTGAAGTCTTTTGTTGTATTTGCTCTTAGACAACAGCTGTGGTTTAGACTGCATCGCGGCAACGTCAATTTCTTACCCCCTCTCCCCACCCCCCCTTTTCCCTTCCTCTTCCCCCTACCAAAGCTCCAGGTTGGTCAGTTGTGGTTGTTCCAGGTGAATGTCTTTTATTCTTAGCAGGGCCTTTAGTACTGTAGCAGTTCCAGCTCTAGTGACGGAGGACAGATGGGTGACCTGCAGTTGGGTGTCTATTCTAGTTTATATCTAATCTTGCTGAGCATGGGATCCGGAGTTGGTGTTTTTGGCCACTTCCTGCGCCACTTGTGCTCAACTACTTTCCACTCTCGATACATTCCAGTAAGCAGACTGGCTGGCACCGTCGGTGAACCTCTCTTCACAGAGAGTCTACTTCTCTTTCACTGGATGCACTCATCTAAATTGAACCAAAATGAAGTTTTTTTTTTCCGACCACTTTGTCACTAAATGGGTCGCTCCCCGGGCTCGGTACAGCCTGGTCGAGTCTCTTTAACATTCCAGAGAATTCCTAAGATGAGGATGAGACTGTTTGGTGCCGGAGCCACCTAACCCTAATAACCCAGTGCTTCAGGCTCGCAGTGGCGTGGCTCTCGTCTTTTCTATAGCACTTTGTACTAGTGTGTGGTGTACCGGTGGCGTCCTGTCATTGGTTAGCTGTCTGAGTACTCCTTGTAAGCAGCACTTTGTGTTACGCCCCGCGTTTAAATGGTCACGGGGGGGGCGGTGCTGTAACCCCACTCTGTGGCGAGTTCAACTTCTATCTGGTTTTTCAGTGCATTGCCTTTCTTACTAGGGGGGCACATGTGGCCTGTTCAGAGAGGCTTTATAGGAATAGGGTTGGGCAGATGTAGCACAGCGGATGAAAAGGAAAGGCCAAACCAGGTTTTCTAGTCTGTGGAAAATGTCAGGTTCTCCAAAAGCCCCTTTTCCTCATCGGTTTATGACATTTACCTCTTGTGTCACCAATTTTTGACTGGTCAGTTGACTCACACGGACCTCAGCCCAGCCCCTGAGGTTACGTCTTATCACTGTGAAAGAAAAGGGAAGCATGATAAGGCCATTGTATTGGCCAATGACCCACCACCCTCCTTACCCCAAACACGTTCCTTTTTTTACCCAGAAGGCCACAGGAAAGCATGTCAGAGCAATACAAACCGTAGCCTGCCTCCCTCCCACTCCATTCTTTATGCCTTTTTAAGTTTCAAGTGTTGGTTGTGTTGGGCAGCATCGTGTCCACTGTGGAGAGCCAGGGTACTACTCATTCTGCAGGGAGTATTCAGATCATGTTTATTGGAAAAGGACATAAGTTTCTGTAGGGTCCATCTGAGCAGCTGTTGTCAAGGCAAAATGCTATGCTACAAAAATACTAATGTACTCGATAACTGTACGTGTATGTTCATGAATAAATTGGTTAAACATGTCTATGGTTGACTAATTTTGTTTTATTGATTATAAGGTCTGCGTTCATCTGGGTAATCTTTTTTTTTAAAAATGACAATCGCAACCACTGACACAAACCTAAATCATTTTACAATTGTAAACCTCTATTCTTCCAAAATGTTTATGCAAATTAAATATTTTTCCACTACAAGCTGCTGATCATGGGAGCGGTAATTGGAACACATTTTATGCCCAACCACATGCCAGAAGAGGGCGCCATTGCTGTGAGATTGTATTTGCCAGTTACTGTCCTCCATGGGGAATATGGTTTGTAATGAGATGAGTGACCACATCAAATGCCACACAAAGGGCCATTTGATGGACTCAATCCTGGAGAGGGCTGTAACCGTGACAAAACTGTAAAATGGAATAGCTTTAAAGCTGTTACATTGCAGATGGTAATTGTTATCACACCACATACTTTACATGTGGAAGGTCTGACATGGTTTGCCTGATACCAGTTCTCATAGTAATTATAGTATAAACTCAGCTGTTCATAAATGCAGGACATGACCCAAATCAAACCCAACACTGAAGTATTCTGACCCAGGTTAACATGTAACAGACGTGCATTCATAATTTGACCATATCAAAAGTAATATTTACATCATACTTTAAAGTATCAAAAGTAAGTGAATTGCCCCATTTAGTGTTCTAAGCAGTATATTAAGTAATTACATTACAACACAGTGCTTAAGCAGTATTGTAGCTGGTTGAGATCATTTATATAATGTTGGGTTGTTTAATCTACAACGGTACATAGCGTATTGTTTGACTGCATTTAAATAGCACTTTTCTAGTCTTAAAGACCACTCCAAGTGCTTTTACAGTACAAGCCAGCTTTCACACAGTCTACAATGCAAGGTGCCAGCTGCTGGTTTTGGAACCTTGCTCAAGGACACTTGGACATGTAGACTGCAGGGGCCAGTACACAGGCCTTCTGATTGGTGAACGACCGCTTAGCCACATGCGGCCGCTGCACCACATTTCACTCTACTGCATTGGTTTCCAACCTTTATGGCAGGTGACCCCTAGAAGTGAGATTTTTGTTACCCTTTCTTACGCCTTTGATCATTTTGGGCCTCACAGATAGATTTTCAGAGATCCTTCTGGGACCCACCAATCTAGTGTAGTAGGTAGCATAAAATGAAAAAACTCATGTGAAGTACAGGTACCTCAAACATTGTACTCGTGTACATGTAGGCTACGCTACTCTCCACAGGTTAACACCACGGACTGCTGCTTTAAACACAAATGGCTCTCTGACAACGTCTAATGAAGTGAACGCTATAGATTATTATTTTGTAATGAAGAGCATTCCTGTAAAGTGTTACTTTTTTAGATTGTATAGCTTTGTGTATAGCCTACATTTAAAAAACAAAAAACAAACATGTATAGCCTAATGTTAAAAGGCTAAAATATGAAAGTGTTTATGCATTCATAAACTATACAGTAGGCTAGCCTACAAACTGCTGTTTTGTGTATTGGCCATATTCGCTGTGCTTTTAAAACACAAATTTCAAAATAATATAGTGGCTGTCAAAAATAAAAAATAAAATCGTTAGCCTATTATGAGTAGGCTGTTCTTGTCGTCAGTGTCTCAGGAGGCTGTGTGTCTCTGAGGGGGGCGGTGCACGCACACCCCTCCCGCCCCAAACCCCCTCACACACTGACCAGCAGCCAGACAGGCAGCCTCCTCACTACAACCAACACTACTCACACCACCGCAGTCAGAGCCGCATCTCATGCCTCCGCCTGCTCCGGGATAGACATCCGTCCGTCCGCCCACTGAAGCAGCCAGGGAGCTGGAAGCGTCCAGGTGAAGATGCTGGAAAACGGGAGGAAGGTGTTCAAGGAAGGTCTGCTGGAGAAGCGAAGCGACGGGCTGCTGCAGCTCTGGAAGAAGAAGCGCTGCGTCCTGACCGAGGACGGCGTGCTGCTGCTGCCGCCTAAGCAGCACGACCAGCCGCAGCACGGCGGCGGGGACACGGGCAAAGTCAAGGAGCTGCACTTCGCCAACATGAAGACGGTGGACTGCGTGGAACGGAAGGGCAAGTACGTCTACTTCACGGTGGTCATGCTGGAAGGGAAGGAGATCGACTTCAGGTGCCCGCAGGACGAGGGCTGGAACGCGGAGATCACCCTGCAGATGGTCCAGTACAAGAACCGGCAGGCGATCCTGGCCGTCAAGTCCACCCGGCAGAAGCAGCAGCTGCTTGTCGTGCAGATGCCCGGTCAGAAGACGGTCCGCAGCTCGCCAAACGTTGCGTGACATGCGGCGAGTCCCGCGGACTTTGGTGCACCATTATTAGCGGTAAGACAGCTCCAGAGAACGCGAGATTGAGGGGGGCTCCCCAGGTCTGGGGATCCATTGGCAGATTAAGGACCCATGTTTCGGTTTTTCTTTGATTCCCTGGATATTTGTGCTATGAATGAGGACTTCTGTTTTCGTCATAGGTCACAGTGCTCCCTCACAGATCAAATCCTGAGCGAATATGCTGGCAGAAGGGCACGAAATCGTACAAAATATGGATTTACTTTGGCGTAAAGAAAACTTTGGGAGTCTCTGCTGTAGGCCTCCGCCGGAAAATATGCTGGATATATCCATTACCAGACAGGTTTGATATTTCATACAAGGAGGGCTTCTCCTTATCCTTAACATCTGGCGTTACGCGCGGAGATAAAGAGATTTAAATTGCGCATGTCGCGTAATTACTCAATAAAGGAAAGATGAACAATTGTTTATATAACCATTTGAAAATCGATTTACATGAGTGAACCGCTGTTGGAACATGTTAAAATATGCCACAGTGACTCTAAGCGTAATGACGCGCAAATTGCGCGCAAAAAAGCAATGGCCACATCAGAGTTTAATCAAAGTGTATGGAGCTTTACAGTCCTACTACACACCACAGCAGCTCATCTCACTCAAACTTGTGTTATCAGTCAGATAAGCTGCTTTGTGTCTGCTTGGACAACACATTTCCATGCACATGGCTCTCTATGGCACATGGTGATTTGGTATCACACTGAGGTTTCAACCCAGCCAAACATCAATGGACCAAACAATGTGGACACATGTTATTATTCTGTCATTGTGATACAATGTTGGAAACAGGGGTCCTGCAAAGGCTTTGAGTTGAAGGGAGACAGTGTGACAGTTTTTTTAGTTTTTTTTTTAGATTGACTTTGGTCAAAAACCACAGTTGCCATGATAGATATTTGAGTATTATTACTCTTTAAGATCAGGGCTTCACTTTCCTGAGCAGCCGGCCGTAGCTACCATTGAGCTCTGAGGTCATGTCTTCTGTATTTCTTCCAAGAATTTGGGAATTTTAGCAATGTTGATACAGTTAATATTTCACTTTTGTAATTATTAACATGTAAGGCTGAATCCAGTATTTTTAGACTTAGTTAATTCAAATGTTAATATTTTTAGACCAACAGAGAAATAATTTAAATGTATAACTATTTCCCCACTAAAACTTTATTACTGGCAGTTTAGGGAAAGCTTTGGAACATAAGCAGTACTTAAAATATGACAAATTCAAATTTTAAAACATTTTATAGGCTTAATTTTTTGGTTTCTGATCAAAATCTGAAGAGGAAGTGTGATTAATGACCTCAGTATTTCTAAAATCCTATCTACGGCCCTGCTGAGCAGTGATCCTCTCTCATGCTTGTTTCTTTTATGTAAGAAATACATGTATACTCAGTTAAAACTTCCACATAAAGTGAGGGAAATTATGTTTAGTGCCATTATGTTAGTGTGAGTTGGCGTTAATGGTTCGAGCAAGACTGTTGAAATGAAATGAGCAGCCTGAGGTCCTGTTACTGTTACTGTATATTGAGTTCATGTTGCCTCTTGTGTCAGGAATCACCAGTCTGCAGTCTGTCTAATTGATTGCATCCGCAGGTTAATTGGAGACTCAGCTGGAGGATGAATATCTCCTCCTGCCGCTTCACCACAGACCTCCATTCTCCAGCAGAACCCCTCTTCCACACAGGCCAGCTTCCCCTTTTCAATACAGAGACTTATTTAACAAAAGACTGATGGACAAAAAGCATGTGAGAAGACAACTGTACTCTACCGTGCGATGGTTAGCCCTTATTTATTAGATGTATATATATTTTCTATAAAAATAATACTATGTTGTTGATGAATGTTCCGTGTGTTTGTTGCTAGAGTGGAACAAGAAATCCTTGCTCTGAGGTTCCTAGACCACATGTTACACACAAGTCCATAGGGAATAAGCTTACATAATTAGGATGGTTGCTGTAAGTTAGTCAGATCACTTCCTTACCACTAACATTTGTGTCATCGTCCTTGTTTTTCAACTGAACCAAAGAATCATTACATTTTCTTTCTCGTGCAGTGTTACAGCTCAGAATATACTATAGCCTACTAAAATACTATATGATGAGACACCTGCATGACTATTTTGTTTGCATGTGTTGCACCTAATTTTATTTAGCCCTGCTTTTTCAGAGTTAGTATAACTGCTGCACAAAAGAGGCAATGTCTGTAGACAGTATAAGACATATGGTACACATAGGTCTCTTGAAAAACAGGTTCTACTGTTCTAAATTGTTTACTTACTGCAATGTAGCTAATGTGCTAACTAGCTTGCGTAATGTTATTGTATGTAAGCTACTGTGCTAACGAGCTTGCTTAACGTTACTGTAAGTTAGTTACTGTGCTAACGAGCTTGCTTGCTGTAAGTTAGCTGCTGTGCTAACTAGCGTAGTTACTTTTTGTTAGCTACTTAGCTAATTATCTTACTGTAAATTAGCTACTGTGCTAACTAGCTTACTTACTGTACATTCGCTACTGTGATAGTTTGCTTACTGTAAGGTAGCTACCGTGCTAACTAACTTGCTTACTGTAAGTTAGCTACTGTTCTAAAGAGATGGCTTACTGTAAGTTGGATAGTTTGCTAACTAGCTTGCTTACTGTAAGTGAGCTACTGTGCTAGCTACGAAGGGTGTATTCCATTTGTACTCAGAAGTCGGAATTTCCGAGTTCTAAGTCGGAAACATCCCTTCTGAACGGATTTCAGAGTAGTGAAGTCAGAGCACCTCACAGTACCCCAAGCTCGAAATCCAACATGGCTGCTCTGTGGATCAACAGCATAGACTGTAAATATACAACAGCAGTGAAAGCTGTAGTAATATACAGTTTATTAGCACATTTGTCTTATTTGTGTATCATTAAATAAGTCTTAAGCACAGTACTGTCCAACTTCTATCTGTGGACATGTTACGCTGTTTGTATGCACACAAAAAAACAGCCAAATGCATTATCAACTGGTATTGCTAACAATGGCTAACCTGGATAGAGCAAACCCCACTGTGAAATCAGACTTGTTTTAATGGAACGCGGTCAACTTGGGTGTGACGTCATTCCCTGCTCCGGAGTTCCGAGGTAAATGGTTCGCACTATTAGTAACAAGAGATCTATGACTATCTATGTCTAGTACTCGCTTGTTCCAGACAGGCTAACTTGTTAGCGTTTAGTTTGCCAGCTTCAGGAGTTCGCCAACTAGTCCTGTGAGTAGTCTCTTCGTCATCAAGCTTCTTGAACCACATATTTCTTGAACTGTGGCACAACTGGGTCAAAACTGTGGATGTATATTGCTGCACCACTCTGGGCCTTTGTTAGAGCAGGATACCATGTTCCAAGATTATGCCCCATTCATTCCAGAAGGTTCACTCACTGGGGACATACGGCAAAAATGTTCAATGCACATTAGAGTCTTTCTTAGAGTCGATTGACTTCTTCCTGACTCCTAGTACACATGAATAGCACAAAAATAATTCACTACAATACAGCTCTTCCTGTGTTTTTAATGTTTATTGGACCTAAAGGCTGAAATTGTGATAAAACAGAGAGTAGTTTCAGAGTGTTTGTGATGCATTCATTGTTTTAAAGACGTTTCTTTTGTGTATAGGAAATAGTATTTCTGGTTCAGTGTGTCCCATGTGGGCCACTAGGCCAGAATCAGCTCCCAGCTAAGAGGCTGTTCCTGGGGTTTGGTAAAATTGCTGCACTGCTAAGGTTCTATTTTATCACTCTCTCTTGGAAAACCATGGTTTGAAAGTGGTCATGTTTAGAATCCTTTCTCTGATAGTTTGTAATTTTCCTTGGCTAAAAAAGTGTGACAAGTGCTGGAAAGTTTTGTATACAAAATAAATATGTTTGAAGCTACTTAGCTAATTGCTGACTTTCAACATCACAAATGCGGTGAACGTTTTTGTATTTTGACTTGTACTTTGAGTTGCTCCTTGGCAATTCAAACTTGGCAAAAAAAGATGCTCTATGGTGTCTCTGTTGCCAACAGACTCTTAGGCCCCACCCACTGACATTTACCACAACCAATCAGATTATTTTTGTCTCATAGCAGCTCTGCCTTTGAGAAATGTTCATAAAACTATATCTCTAATCTGCGACTATACTGCAAGACATGCTTTACAGGAGAAAAAGTAACGGACTAAATAATGTGATTGTTGTGAAAGTGAAGGTGGTGACACACAGGGCAACAGGTAACGGATTCCTCTATAGTTTTTTTTCACGATGGAGGGATGTCATTCTGTCATGAAACTTGTTATTTCACTATGGCTCATGTTGTTTCCTGTTTTCTGGAATTGTTTCCCACTGCTTTCCCCACTTGCCGGTGTATCACAGCCAAACCAACACATACCTCCGTGTTGTTGTCATCATCCACACAGGGTAATAGCTGTGCCCTTTATCTAATGTGACTGGTGTGATGCTTCTCTGACATGCCTTCCTGTTGCCATCATTACTCACACAGTTATAGCTGTGCCCTTTCTAGCCACTGTCCAATTTCTTATTTCAATGTGAGATCTATTTTCATACCTCGAACAGATACATTCCATTAAACAGCAGGGTCTCTTGTGTGGTTTCTTTCCTTGTTCGGCAGCACGAGTGTCAGAGCCCCACGGTTCAGCAGGGTCATCTAAATGACCTGTTTAACTAGCTGCTGCTCTATCGGTCTTCATGCTTAACAACCGCTGAACCTTTTACCCCCTGTTTCCTGTTCTAAAAGTAGAAGCCGTGTGGAGAATTGGGTTTCACTGCCAGTTGTTGCCGCTCAGATACACTGCCAGCGTGTAATGTCAAAAGCACACGTGGCTCCGGGTGCTCTCCTGTCTAAAGCAGAGCTAATTCAATTAAACGCTGTGCACATGACGGCATCCTTTCTGACACACATGAAGGGTTCGCTGCTGCCGGAGAGGACCATTGCTGTGTAAGGGAGCAGCTTGTCTCTCTAAATATTGAAGTTTGGACCTCAGAGTCACCTGCTACTCCAGCTCTTGAATACTGCTTTTCTTTTCAATAGTCACACTGGTGCAATCAGGAAACATAATGGAAATGCATTTATATTTCAGACATTTAGCAGATGCTCTAGAATGAGAGCTAAAGATCACCACATCACAAGCAAGAAATATTAATGCTATAGACATGTACGTTTTGGTGATCAACTGCCACTACAATAAATGTTTAAACCTAGTAGCACAAAGAGAGAAAAGCAAATTGACTGCACAGCGATATCCACAAGCCACCATTAAACTATTTATCACTATTTTATGGGACGCCACCTAGGCCAAAATTGAATACTTGACATGCACATATTGGTACTAAGGGGACACGCATGCATGCGGTGAGATGAGTATGAGGGTATATGAGTGTGTGTGTGTGTGTGTGTGTGTGTGTGTGTGTGTGTGTGTGTGTGTGTGTGTGTATATATACTGTATGTATGTATATATGTGCATGCTTGAGTATGTATGTATGTGCGTTGGGGTAAGAGGTCAGGGTGGATGGCCAAACCAGGTGACTTTCACCCAGGAGACCCATGTTTGTTCAACTTTTTGCGACTTTTTTACATTAACTTACATTCGTAAGTGAATTTACATAGCAAACATACTTATTTTAACCCAAACAAAACGAAAATAAATGTGAGCACGTTTCAGGATGTAATTCACAGGAAAAACTATTTACATCTCATTCTTTTTACAAGTCAAGTATTCAGTTTTGGCCTAGGCTGCTTCTCGTATTATTATAATTTCAACTAATGCCTAATCATTTTTATTTTTTTATTTTTTATTTTTTATATATATTTTCAGTGTTGAAATGAACCTACAAAAGTGAAGAAAGGATAAGTGAGGACATGATAAAGTTGTCTTGTTGTTGACATCCCTCCAACATAGCGGTGTGTCTCTTTGAACTCCCCAGCAGCAGCTGTTCTTCAAACTTTATGTAAGAAGCCTCTGTAGCTCCATCGTGGCATGCTTTCTGACTGCCAACGTATTCCTCAACCCCCCCTTCTCTCTCTTTGATCAGGAGAAAGACTTGGGAACTTATGACAGCAGGTGCATGTGACTGTAAGTGACTTCCAAAGAGCTTTTAATCCAGAGCTCCTGAATCCTCACAACTCCATCCCAATATGACCTGTTGACCTGTGGCAAGATAGTTACGAACAATTTTTGGGTATTATTGAACTGAAAATGAAAATGATGAAAATGATTTATTTTGTAGTAAGGAATAATCTTGCACACTGCTCTTAACATTACATTTTGGTACCTTCATTTGAGTATGAGTTCTTTAAAGAATAAAGCTGGTAACATTCTAATGTTCTTACTGTCAATGAATTCCATGTTAGTCCGACTCTCAGTACTTTCTGATTTCCCTGCTCTGTCTGTGGTACTCAGCCCCAAGCCCTCTGGTTCCTGTTGAGGACACCACCTTACACATATATTTATATATATTGTTTTTTAAACAGCTCAGTAATATGCTAAAACAGCTGGGCACTGTAGTTTTTTACCAAGAAGATGGAAGAAATAATTTGGGACTATTTTCAGCAATCAGGACGCATATTTACGTTTATAGTGGCGGTGGCTACAAGTGGTCATAGCAATAATGATGTAAGCAAAGCAGGAAGTGAGGTGACGGTATAAATTATAAGAGTGCCAAATTCCGTGTAAGGAGGCAGGGTTGGGTGGTAAGTGGGTATGACCAAAGATAGTTTAGTTATAGAGAATCTTTGGTATAACAAACACATTGTCGTCGGGGGTGGTGATGGCGCAGTGAATATGACCCATTCCTTTGATGTGGGAGCTCCGGGTTCAATTCCCACTGCAATACATCAACCAATGTGTCACTGAGCAAGACCCTTAACCCCTAGTTGCTCCAGAGGTGTGCAACCTCTGATATATCAACCCAGTCTCACGCCAGTTCGTAAATAGTCACATTATTTAGATTTATTGATTTCTGCTTTTCATACTACTCCCTACCGTTGTCGTGCTGTGATCACGAAATATGCTTCCATTTAAATACATTAAATTAAAATTCACAATCACCACACGAAAAAAACGGCATAATCGTGTCCTGTTCACGAATCAATAACATAACAATATGACGAACTGCATGAGACTGGGCTGGACATATAGCAATTGTAAGTCGCTATGGATAAAAGCGTCGGCTAAATGACATGTAACGTAATATTGTAGGACTTTGGGAAAACGGAACAAACGCAACTACGTCATGTTCTGCGTAGTCTGGATCAACAGAAGTACATTTACATGATAACATTCCGCTCTCTGTGCCCTTCCCCTTCTCAAACTCCGTTCATTTTGGGGAACAACAAACGTCAGTGTTTGCTTCCTGTTTCCCTGTAATTTGTTCTCCGTTTCCTGTTTAGCTGCATTGCTCTCGTTACTTGTCCATGGTTATATTTTGCCTGTGCTCTTTTGTTCCATGTTCTCTGTTTAGTTTTCCCAGATCCATCCTTGTGAATGTTCGCATGCTTTACTCCCTGGATTATTTTGTGGTGTTCGGTTTCATGTGCCTTTGTTTCCTGTTGAGTCTGATTAGTCCCTAATGTGTTTCACCTGTTCATCATGTCACCTGTGTCTCGTTAGTCTATGTTCACACTTTGTCTGGTGTTTTGGTGTCTGGAAGTTCGGCCTGTTTTGCTGGTGCTATTTCCTAGTATTCCTTTTTTTTTTGCCCTGTTTCCCGTGTTTTGGATTTCCTGCCTGCTTTCGTGGACTGTAAGTTTTGTTTGAATCATTAAATAATTTTGACTCTCCCTGCTAACTCCTCATCTCCTCCTCTGTATTTGGGTCCAAACTTACAAATTCCTCAAAACGTGACCGCCGTGGTGTGTCTAAACATACTAAACATACACTACAATGTGTGCAGATTGAAATAGATCCCCTTTTGTTTGTTGTTTGTGGTTGGTGACACAACTGATGAATAAGTGGAAGTACTTAAAGGTGCTGTACGCAATCCAGAAAAAAAGTGGTCTGGGATTGCTTCCACACGGCTCTCACAGACGTGTCCTAACTCCTCAAACACTGACACTTTATATCGGCGTCTGATACCGATATGCAAGGCACTCACGTGCACTAACATGCACACACGGCCAGACCGGCTATTAAGATCAAGAACAGAGAAACTTTGATTACGACGCACACAGAGGGAGTGCGACGTCATTCTCTGCTCAGGACGCCATTACTGCACTATATCTTTACATAGCAAATATTTCTGTACTGCTATACAGTACAAGTAGTCTCGCTTTGCCTTCCTCTACCGCGGCGGAGGGTCTTGGAGGAGGGTCTGGCAAATCCACATGGCATTCGTGGATGGGAGGTTGGCATTTCTTCAAACCAATCACAATCGACTTGGGCGGCGCTAAGCACCGAGAGAAGCCGCGGTGCCTCTGCAAAATAGCCTCTGGAAGGAACTTGTTTTGGTGGAACATGTGTACGTTCAAAAGTTGTTTTAGTTGTGCAACAGAAAACTCTGATTGGACAGATAGTCTAGCTAGCTGTCTGGATTTACCCTGCAGAGATCTGAGGAGCAGTTAACCATAGTCCTCAGAAATCCACCAGAGGTTAGAACGCCAACACAAAGGAAGCCCAAGGCAACGGATATCTGGCCTAAATGAGTGAAATCCGGCGGAATTTCCGTTGGCGACGGAGCAATCCCGGAAGTGGAACGTCGAGGATATAGACGCAAGAAGCACCCCAAAACGCTGGGAAGTGCTGCCTGCTTCCCTTCGCCGCCCATGTTAACCAATTGGGCTGTTCAGACAGGATGTGCTGCGGAGCTCTGCGACCGACTAACAATCTATTGCAATATTTGGGTGTCCGTTCTATTTTGAGGGGTAAAAATAGATTTTTTAATTGCCTGATGGATTTTAGGTGACACAATGTTATCCCACAAATATTGCTACTGCTAATGGCAGTAGCTCAGTTTGTAGGGACTTAGCTTCGCCGGTTCAAGTCCCCGTGCAGACCAAAGTATGGAGTGTGGACTGGTAGCTGGAGAGGCCGGTTCACCTCCTGGGCACTGCCAAGGTGCCCTTGAGCAAGGCACTGAACCCCCAACTGCTCGGGGCGCCTGTCATGGGCAGCCCCCTCACTCTGACAGCTGTCCCATTGTATAGGTCCTGGGCATGTGTGTGTATTTCAGGCCTGTGTGTAATGGGTGTAAAAACTAACAACAGAGTTAAAAAATGTAATTTCTTCTTGCAAGATCAATAAAGTATGTTTTAATCTTAAATTAATCTAAAACTGTTGCAGCATCAAGCTGATCTTTGAGATTGATGGACGCGTGGAAGGCAAGCATTGGCCGGCTTATGTCATTTGGTAACTGGCCAGTTTGGGCCGCAGCAGACGATCATGATGGAGTCATGTTGACAGACAAGTCTCTCTCTCAAAGCCTGTGTGTCCTTCTCTTCTGTGGACACAAACACATAAACTGCTCACTTACTTACTTTTCCCTTCCCTGTGGCATCTTGTCAGTGACATAACACAGTAGCTTTGGTTTTCTTCTTGAAGTCTTGAAAATTAATTCTTCAAACACTCCCCCCCCCAACAGAACTGGACTCAAATCTGTTAGGACAGATCAGAGATCAGATCCGGCATGCCATGCAGATATAGTATGTCCTGGATCTTTGGCTCAGTGGTGAGGAAACAAAGCTAGTCCATCCCATAAACAGACCATTTGTATGTATGCCACGCTGCCTGTCAAACGGTGCATGGAAGTTGTCATGCCTTGTTTATTTTATAGTACTACATTCATGTTTTCATAAATCCCAGGATATTCCTAGTAATCAATAACCTTCCCAGAATCCATTGTATCTGATTAGGGCTGAATGACATTATGAGCAATGCAGTATAAGAGGGTTACTGAGCTATAAACGGAATATTTTTGAAAGGCTTGTTGGTAAGACTACTGTGATATAATGATAAACATGATTTCCTTTGTCTGCCCAGTAGTCTTTACGGTACCTGTCCACTGCCAAGCGTCATTTCCAAGCTTCCCATTATTGTCTACGTGAGGTCTTTGGTGTTTTTTGCCCCCAACGTCTCCTCCCAGGCAACGTCTGCCTCCGTTGGAGGCAAAAAACCATGCAATGCATTCTGGTAGCGTCGCAGCGACGTTCGAGAAGCGGGGCTTTTCAATTTCCAGTTTAAAGCTTTATATTTATGATTTTGTCCCAGACTTGTTGCTGCACCAGTACATTCCCTAAAACCACCGCTAATTAGATATAGAATTAGATCTTGTTAATGCTAATAAATAACTTTTCTAACTAATCTAGGTCCCCCTATGTGGACAGCAACTAACGGTTACAACCCTAATACCATATTACAAATCATATGTGAGCAAAACATTGATGCTAAATGCAATCAATTAATTGTTTGTTACCAACAACCCAACATTTAATTTCGTCCGCCATGTTTCTGTGTAGTATGACGTCAACTCGGCAAGTCCTGTAGCAAACAATTTTGACGACTTTCTGTTCCCAGAATTTTCCCAGTTTTTACGATTATCCTGACACCACATGAACGCAGCATTAGGGCATGTGTAGGAAGATGACGTGGGGGCTGGCCACTGATGCACACACATCTGGGAGAGCCAGGAGAACAGTGGTGGAGATTGAGTTGAGTTGTTTCATGTCAAGGAGTTCCTGAAAAGGTGAATTGATTTGGTATTTTTGACAGTGTAACAATTTCAAACTTTTCGCCATCAGACACCAGCCAGACAGCTGCTATCACCACCAGCTTTGCAAGAAGACGTCATGTGGGTGATACAGAGTCCCGCGGCTAAAGGTGAGTCAAACCTGTATCACCACAGGCCTATTGTTAAAAACTTTTTTCTCATACTGTCTCCCTGAATATACCTGTATTCACCCTCTGTCTGAAACGCTCCGTTTTAGCGCCTGTCTCTTTAAGACCCCCTCCCGAAAAAGCCCAGCCTGCTCTGATTGGTCAGCATTTCCGGGTCTTTCGCATCTGCGATCTCTGAGGTTGCATGTCATAACCCTTTGCCTCCTCGACTCCTCCACTTGCCTCCCTTCCTCGCGTCTTAGTCCCTCCTCCAGAGGAGGCACGGGAGAGACGCGAGGAAATCATCAGAGGAGAGAGGCAACGAGCGAATGTGTTTTAGAGGGATGAGACGTTCTTTTCTCAGCATCACATGAATTTGTCAGCTGTTTGGGCGGAGTTAGCAACTCCTTCAGCTGCACGGCTTCCGGGAAGGCTGCTATTGTGTATCATTGCTCATGGCTCCTCGGTGATCCCTCCTCGACGCTCGGTCCTCGGGGCAGAAATAAGAGCTTTGAGACGGCCTTCACCGAGGAGGGACAGAACAACTTCCGGTTCGACCGAGGAGTTGAGGAGCTATCAGATAAGGGTTATGAGATGCAGCCAGGGTCTCTGCACGGTCATTGCAGCAAGGGAATGACTGTAATGGCACTGTAGCGACACATACTACCTATATATAGTTGTGACATCACAACCGTACGGAAGTCCCAATGACTCGTTTAAAGGCACAGTTTCTGAATACAGGCTGTGTGCATTTCTCTGTGGATTGAGCGCTTTGATACTTTCACAGTATTTATGTAGCACCTCATCTTGCTTCATAATAAAAAAGACATGGACTTCTCACTTTTTACAATATGAGACATTTATAATTGTGCAGGGCCAGGTTCTCAGATTGCAAGTAGGCCATATTAAAAAAATCTGCTTCTGTTGTGTTTTGTGGCAGTTTACAATTCTTTTATAAAGTATTTCATGTTGTCCTAAGGCTACATCATAAAACAATTCGGGACTTATGGCAAATTAGTTTGCATACAATGTCTATTTACACAGAGCAACATTAGCATTAATTTTGATTTCAGGACACCTGGTGAATGTGAATAAAATATATTGAGCTCTGTTTTGGTCTCCACCAACTTCTCTGAAAAAAAAGTGTCTCTCTAGCTACTAAATGCTCCACTAAAATCACCAATTAGTGGCTAACTTCTGTGTTTGTGCCAAACCTATATTCATCATACAGTGAAACTCAGGTTGTTGCCCACTTTGCCTTGATTAAAGGCAATGCATGATGTACTACACATTGCTAATATGTTAGTATGATGCATGAAACACATGTGGTGTGCTTAGCCTCATTCATTAGACATGCACAGCATCATGCAGCATGTGATCCACTGAATGGACTCAAACAGTAGCATGCTCCATAAAACATACAGGCCCATATATCCATGATTGTATGACATTTTTTTAAAAATATTGTTTGTATGATTTCAGCCAAGCAATGTGATGGTCAGATATGCACTAAAGCACTGCTGATGCATTGCTTTCCATGTGCTTGATCGGTTGCCATGCCAATCTCTGCAAAAACCAGTTATCAGTGTGATTTGTGCTGGTTTTATTTTTATATTTTGTTCACTCTGTTTTAGAAACATTTTCAGACAGCACAGCACAGCACAGCACACACCTGTTGTTAACTGCTGTGTAGAAGCCATAATTATCAGTATATTCATTACTTAGATTACAGGGACTCTACAGCTGCCACTCTTATCAAGCCACATCAGTGTCATATCTGTGATCGGGATCACCTGATGAGATGTGGCTGCAGCAGCCCCTCAGATCCCATCGTTATTTAAAGTGGAGAGAGATAACAGGTACACCAAGAGAGGCCAATTATTCTGGGACATCTGGCGTCAGCGGGCTCCGACAGACAGAGAAACAGCTCATCAGCACAGAGAACGGAGAGCAGATTGTTCACACACTCGCTGTTATTGTTTTCTCCTGACTGTGGAGGCGGGAGATAGATAGGTGTAGGATTGCTTTATTGTGCTTTATTCAAGCTGTGTGTCAGAATCAAAGCCACATTGTTTGTGTATTTGTGTGGATATCTGATGAAGTATGGATACTACTGAGTGTTTTTGTTAAATTGTTTCATTATTCTGCAGTAGAGGTTTATGGGGCACATGAAATGAATAATCCTATACTTCAGATCTTTATTCTTACCATTCAGCATTATTAAACCATTATATGTGATGTTATTAGCCATTAGCAGGCTGTGCAGTGTAGAATATAAAAATCCAGGAATACTTAGCCATCTGCTCAGTAGTACATAAACTTTGTTTTTTATGGTCTATGTAAATGACCCAAATGGAAAGAAAAAGCTGAAGATGATGGCTTTTTGAGAATGTAGTTCAGCTAGTTTTGTCCCATTTCTCTCCATGTGTATGTGTGTGGGTGCATATTGGACTTTCAGTTATGCAAACATGTCCCGGTGTACAGGGGCATCATTCGCCATTTTCAGGGGAGCTTAAAACGCAACTTGTTAGTGCAAAGTTAGCACTAGCAAGTTATCTAGCAGTTAATATATATTAAATATATTATTATATATAAAAAGTTTTTAATAACTTAAAAAAAATATATTGTTTTTAACCGTTTAACTGATAGTATTAATCGGTCAGAATTCTATAATGTCAGTTAACGGTTAATCATTAACATCCCTACTATGTGTAACACATGAAAGGGGTCACTTGTAGTGATGAACTCACAGAGAAGCATCACCCAACGCAGTTCCCCTCAACTCTACGCAGTGTTTTAGTCTTTTCAGCTCTTTGTTTTGGTTTTATGGCAGCTTTACTGTTTTGGTTCACTTCCAACACTCTCATGATGTTTGTTTTAAGCTGCAGCAGGCAGCTGTTTTCAAAAGACAGCATGGTCTGATAGTGGAGCATTAAGCTGCATAAGGGACAGGTATTTTTCTCAGGAGTTGGTGGGGACCAAAACAGAGCTAAAACTAGAGCTAATACTGGACATACATCCTGGTTGCCACTCCAAAAAAAAATCCTACTCTTGGACTGTGTCATATTCTCCATTTCAACATGCCCTCCAAAAAGGTGCCTCAAGAGTGTGTGTGTGTAGACTGTAGACTTGGCTCTCTGTGCTTGCTGGCTTTAGTCCTAGACCACCTCCCTCTAACTTTCTCTCTACACTCACACCGCAGCACTTGTTGCCAAAGCAGCCGGCAGAGACAGTGCTGGCTCAGCCTCTCTCAGCAATTAGAGCAGGAAGTTGGTGATAAGAGCAGAAGTGTCACCTTGGTCTCTGAAAACTTCATAAAACCCTGACTGAAAGCTCATAAAGCAGTCAGTAAAACTGCGCTGCTTGATGAGAATACATTTTCATATATCCTCTTTGTGAGTTACATAAACCCTTTTCTGATTCTGATATGAACATAACTGGTATGAGCTGAGTGATTTGGTGGTAGTGATCTGGCCTAGCAAGAACTTTAAAAAGACACAACCTGCATTGCTCTGTCTGATCGAGTGTCTTCAACAAAAAAGGCAGTGCGGTGCGCCTCGTGTTTTACAACCTGCAAACACGCACTGTCCAATCTGGCCTTAATCAGCAAAAGTTGACATTTACATCATCATCACATCAGTAGATCGAAAAGCGAAAAATAATTCAAAATTGAAATAGCAGCCTGAATTTTTATTCAAGATCAGCTGTCCAGAACGATTGGCAATAACAAAATAACATTTAATCAACTCACTTATAACTTTTAAGCAACATACATTTAAGCTGAGTACTCAGAGGCAGAAATCGAATTAAAAAAAAGGTTTGCAAAAATAAAACTGATGGCTTAATTCCCTAAACAGGTTATCTCATTAAACTAACTAACTAAAGTGGGTGTGGATTTGCATGCATGTCTCCTGCTGTTGGTGAGACTGTAATCACAGCAGGTATGAGAGACACCTTAGAAACCCTTTTTCTTTTTTCTTAGTTTTTTTCTTAGTTGTCAGCAGTTAGGAAAACATGATGTCAGCAAACCAGGGAACGTATGTATTTATGACACACATATCTTCTCATTCAACCAGGAGAACCTCCCCCCCCCCCCCCCCTGTCTGTGTGTGTGTGTGTGTGTGTGTGTGTGTGTGTGTGTGCGTGCGCGCACACAGACACACATCTCTTCTATCTATCAGCATGAATATGCAGGTGGTGTAAGCTGCAGACTTATGAATACAAATTTACACAGACAGATGCACTCAGTCTGTACAAATGCATCAGGCACATAGACAGGGACACACACGCACACACACATGCGCACACGCACAGCACACACACAGCACACGTGTGTCTGCCAGTGATAACAGCAGTCAGGCAGCGTACATGTCTTTCTCACTCCCCCACGATCACCAGTAGGCTGACAGCGGCAGGGACAGCTGTGTCTCAGACAAACTCTGACCTCCCTCTGTTTGTTTGAAAAGCTCAGTTCGTCTTTTGCATGAGATAACACCATTGTTACACTGGGATTATCTTCTCCCAGGAGCCAAACAGCAGTTAAAATAATGCAAATTGATCTGGAAAATGGAGAGTTAGCTAGGAACAGTTTGGCGTTTTATTTCCCTGGAAAGGGCCAGTTGAAAAAGAACAACCTCCATGTTAAGAGGGATTCATGAATTATCGTATTTCTTTAAATTAAGCAATTTTTCACATTTCATCATTTGCTCTGATCCCATTTCTTAAGGCTTAACTGCAACTCAAGATGATCTTCCTTCAGCTAGATGACTCAGGTCCAATCCCCGGTGTCAGTGAACATCCCTGCTGAGTGAACGGACACATTTCTGATTCAATCACTACAGTGTCACGTACAAAAGAAAAGAAAAAAGAGGTCTTGAAGAGGTACCGTCTTTACAAAAATCCCTCTCAGTGCATAAGGTGCACTCAAAAGCATTAGACAGCAAGAGACAGCATCTTATTATAGAACAAGGCCATTGTCATGGTTTCCTGAAAGTACTGAGCATGTGGACTGAGAGTAATGCTTTGGTCTGAGGAGAGCAAGCGCTGAGATAATTACTAAACTACTAGTTTACTGTAGTGTGAAACTGAGCTGGTTTCAAAGACTCCAGGATACCATTGCCAGTGTAGAATATATGGGGGCCTGATTGTGGGAATATAATAAGTATGTTCCATACTTAACATACATGACATACTTAACTTATGTACGTAACTCAAAATTGTTATTACATAACAAACATACTTACTTATTTTTTTCAATGGGAACTGAAGGCCGCTACTGTAGTCACTGAGTTGTGCCGGCTAGGTGACTACAGTAGCATGAGTACACAACCTTTTGTCTTTGAAAGGCTACATCAAACCTGACATTTTCCACTCAATCCTCTCCAATTCCAGCTAATCTTTATTGCCTTTCCTCGCAGGAGGCTCCCCTCCGCTTTGGATATCCTCGGGATAGACGCAAACATTGTTAAGCCTCCTGGAATGTGAATGAGCCAGAGCACAAGGTGAGTCAATGTAACAGTAGTAAGGCTGTGGCTTTCAACTGCGTACAGGTAGGCCTATAATATGGGTTGGTTTGGTTTTGTCTGTGTGTATTGAAAGTGAGACGCCTCCATTTGACATTGCCGTGTGCCTACGATACAATGTGGAGAAAGAAAACAGCCCCATGTCTATTGATACAATGGTGACCCTAGGTCATGTAAAAAATGGAAATGCGGTTGATATAGATGTATATGTATGATCTTTCAACATTTAACTGACTAACCAGCATGCTCCTGGCTTGTCCCAGTTTGAGCCTCTCGTGTAATAAAAAAAAGAAGAAAAAAAAAGGCTAGCTTGTTGAAAAAGTTGAAAAAACCCCCAGTACGATCAGTCTCCACTGGTCTCTATAACAGAAGAAAACGTGGGTAGTTAGCAGGAGTAGGAAGATGATGTCACCCACACTGTGATTGACAGGCACTCCAGGAAATACTTGTAGCTTCCCCCCCCAGTGGTGATCAGTAACATCTCATGAGAGTACAAATGTAATTAAGAGTCATGCGGCTCTTGTGTAAAACTTTGCTCAAGGAAGAAGTTGATTTTATGAGGGTGGAGCTTCGAAACACCTAACACTGGCACCACATCCTTTGTGATCATTTGGAAACAATGAAAGTCTTTCATTGGCAAAGACACACAGAAGGTCAGGGAAGTAGACTCAGCTCTTTATTGTTTGCCCCTACATCTGATATCTGGAGTGTAATGTTGACATTGGTGCTTGTGTTTTCTTCAGGTTGGTAGTGTGTTTAGCATTAAGAAAACAGCAGCCTGCTACTGAATACGGCCTTCAAGCACAAAGGCTTTCAAATGTTACCGTCACAGATGACAGCGCACATGAGTTTGTTGGTCGGTAGTTCATCTTTAAATCGGATCTGTCTCTAGCGTGCGTGCGTGTGTGTGTGTGTGTGTGTGTCTCCCTGTCAGTGCTTCCCTTCTGATCATGATGTTGTTAGTGAAATGAAAAGTGAAATTCCAGTTAATTACAAACATGGTTCTAATTTTCGCCATCATTCCTGTCAGCAGTACTATCGGCTATGGCAGAAGTTGAGTTTTCATTGAAATATGACCGGTTTCCGAAAAGTATTTAAAAAGAGTCCAGTGCAGTGCTCACTCCACATCAGTGTAGTTTACAGACACTCAACTGTCCTGCTGTAATTGCAGACGTTATGGACTCACGGCGGTGCGCTGCTGCAAAATGAATGCAGGGCAAACACTGGAATAGATATGTAGCGTTATTTTTGGTGGGGGTTCCTGTTGGCTGTAGGGGAAACACTGAGCGTGTTTACATGGACATAAATAACACGTTTATGAGGCTTATCCCGGTTAGGATCATATTGGGGATATGGTTTTACATGAGCACAGATAAAGCAGGTTATGATAAATACTAATAACCCAGTTACTGCATTCTATTTCACGGGTGCCGTAAAGGTCACAAAGGCACATTTTAGCTGTAATTTCCTCATTTTTCAGTCATTAACATCTATCCGTTACATGTTTTATCCTTTTTCTCTGCCTTTTCTCCTCATCTTTACACCTCCCCTCCCTTTTATTGCATTTCTTTTCCCATTTCCTTTGTCTTCATTTTTCATCCATTCCACTCCTAACCGTTCACCGTCTTCTTCTCTTCTCCTACATCTTCATCCTCTTTTCTTGTCACACCTGTAATATCCCTTGACTTTCCACTCATTCCTTTTCGCTTTCCTTCTCTCCCTCCCCTCCTCTCTCCTACTTACACATTCCTTTCTTCTCTTTTGTTTCCTTTTCTTACTTCTTTCCTCCTCTCCTTTTATGTCTAATTTCCTCATTTCCTTAGTTTCTTTTCTCTTTCTTCATTTTCCTCACCCTCTATTCCCACCCTTCATTTCCCTCTTAATTCCATCCCTCTCTACTTCTACCCTTACTCCTCTATTGTTCTCCTTCCCTGCCCCTTTTATTCCTTCCATCAACCATGTCACTTTTCTCCTCTTACCCTCTTTCTCTCCTCTCCTATTTTCTCATTTCCACCTCTCTCCTTTCATTTCCTCCCCTGTCTTCTCCTTCCCCCCCCCCCTCCCCCCTCCAGCGTCCTACCAGCGTGCAGCATAGCGGCGAAGGACAAAGATCTCATTCACGGCCGCCTTGGGAAAATGTTTGTGGCACTCCTCCGGAGCGCTGATGGGCACTCGTGCAGTGCCACCAGGCGGCAGGGGGACACTCATAGACCGGGGGGAGTGGGTGGGTGGTTGAGAGGGGGGAGAGTAAGTGGATGATATGTGGGAAGTGAAGAGCACGCTGTGAGTGAATAGTGTAGGAGAGGGAAGGAGTAAAAAGGGACAGAGAGGCTTCTTTCAATGTCACCCTGTAATCCTACACACTTCATCACTTCCTCTTTCTGTCACCCTGTCCCTCCCTCCGCCCCTTCGGTATTTCCTTTCCTCTCCTCATCTCTCACCTCTACCTCTTAATATTCTGCCTCGCAGACAGCTACATGCATTTTTCTTCCAGGAATGATACTGTCACATTTATGAATGTTCAGGAGACTGCAGAGTGGGATATGAGAGTGAAGAAGAGAAGACACTGCATTTAAATGTTGTGATTGTCACTGTGAGGGCTGCTGCCACAGATTGAGTTAAAGCTCCAGAGGCGTCAGCTCAGTAAACCCTGAATACTTATTTTACCTGCTTTCCATGTAACTCTCCACTAAGCTAACTGGCTAGTGCATTATGTAGTATAGGCAGAGACAGGCTGAACCTGAGTGTGTCATGTGTAATTAGACTAAACGGTTGGATGGCAAGCTAAAGCTGTCCAGTGTGACGAAAAGGGTGACCGTTAAAATGAACGCCACCTGTGTAGAACACTGGCAGTGACTATAAAATAGGGATAGATACAGTGGCCAACTTAAAGCAGCAATAATTTATATTTTCAGATTAACAATGGGTGAAATGAACAACGTGAAAGGGGTTGCTCGTAGTGGGGAACCCACAGAGAATTATCACCAGATATCTCGCTTTTGTGTCTTTTAGCTCATTGTTTTAGTCCTTGTATTCATTCATTTTGTATTCATGCAGGAATAAATCCACAGTAAAATACCAATGCATCTACCCTGAACTAGGCTTAGACAGTCATTTGTAGTCATCCCTTCAAAATCCTTCAACAAAAACACTTCATGCTACTATACATGCACTTACTTAGCAAAATACAGAAGAACTGGGGTTTACATTTACATGCTTGAATAAATCCCAAAGTCTCCAGCCTCTTGCTGATTTTTTCATATCCTGTAACCTTTTGAAACAGTAATGACTCTAAATGGTAATGGCATTTTTCTCACAAAATAGGAAACATTTGGGATCCTGAGAGACACAGAGATGTAGTCTGCAGCTGAATACTGAATGTATAATTTAGCATCTCCTCTTAAAGTGCTCATATTATGCTTTTTGGCTTTTTCCCTTTTCTTTATTGTATTATATATCATTTTTTTGTGCATGCTATAGATTTACAAAGTGAAAAAGCCCAAAGTCCACCCCAAAGGAACTTACCATCTCCACCAGAAAACACTGTTCACAAACTGCTCCAAACAGCTCTGTTGTAGTCCTGCCTTTACTTCTGAGACAAACGTGGTCACTTTGGAACACACGTTATAATGCTCGCCTAGCTGCTAGCATGACACGCCCTCATACTCTGCAACTGTCTAGCTAGCAGTACTTACTGCACATGCGCGACTCCCAACAAAGATGGAACAGAAGAGAGATGTCTCACTCTGTAGCTAAAACAGAGAGCTCAACACACAGGGTGAAAAGAGGAGCTACAGCAATGTGCAGTACAACAAAAATATGGTGTTTTCTGAAAATTAAACCATGTAAACCTATTCTGGTACAACCTCTAAATACAATTATGAACCTGAAAATGAGCATAATATGAACACTTTAAGTCTTTTCTGCACGTATCAATGCCAAATTTCCCACTTCTCATTATTGTATTGGTTTTTCAAAAGGAAAAACGTACATAGCCGGTAAAATGGATCACACATCAAGAAGTTTTTGCATCGTACAGGACAAGAACAGGAAACAAGGACAAAGCAAATATAACCGAGATAGAGCATTATATATTTTATGATATACTGTATATGTACAGAATAGTACATCAAATTATATTAACTAAATAATACCACAAATTACACATATCATATAGTGCTTTTGTTTTCAATTAATTGAGAAATGGTGGACCTCTTTCGATATTTTCATGTAGATATTTGCCTATCCATCAGCTTATAACATAATCTTTCATAGGAGGAAATGTTGGCTATTTGGTCCATCCATTTCTTAACTGATATATTTTCATTAGTTTCCTAGTGTTGCAATACTATCCCACATCTTACTTATGCCTAAAAATCATCACTGTATTGAAGAAGGTGATAATCTTACTATGGAAGATCTATCATGCGGCATAAATAGAAAACGTGTAAAGGCTGATTTATAGTAGTACGTAGGCTCTGCGTAGAGCGTGTGGCCTACGCCGTTGTGAGGATTTGTACTCGTATGCTGGTGTGTCTAGCAGAGCTGGTACGTGTGTGTGTGTGTGTGGGAGAAACAAAGTGTCTCCCCTGTGCTTTCTGACCACGGTCGGAAAGCTGTAGCCAAAAAATTAACCATCTTCTTGATTTCATGTTGTTCGTTGTCCAAGGAGGAGAACCCGGAAATGAGTAGTAGGAAAATGCAACGTTACCATGCCACAGCCAAGTGGACCAATCACAGCTGTTGCTGTCTGCAGGTTTGTCACTTGTAATGACAAACTCACAGAGAAATACCACCCGACTCTGCAGTTCCCCTAAGCTCTATGCAGTGTTTTAGCACATTTCAACTATAGTTGTTTTGTTTTTGTGGCCTTCAACTTTCCTGTTTTAGTTCAGTCCCACCGGTCTCATCAATCCATTTTCAGCTGCAAGCAGCAGTTTTCCAGTGAAAAAGCCCAAACCCCAAATACCCACAGCAACAAACAGCAAGTGGACAAAATCAGCGTATGGCTGTTGATCACAGCAAGAGTCTAGGTTTGGTCTTACAGTTTTTTACGATCGCTATGGCACTTTTTTCAATACTTTTAACAACTTTCCTAAACTCTTAACACAGTTCGCACAACATCCGTCTGTGTAGGCTATACAATTGACACATTTCTTGTTGCTTTGACACAAAATGCATAAAGTTAACACACATTTTAAATGCTTGAACTTCTTTTACACACAAGCTCCACCAAGACCAAAACAATGGATCTTTACTGACCAATTTACAAACGCTTTCACACTGTATGTCAGAACAGATAACATGTTCTTAACCTAACTTAAAGGCTAAAGTCAAAGTGAACAGCTGATCATATTGTAAATTGAAACACAAATATATCCCCTCCATTTTATACATGCATTTACAGTTTTTTACAGTTGCTAGGACACATTTCTCAATACTTGGGTCACTTTTTCAAAACTCTTTACACAGTGAGCACAACAGAAGTATATGTGGGCTAAACTGTGGATCATTTATCATTGCTTTGGCACACAATGCATTAAATGACTACATCTTTCAAATGACATTCATTCTTTTCTCACTTCAACACAACAACAACCGCCAAAACTCTATGTACCTACAAGCCAATTTGCACATGCTAACATACTGTTTTCAAAACTGTTAAACTTAAGTTCAAAGCAATAACATAATAAAAAACTGAATAAGACAGCAATTTGCTACATTTCTACAGTAATATTGTAATGAAATATATTTTTAATTTTTGAAAAATTAAATGCTATGAAGACAATTGGACCAACCACAGCTGATTCTCATTATGGCTGAACACCTACACAGGTGTTACTCTTTCAATTTCATTACAAAAGGAGACAACCTCAGAATAGTTTTGTATTGTGATGTAAACATGGACCCAGCCAGAGATGGAGAAGTGGCTGAAAGAGGAAGAAGAGTGGCTTGGAGGGGGCGAGGAATTCATATGCGTGGTGGAAGAAGAAGAGGAAGATCAAGAGCTGTAGTCTCAGATGAGATTAGAGCTACTGTAATTGATCATGTAATCAATCATGGTCTCTCAATGAGAGAGGCTGGTCAGAGAGTGCAGCCAAATCTGCAACGCTCAACAGTGGCATCTATTGTTAGTTTTCCGGCAAACCAACAGGTAACTTGTATTCTGCATGGCATCTGACTGAGCTGCACATTACAGAAGTAAATAGAGCAAAGACTGTGTGTAACTTGTGTGTAATTGCTTTTGCTTTTCTGCTTAGGACTCAACGTCTACCTCACACAGGTGGGAGACGTAGGATGTTCACTGATGTGCAAGAAACTGCCAAGTGCCATTGTTGATATGGTCATCAGAAACAACGGCATAAAACTCACTGAGATTCGCGACAGAGTCTTGGCAGACAACGTTACTTTTGAAAATATTCACAGAGTAAGCACAACAACTATTTCTAGAGTCCTGAAAAAACATCAGGTCAGGATGAAGCAGTTGTATACTGTGCCTTTTGAGAGGAACTCTGAACGTGTCAGGCAACTCAGGAACCAATATGTCCAGGTAAGATCACAATACTGTAAAATACAGAACTGTTTTGAACAAAACCAAAGACGTACATTTTAGGTAATGTATACTACTGCAATAGCCTAACTCTTATGTTGGTGTTGCATTTCACCACTCCCGTGCAGTCACCCAGTGGTTTGCAGCCCATCCCAGAATGGTGTCACTTTTCCTCCCACCTTACTCTCCATTCCTCAACCCCATAGAGGATTTTTTTTTTTCCTCATGGAGGTGGAAGGCTTATGACCACCATCCACATAATCAAATGTCCCTCCTGGAAGCAATGAATGCTGGATGCCTGGGCATATCAGCAGAAGATTGCCAGGGATGGATCAGGCATGCCAGAAGATTCTTTCCTAGGTGTATTCCCCTAGATGTTATAAGATGTGATGTGAATGAGAACCTGTGGCCAAATGCAGAAGACTAGATTAGCATTCCTATTGTATCTGTATCAGTGGATGGTGTGTACAAATTCTTGTATTTTGGAATTACTCAGTGCAAATAAAAGACATATACAATATATTGAAGCATACTGCATCATGTCTGAGTCATTCCAGTAACATATATTGCAGTGAATTCTAAACAGTAGAGAGGTGTCCTTGTTTTACATAAGAAAACATTGTATAATGATACCTGTTGTTAGTGTATTTTAGGTCATTGTTTTGTGGGTGACAAAGTGTGTCTGTTGGCTGTCAACCTTTGCTAGTGTTATGGGAGAAGGAGTTGCTTTGAGACATGTATGAAGTGATTTGGTAGTTTTAGTGCATTTTGAATGTGAAATGAACTGCTGTGCCGAGCTGAAGTTGGTTAAGAGAACTGTGTTAAGAGTTTTGAAAAAGTGACCTGAGTATTGAGAAATGTATCCTAGCGACTGTAAAAAAAAAACTGTATTGAGAAACAGCTGATTGAAGTTATGCAAATGGATCAATCACAGCTGATTCCCTTCTAAGAAACACACCACTCAGGTGTTGGGGTTCTTTCAATCGCATGATCATATGGTAGTACAGTAAAAGACGACCTATTTGAACAATATACTGTAGATGAACACAGAAAATAAGAAATTCCTTCACGAGGGAGAGGAAGAGGAGTACCAAGACAATTCTGTCTGTCTCCTTTTTTTCATAAATCGTACATTCTATAAAGCTACTCTGAGATGGGTCATTCATTTTTTGTATTGAATCTCTGCAGCAAAAGAAACAAAACGGTGGCTGGGTTGTCTCAGTGGGTAGAGCAGGTGCACATATACTTGGAGGTTTATGCCTCGACGCAAATCCAACTTGTGACTATCTCCTGCATGTCTTCCCCCTCTCTCTCTCCCCTTTATCAACTAGCTGTCCTGTCAAATAAAGGCGGAAAAGCCCAAAAAATAATCTTAAAAAGAAAGAAAATATGCATGCATTTACTAAACCCAACCAAACAAAAATGTAGAGAGGCTTCATGAGAAACTGCAGTCCAAAACACAATCTATGATCGATACAATATACTATTGTCTGTTGTATAAGGGCAGACCTGACACATTTAAAATAATGCAGTTTCTGTAATTCTATGGGATGTTAGTGTTTTGTATGACATTGTGCTATGATTGACTAAATGTTCCTGTTGGGAGAGAACATGTGTTAGTGTTTTGGAAGAATTATTTGACTTAGACACATGATTGCATTGTTTTGGTAAACACAGTGTATTGTGTTAGTGAATTATTGTATTTTGAAAATCAGTGTTAGAGTTTAGTTTTCAATGTGTGATTTTGAGCATGAAATTAACTGTTTTGTCAATTGTGTGTTGGTGCGTTAAGAGTTTAGGAAAGTTGTTAAAAGTATTAATCAAACTGTAACATTGGTAGAGACAAAAATGTAGGTTATATTGTACATAACCCAACAAATTAGTATTTTCTCATTACCCTGCTGGGAATGAATTAAGTTTTTTTTAAATGAATTGAAATTAATCAACATTACCATAAACTAGACTATAAACCCTAGGGCCTCTGTAGCCCCAGAGGTTCTGGACATTGTAGGAAGAACCAATGGGAACTTGTTGCACTCAGCTCTTGCTTCTACTGTGTTTCAGTGGAGTGTAACAGCATGCTGAGAGCATACAAATGTTTCAGATTTTAATCATTTTTTTTTTGGCTCGCTCTAATGAATTTAAAACTTGTGACTACATTGCATTATAGCTATAGAAAGTAACCGCTTCTATGATGACTTTTTTATTGGTACACTAATACCCGGTACAACATGTTTTTTGCAAGCTTCAATTACTGCCTCAACTGTTTATTTCTGTGATCATGTAGGAGAGTAGTGTAAAATGAAGACACTCTTTATGAAAAATGGGACAGCTGACACATCAGACCTAACACTTTGGTAAATACAGCAGCACAGAGGATAGTGGTTTGTGTACGCCCTGGGCACCACTACAGTTTAACGTATGGTACAGTTAGTGTTTGGTAAATTAGCTCTCAGGCTACTGACACACTCCTTACTGTGATCGTGTGATCAAGATGAAACAAGCCCACTCTGGAACAGGGGCAAGCCATTCATTATTGATGACCAAATCCTTCTGAAGAATGCCCTAAATAGAGTGATTGCATAACAAATGTGTAGCTTGTGAGCTGCTGATAAGACTTTCCTATCATCACAAGCTTTAATGAATGAGAGCTACTTCTAACACCTAGCTCCAGTCTGGTGCCTTTCTGTAAATCTCATAACCCTGTGTTTCAAAATAAGGAGCTGAGAAATACTGGTTTCAGCTTTGTTAGCTAGCTCATTATTGGAAAAATGTATTTTCATATGATTTTGAAATGGCTGCCTTTTGCTAGTGCTTGAAAGCAACAAACTAGAATACTAGAACATTCAATTTGCGCATATTTGAAATTCACTTTTGCCTTCATGCCTTTCATTCCGTTCCTGTGAAGAAATAGTTATTTGAAAAAACAAACAAACCTACCTTTGCTTTCCTTCCAGCTAGAACTCAGCTCAGAGAGATCACAGACAGGTTTATAAGCCTTTTTTTTTTTTTACTGCATGCCTCCCAAAAATCCAGCTGCCTGCAGTGCAAGGATAAAAGCATGAAAGTGGGACCATGGCTACTGTTGTGTTACAAAGACTTTCATAGCTAAGCTTAAAACCTTTATGCTGTGAAAGTTGACACGTGTGTGTGTGTGTGTATGTATTAAATTGCTCCCCATGGTAAACTTATAGTTAAACATTTTGGGAAATAGACTCACTTGCTTTCTGGCAGAGAGTTAAATGAGAAGATTGATAACACTCTCTCCGTTAAATATAAGGCTTCAGTCAGCTTGTTAGCTTAGCTTTGCTTAGCAAATGGCGAGCCTGGCTTTCACGGAAAGTAATGAAAACCGCTTACCAGCACCTCTAAAGGCTCTGACACACTAACCCGATGGCTGACCTTCGGCAGAAAAGGCAGTCGGACTGACCGAGTTGGTCAAAAAAGTGCTTCGGAACACACCGAAGCGACGCCGACTTGAGCGTACATTCTGTGCGTGCACGAGACGTAATACGTCTCCATAACAGCAGGCGGCGCTAATCTGTATTGTCGCCCAAAGAATGAAAACCGGCAGCTGACTGGATGAATGCATTACGTGGGTCTGGCTGCGCCCGGATTTTATAATTGAGCATAATGGCGGCTTCATTCGGAATCCGATCTCGTATTTTACGAAGATAGTTCACCGAAACGTGTTTCTGAAAACATTTTAAGCGAGAAATAGGCCATGCAGTTGTTGGATCTGTCTTCATTTCAGATCGACAAAGGTCAGTTTAAAAGATTTTCGTCAGATCTTGAGAGGCGTTAGTCAGGCTCTTCCTTGACTGGCACATAACCAGACAGGCAGATTTTGTTACCGTTGAAAAGAGCCGGACTAACAGTTTCCATTCTTTATGCTAAGTTACTCTAACTAGCTGCTGGCTGTAGCCTTTAACAGACAGATAAGAGTGGCTTCTAACTCTCCTCCAGAAAGCAGATAAGCATATTTCCCAAAATGTCAATGCTTTTACCAGACGTATAGTGAAATGATTTTATGGCACCATTGGGCTTACCAATTCAAGAAATTATAGACATCACTAACCTGTAACTTCACTTCAACAACTTATTTCCACAGTTAAATTGTAAAAAGTCATTTGAAAATGAATAAACCATACAAACGGCTATAGCTGTAACAATGCTTACATCTGCTTCTCCAGAGGTGTCAGCATGAAAACACAGCTGCAGCTCATATAATTAATTATGGATAAGATTGGTTTACACAAGTTAATGAGCAAGCATTGGCGAGTGTTATTTTCAGGATTTGGTAATTGGTAGCCTACCCCTGACTCAAACTAACCTATTATTCATTTTATTAGCTGCAGCTGTATCCACTCTGCTGTGACATGTAAAGGCTGTTGGAAAGTGTAGTGTCATCATTTTCAGTAGATGAATGTGATTACCAAAGATATCCACTGCTTTAAAAAAAAAAATGCATTATGGGAATATGGAACTGTGGATTAAGCGAGACGGTGCAAATTAAGTAATTTCTGTACCTGTGCCACGCCTCTTTAGTAGACTAGCAGCAGGTCCTGAGTCTATAGATTTCAATGGTAGAAGTAAACGTTAACAGATTATGACCGATTCTTTCGATCAAAGTTAATATTGGACCTATTTTTCACAAGCCATATATCTCCCAAACATTTTGACACTGAAATTACGCTTAAAAATTACCCCGGTGCTGGGGTTTGCACTGGCTAAATTTGAGTTGCTACAACCGTGAACTAAAGGTCCATCTGCGGGGCTGGCTGGTGTCCGCTCTCTTAGCGGCAAAGGAAGTTGTCTCAGCGGTGGGAAGAGCACGGCGGTTCCTAGCTAGTGGCTTTGGTCGGAATCTGTGAGAAAATGCCCCTTTCATATTTGAACATGATAAAAGCAAATAAAAAGAGAGTGAAATAAATAAATGTGGCATTATGAAATAAGAAGTCCACTGAAAAAAATAAATGTGGACTTATAATTAAAAGTCACATGAAATAAATAAATAAAAGTTGTTATGGTTTTGGTGTTTTGTCTTGTCGTATTGTAGTCTGTTTTTTTTTGTCATGTCTTGTCTCCTTGTGATTGTGTGATTTTCGGTCTTGTTTTATGTTCTGTTTCCTGTTTTATTTTGATAGTCTGTTCTCTGTCTTGTCTTGTCTAGTTTTACTCCCTGTGTTTTCCACCTGTTTCCCAGCCCTTGTGTCACCTGCCTCTTGTTACCTCGTTACCCTCTGTATTTAGTCTTTGTGTTCCCCTTGTCCTGTGTCAGATCATTGTGTGTGTGTGTTTGTAGCCTGTTCCTGCGTCAGTGTGCTGTGTGTTTCCCTGCCTGTTCTCTGTGTACTTTCTCGGTTCCTGTTCATCTTGTTTCCTTGTTTTTTTGACCTGCCGTTTTTGTGGACACCTCTGTTTTTTCATGGATTTTTGTTAAAATAAAGACTCAAGCTCAGTACTTCGCCTGTCATCTCTGCAAATTGGGTTCCACCTTCTCCACCATCCATAACAAAAGTAGTCATTTCAAAAACATCCATTTAAAAAAAAACATTTATTACTGAAATATATCAATGTATTTATACATTAATATAGTAAATAATGTATTCATTTCAGGATGTATTTCATAGACATATTTATTCAATAGTGAACAAAATGGCATTCCAGACAACAATCACAAAACATGATAAATGTTTCAGGGGCGGGGTCTAATTTGGTTTACCCTTCTATTATTGGTCAGAAAAACTGTAGATTGAGCAGAGAGAGAGAGACATCTTAGATGCTATTGGCACTCAACAATACAAACAATTAAAATATGAATACCTAAAAGTTTAAATTAAAATTATAACAGTGGTTATCACTCATTCATTACTGAAACCTTACTGCTGAAGATGGACGACTTGAAGTAAGTAAATACTTTACTGTACTTCAAGTTACTGGTATGTGAGTGAGACAATGCTAGTTAAAAAGCTAGCAAGTTAGCTTGTTGAAATATTTGCTGTTTTCGTTCATATTTGTTTTTAAAAGGACATAAATCCAGTGGTTTACTTATGAGGAACTCTTAGTAAAGAGGAGGGCAGAGGCTTTAAACAATAATTTAAACTAACGTTATCTTTGAAGTTTCTGGCCACATAGGCAGGTGGTTATACCTTACCTAATTAGCTAGACCCCCTGTCACACGGGAAGAGATGTCATTTGACAATATTTACACGGGGGCCATTTGGCTGTTACATAATGCTCAGGGTGGGAACCATACTGTCTACTACGAGAATGGACATGCATTTAATATAGGAAAAGTGCACAAGTATTAGCATCATTTGTTGTTGTTGTATGTGGCGCTAAGGTCTAGTGACGATGCTATAAAGACCGTTGCCGTGCTTGCGTCACTCCCTTACCCCTCCTACCCGTCCCTATGGCCACTTGGACAGTGGGAATGCAAACGGAAAAAAAGATTTTGGGGGAGAGTAGTTCTTAGAACTGCTTAGAAGTGTACTTTTCCTCTAAAAAGTACAAGTACTATCCGGTCGGAAAGCACCTTATGGTGGGAACCGGGTGGAAAGGAATTTCCCGGAAACGTCAGTCAGTCAGTCAGCTAGCTAGCTATGGTGAAGTGGTCCAAACATTTTATTTGACTAACATACGCTAACATTAGCTAACGAGTGCAGAGGGTTATTGCACAAAACCAGGATAAGGGATTAAGCTGGGATATTCCTGTTATCCTGGATGAATTTAGTCTTAACTTAGTTGCACAAAAGCAGAGGCACCTATAAATTACATGGAGATTTATTCTGTGCAGCTTGCCTGCTCCTGACCAGGCTAACAGCCAGGATTTATTTAATCCTGGAGCCTTTTCTGTTCACTCAGCAGTGGTTTTACCGTATATTGCTGTTCAGTTAAGTTATTATTTAAAGTTGTGACCATTATTTTTTATAGTTATTCATATCACAGTCATTGTTACTGTTAGATTGCTGGATAAAAACTGCTGTTCATATTGTTGTTAGAAGTTTGATGACTAAATTATGGCAATTGTTGAGATAATTAGAAAAGGCTGATGCAGTTGCAAATGTGTTTTAAATATAGTCAGTGATGAAGGATAATATATTAGTGGTTCTAACAATGGCAGACTGGTCAGAGACCAATTCACCTTGAATTGTTTTAGTTGATTTATTTCTTTTTGTGTTCTTTAACAAGGATCATGTATGTTCCTCTTCCATGTGCATTTAATTTGGCATTCTTATCACACAATGTCCTGTAAACTGCAATTTGGGAGGATTGTACAATTATAAAAAGCTATCCTAATTGTACAATCCTACTTAATCATAGTCTTAGATCACTGGACCAGTAACTATATAGTTGAGGTTACTGTACATACTGTACATTCATGAAACAACAGGGAGAGGACACCCCAATGGTTTTTGACCTTATATTTTGCTGGGGGGAAATAACTGATGAATACACTGTTACAGTCATTGTTTACAGTGTGCATTATATTTATCACTTAATTATCTTTATAGTTTCTAGATTTCAGATTCGTCAGTGTCTTTTCTATGTCCATATATCAGCCTACGAGGGAGCAACGCATATAATATGTAGAGAAGGAAACTCTGCCTCTGTAGAAACGGTGAGAAAAAGCATGGCAGATAATAGCGGACCCGACTGAATAATATATCTAAAAAAATATACATTTATGAACTACTGCTCTTAAATGAAACCATTCAAGGAGTTAGGCTAATTATTTCCACAAACGAACTGTTGTACACTTTGCCTGAAAAGCAAGCAGTGGAAGTTAATGTTACTTAGGTACTTTATGTTTTAGCCCATACGAGAGAGAGGGAGAGACCTATTCTAGCATTGTAGATTAGTGGTTGTAATTGATCTTTATGATAAAAGTATTCTGCTCACTTTTAAGGCAAAGAGTACAACTGTTCATTTGTGCAAATAATTAGCCTAACTCCTTGAATGGTATGATTATGACGGTTTCAGTTCAGAGCAGTGGTCAGTAAATGTATATATTTAGGCTGTTTACGCATTCAGTCGGCCTGCGATCGTCTGCCACGCTTTCTCTCGCTGGTTCATTACAGCGGCCGTGTTTCTTTTTTTACAAATATGTTTCACGTTATCATACTTCCACAAGAAGCTGCTGCTCACTCTGTGTAAAGTATGCACAATACGTATTCTCCATTTTAACATCAATAAATCTGTAAATCAGGACTTTTGATTTGTCATAGTAGAAAGAGCACAGGTGTAGCTAATAACATTAATGATGTTGTGCTTTCAGTGTCCCAATAAGATGGTGAGCCAGTAAGCAGTTTTCAATATTATTAATTACACCTGCGATTTCCTGCCATGGCATATGTAAAAGGCCTTCTATGAAATGACTTGTTGCTGTTTTGTTTTATTAGCTCACACAAGCGTTTTGCTTTGGTTCGCAGGTTGGTTTGACTACAGTATGAGAATGAGACATCTGACATAGGAGAGGAGACAAGTCAATTGGTCTCAGCAACCTGGGAAGCAGTGTATTTGATCTCAAGCTGAAGAAGTAAGACACTCCTTTCAGTCTCTTCTAAGTTCTCGCTGTTTTCCTGAAATTACACATGAAACACTGGATGGAACCACATTCAGCTGGTACGATTTTAAAAAATGGCATTAAAATGCTATACCAAGAGTGTTCAAACTTAAGAAGCTGTAAATTAATCATATGAAAAAAATTCCAGAAAATAGCTCAGATAACTATAATAGTTCCTCCTGCTTGAGTGCATTTTCTTTTCTCATAAAATGTTTGCATCGCCGATTCTTTTTAATATTTAACTGTGCATTGTTCACATCAAAGTATGTCTTCTTCTTCACTGCCTTTACTCTTTTACTCCTCTTTGCATTACCGCCATCAACTGTTGATGAGTGGAGTGTCGTGAAACCAGTGACAGGAATGTGTATCCTGTCCGATAATACAGACTTAATACTAGTTGTTCTGTCGGATAACACAAACCATCCTCAAACCCATTTCTTTTTTGTTGTTGTTTTTGGCCGCTGTCTTGTAGTGTGGCCTGGTCGACTATCACTACCGCTCACTGTCCTTTCTCCAGACGCCCTGCTCGCTTGCACTTTTCCATGACTGACGATTTCTATGGCAACAAAAGGCGAGGAAGAGGAGGCTGGGGAATGACAGAGCACTGTTAAGCAGACAACACAGTTGCGCCTGGGATCCTCATGAGGAAGGAGAATACCCACAGTGAAGAGAGCAAAAAATCAGGGAGTGAGGTGAGAAGGGAAAGTTCTACAGAAACGAAAGCTGCACCGGGAAATGACTCAGGCTTATTCTTAGCTCTGTGCTGTGTAACTTTGTCAAGATGATGCAATATCAGTTATATCTGGTTGGTCTTTGAATGTATACTCCATCATACAGTATGAAACATCAGTGGGACATTTTACACTATTACTGGGAAATATTTAAATAGATTCACCACACAAACCTGCTAACAAATCTGTCAGTCAGCAAATCAGTTAATCACTGTGGCTCGAACACTCCTATTGCATTTTAAGTCTCTTTTATTCTATTTTGTTTAAATGTCAAAGGGAGGCAGACAAACTGAAAACTACAGAGCCCATCAGGTAATAATGGCCCACTTTTGATAATTAGTGTGCACAAAGTAGTAATTTGACCCCTCAAATGAATCATTTGTGCTGTCAAATTAAATTACTAGGTGTCTTCAAATTACTCATTCCTTTAAGCAAATGGTGTCCTGCATAAAGTTATTGTAGCATTAGGAACTGAAGTTACAGGTTGTTGTAGTCTGGTGGGGTGGAGTGCCCAGGCTGTTAGCAGCAGGCTAGCAGCTGTATTCTAATGTAGATGACCTAATATTATGGCACTCATTCCTTCAAATTAATTAATTAATTAATAGTGTAAAGACATTGTATTCATTCCTTTCGTTCTTGTGCCTTAGTGTTATCGTTCTCATGCAGTTTTGGTTTAAGCCTTACTTTTTGCCATGCAAAAGTTTGGCTTATTGGCTTCACAGGGTTTTCATTTGCTATAAGCTACTGCTAGCAGGTGTAGCTAGATCTTTTTTTTTTTTTTTACCGTATACGTTTCCCCTAGGAAATTTAGCGGGTTAGCACATAGGGCTAATGGCTGTGCCTCGCTTTCACACTGCGCTCTGGGGTTAGACCATTTCACTACGTCAAGTCCTCCTGTTCACTCGGTGAAGATGTCGACAAGTACAGGCAGCTGCCAAGCGATACAGCATAGCATCGCAATATTTTATGGCAATACTGTATCAATACACGGACACCAAGTATCTATCTTTCATTATATAAATTGCACATGACATAATTTGAAGTTGGGAAGAAAGGTAATAAATTGCAATATTGCAACATGTTTAAAATCGCAATAATATCGTATCGTGACATAAGTATCATGATAATATATGGTATCGTGGGGCCTCTGGGGATTCCCACCACGATTAAACTTACCAACAGTAGTGTAATAGTGTGTGTGGGGTACACACACACTTCCAACCCCCCTCTAGGCCTCCAGACCCATTCCAGGCTCTGAAGAGCTTTTACATGAAGAGGAAGTGAGGGCAACACGTGACAGCCAGCGGCAGCTGTACAGAGCAGAGCTGAACACTTTAGAATTAGATCAGAGTGAGCCAACACACACTCCTACTTGTATAGGGACAAGTACACAGAGAAGAAAGGAAGCAGAAGGCCAGTTAGAACCATTTCCTCTCCTGCTGAGTGGACTAATTGGGAAGTAAAGTCGTTAATCTGCTCCCCAGCTCTGGTTGCACCCTCTATAAACAGTCTGGCGTTTGTGTGTGTGTGTGTGTGTG